>NW_022639453.1:4222694-4255433 GCF_010583005.1 Odontomachus brunneus
TTATACGAAGAATATAGATATTAATGTATTTCTAGTTTCCAGGAGCTATATCGGTAATACATTCTTAAATTTAATCGTAATTTCTCTCTTATTTAATTACGATTGAAATAAAGTAATTGGAATTGAACGAGAAGAGCGCAGTTCGGCCATCTATCCTCCGCTTGAAGGTTCACCCTCGCGTAAGAATTATTCCTATCGGAGAAAAATCTACTTCGTACGAGAGAAAGGGCGGACAGAGAGGAAAGAAAGGAAGAAACGATAAAGAGAGAAAAAGAAGAGCGCGGTATTCGCGACACATTCGATATACGTCGGAGAGAAATTTAATTATGCGCCACCTTTGTGGGAGAATTCACGAGCTCAGTGCCGAGCATCAATTCCGAAACAAAAAGTGATTTCGCAAATTGTCGAACTTCTGAACCAAAACTATCCGAGACGGCATTTCCCGCGCGCGAGCGGCAGTCGCGGTGCAATAAACTCGAAGAGTTCCACGGTTAACTCGGTCAGTAATGGCAGTCAACGCTCCGCTGAGTCTGTGAAGGAACTTCTGAATAGACAATACGGGCTGAGTCGCGATCGACTGCCGATTGTACGGCTGTCGTTATACGTGCGAACAATTTTGAGAACGTCAGGAAAGTCGTGGATTTAGCCCCATCGTATCTCATCTGGGTCGTGACTTATCGGAGTAGAGTGCATTTTCATTCGCCGCTGCTGAGCAGACATCGGCGGTCGGCGACTGCTAGAAGCCCTCTTCGTTCATGATTCGTCAAACTTGCATGCGCACCCACGTCGTCGTCGATAATTATTATCACGGCCATTTATCTCGGGCGACATAGCTAAGATGTGCGTCGTTTTCACAAAGATCTCACTCTCCGCTACTTCTGCAATGACCGTCGTTTCCGCGTTTAAAGTTTCAACGAACCGCAAAAGTGTCGACGCGCTTGAAACAACTCGCTACTTACGAAGCCAGCGCATAGTCGCGTTGTCTGCGGTGATAAAGTATCGGGATTTGCGAGATGATTGCGCGCGACCATTTGTAAAGTAGAACGTTACTAACGAGTGATCGCGTGTTGTGCTTTTTCTTCCGCTGTTTCGTTTCATTTAGTTCTGCGCTCGTGATTCTTTGAGAAGTTGAAGACTGTCGACGAAAAGCACAGTAACTCACAAGTTGCTTAAAACTAAGTACAGTGGATCCTAAATGTTTAGTAAAAAGCATCCACTAGTTCAATGTTATCTACCAAAAATGTGAAAAAAATTTTAACGAGACATATATTATTGTTAATTATTATTTCTCTATTATGTGAAAACAGTCTAGAGTATCTTTGAATAATTTTATTTTCGCAATTACTGGATATTACTTAAATATTGTTTAATATTTTAGGAGTGGATTTTTCAAGAGTTGATTTTTCACATGAACGTATAGCCTAAATGCCGTTTCAGAGATGCAGGATAGAAAATTTCTTGAAATCTAAATGGAATCCAGCCCGATTTCTCAAAATAATTGTAGGTTCTGGATAAAAGTGTAATTTTTCAAAAATGCTATTCTAATTAGAGAAACCCAAAATTTTCCCAATATTTTTTCTGATTTTTATTTTACATTAGAATTGAATAAACATGTTAACTTTTAAAATAATTTTATTATTCAGTAAAATATATTCAAAGTGTTTAAAAAATATTTTTTTTTATTCTAAGTATTTTAGTATTTTATTATAAATACGTACACACGTAACAGTTAGTATAAATTTGGGAATCTATTTGATACCATAAAAATATACCGATATTGTTGACTGAAAAATGTGCGAGTTTTTATAATATTTTTGTTGCGATTTTAGACATAGAACCTTCCTTCCCTCTTGTTTAGGACAAGAATGGAATTTCCAGTTAGTATCATAATGGGATAACCAGTTTTGGGACAATTTTGGTATTCTAATCAGAATCTACACATTTTATCTGGGAAAATCTTGTAAAATTTCTATGCGGCGATAGAAATTTTATTTTTAAAAGATTTTTGTTTTTTCAATTGCTCCTAAATGAAAGGAAGTTATTTTATCAAATTTTAACTAGTGAATAGGCAAGATATTATGTTCATCTTTTATCTATAATCATCCATAATCATTTGTAAGATGTCAGTGGCGTAGATACAGAGTTTAGACAAAACATTACTGTTCCTAACTTGTACACTAATGGACAGAATCAAAATTCTTTGCAGATTTTTATTATTTTATTAATTCCCTACAAAAAAAGTAGTTTTGATAGATTTCGATAAAGTTTTTAGTTTAGGAGATGTTTATGTCTTAATATAAAATTTTTAACAGTCTTTGTTCTTGAAATGAAGTCTTTAAGACCATGTGTTTATACGAACTTTTCTTCACAAAATCGACTCAAGAATCAACATTTAAAATATTGAATAGTATTTAAAAAAACACTCTGGTACATATCCTGAATACTTTAAATAATTCAAATTTTTGTATTCATTACACTATTCTATACATAGGTTCTTATTTTATTTTAGTCTTTATTCCTTTTTTTAGTTATAAATTTTAGTAGAACTTTAAATTACTTATTTTTTCAAGGATGTTGCTTTTTGTTCGATTTAAAACGAAAAAAATATTTTCTATGATTAGTGTGTTTTCAATCATTTAAATACTAAAATTATCGTAACGATATCGAGGGAATTGGGCAAAATTTAATCGTACACTAGAAACATAAAAACAACATTGTTTTTAACTTTTTATCATTATCTTCTATTTATCTGTTATGTAATTACAACGTGTAATGCACTTTATACTATTACTTAAATAATGTGTTTAAATATATTAATTATATATTTAAATATTTATTTTTTAGCATGATGGCGTAAGAGACGAATACGCCGACGAAATTTTCGATAAATTGAATTTGATATCTCATTTGTTTATGACATTTTGAATTATAATATATGAGGATGCATATTACTTACTGTGTACTGTACTTACTTTTTATTACTTTACGATCCATTTGGAGAAAAATGTAACCTGATAGTAGCGCTAAATGCGGACTGCTCGATAATGGTTCGTCAAGTAGAATTTGCCATTCACGTTAATTGTAAAAGACACATTTACGAAAGATAATTGTACAGATAAAACTGTTTGTTAATGATAAAATATCATTGATCAAGATGTCCTAGTAGATAACAATTTAAATGATAATAAGGATAAGAAATAATAATAAAATATCAGATGACAAAGTTATAATTGATCTTATCTTGAAAGAAGAAAAATTTGTATTTTACATGACAATATATTAGCGTGTTCCGTTGCTATCTCGCGAAGAAATTTTGAGATGGAAATTCACGAATACATTCACCCTCTCTCCCTCCCAAGGAGAGATGGAAGAGAAATTTTCTACATATAAAGTTACAAGACGCGCAACGTATTACTTACCCTTAAGATTTAATATCTTGGAAAATGGCGTACCGATTCTCTCCTGTGCGCCATTCGTCTTCATGCGCGTGTGTGACACGACACGAGATACTTTTTTAATAAATCGGCGGGAAATTCTTACGCGAGAATTCGCGTATAATAGACATGATGCACTGTGCGCGCTGACGAAAAGCGTCCGCGATTACCGCGACAAAAGGTAAATTGCACGCGCACTTACGGTTAATCGCGGATTACCGTATAAGCGGATACCGCTAAGCCTTTTAGGATACGCATGATCCATTCCAGGATTCACGGTAGATTTTGCTCACCCGAAGAATTGCGGGCGCGCACACTGTGAAGTAGAATGGGTATTCCATCTCACGGAGAGCAATTCGCCACGAAATGATATTGGCTTAACGAGTCGCATTACTCGGATTGTGTTACTTCTCATAATTGATAATTATCGTTCCTCTATGTCGAATTGTCCCCTGATAATTAGTGTTTTTACCAATTAAACCACAATTATTTTACACCCGCGTTCATTTGTGCTGGCTGTCGGTACGACACGTGTGCCTCTTTAATCACGGAGGGCGAGAAAGAAAGAGACAGAAAAAGAGAGAGAGGGGAGAGGGAGGAAGAGTGGGAGCGAGAGAACATTTTGTATAAGCTTTTTGTTATTTCCCGTCGCAACGGCGCCGTTAGTTAAGTTGAATTGTACACCGGCATCGCCCGCGACGCAATAAAGCCACCGAACCGCATTCAGCCGTAAGACACAAATGTACACCGAGTGATCCCATGGATTTCCACCTTTTGCGCCATAAAGCCGTTTAAATTTATAGGCATTACCGCGTTTCAACCCCCCTGCTGCCCCTCGCCATCTTTCCACCTGCCTCGCCCCCGCGGTATAGCTGTATATGAGCAGCAAGGGGTTAAGGCGTTACAATGGGGACTGCTATTAAACTCCCGGTCACGGTTTCGACCGAAATGTCGGGAGGCTGATGTTAAACGCGGCCCGAATAAAATTCCTCGGCCGCCGCGAAGCGTCCGTTTCCTATCCATTTCCTTCGCCCTTTCATCGTGCCCTTCATCCTTCCCTCTCTCTCCCTCTTGCCGCTATCGAGATCGGAAAAACCGCTGTCGCTTCGGGCCCTCGTACTAATCGGCCCGAACAAATTTGTAGTCCCCTCGTTATGTCGTTGAAAATCGTTCCGCCACATAGGAGTAGCTCTTCCAAAATTCGAAAGCGAGAGCATAATAAACGTGGAGTCCATGTCCTTTCTTTGTAATATTATGTGGATACATATGTAAGAATGTGTGTGATATTCGATAATAAAATGATAGCGACGCTTTTCTTGTCGATGAGTTTCGTATCCGATATTCAATGGGACATTTATCTTCTGAAAGTCACATTAAGAAATAAATTCTCTGCAGTGGATATCGAATATGTTGTGAAACTTACTGGAAAGGGAATGTCCATTTCCCATTTTGCCGAGCGTACATTTGGTTGCAGAACGGTTTAGACAGTTTGTTCAGATGCGTTTAAGAACGAAACACGATATGTAATCCACGATATGCGAACCACTGCTCACGAGTTACGAGCTCAACGGTCCTGTCGGCTGCTGTCATAACCAATCACTGTGCAAGACCGTAAGCAGTGGTTCGCATACCTATCATGTTGCGTTCTAAAAACAGATTTGGACAAACTGTCTAAACCGTTCTGCAATCGAGTGTATGTACGTAATCCATCTTTTATGCTTTGTAAACGGCGATCGAATTTTTCGACTAACGATATATGCGATTGCACTAATAGCTTCCAAGTCGGAATGTCAGTTACTAGATGCAAAGGTAATTTATTAATTTTTCAACAAAAATGATTAAATTAGTAAAATGTAATGTTTTATATGTAAAATATCTTCGCAGAAAAAATATCTTTTACCTGAAAAAAGGCACAACCAATCAACTATTTAGCTATTTTAATCGATCTTTTGTCTGCTAAATATTATTTATGTGTCTTTCAGTTTGTCTTTTCTTAGGTATCCCAAATATTCCTCCCCTCTCTTTCTCAAAAACATATTCTTAAGCCATTTGTTTTATAGTAACATTACTCATGTTATATGCTACTTGATGAATTTGTTTTATCATTGTAAAATATTTTGTTAGGTTTATGAGTTTTTCGATTAAACATGCTCTCTAATTACATTTACAAAGAAAACAGAAATGTAACTTTCTGTTACATGATATAAATTATTTGACCTATATAATATTTTTTTAAAATGCAAACAGATTTTTTGTATCGCATAGGCTTTTACAGTGATGAAGGTTTCACGAAAATAAATTTTCTTTATATACAGATTTATTTAATTTAAATAAAATAATTTTCTGCTGTACTTGGTTTGCGGCTTGACTTGTGTTTTTTTTTAATAAAAAATATATTTTTAATAAAAAATGTATATCAGTTTTTATCATATCTTGCTTTATTAGAAAAAAGCCACATAACAAGAAAAAATTATTATTTTTAATGAATTTTTATAAATATATTGCAGTTAATAGAGCAATTTCTTATATGTGAAAAAGATACTTAATATCAATAATATTTCAAATTTAGAATTGAAGAAAATTATGAATGTCCCATATACAATATATCAAATCTTATAATATCAGATGATCGTTACGAAAAAATTGTGGTGGAGAAAATAGGACTCATTCAAGATTTCATTCAAGATTTTACGCGTAAAAATACATAAGAAACACATGAAATATCCCATGTGGTTAATTACTTGTTGGCCAGTGTGTTTATGTGTAACGCAAGGAACCAAACATTGTAACCCAAACATTGACCTAAACGTGTAACGTTTGCCCAAATATTTCATTTTGTTAAATTGTTAAATGCATGCTTTAGCACTTCTCGAGTGATTTCGTATATTTTCTGATTGTGCGTTACAATTGCTGATATCTTTGACGATGTGGATGTTTGTAAAGTTATATTTTATACAGGAATAAGAGTTGAGTTCTTTTATTGGTTCTCTTGTACGATACTCTTTTGACATTTTAATATTATCATTATTATTTGTACCCATCATTATCTGGGAAACATCTGTCAGTGAAATTACACGAAATAACAATACGAAACGAGTATTTTGGAATATTGCGCTTAAGCCTCTTGAAAGCTTCTATCTATTTTTATAAAATATACAGTACTAAAAGCACGGATAAGTCAGATATCTATTATAGAGCGGAACTTTGTAACTTCTAACGTTCCCGTTATAAAAATTGTGAGAAATAAATGACGCCGGAGATGTTTTCTTTTTCCTCCCTTTCTTTCGGTAACCTGCATAATATATAATGTATCGCGCGCACCGCTAGAAGGACTCGTCGAGACTCCGTCCCAGAGAAAGTAACTGGAAGAAGGTGGAAAAGCGAAACAAATTATTCGCGAGTTTATTCTCATCCTTAACCGTGAAAAACGCGATAATTTTTTGGGGAGATTTTTTCCCGGGGCAAATTAAGCGCAAAGGTGTCGACGGGAGTTTACTCTAAAGTAACGAGAAAGAAAATAAAGCAAGCGCCCGTGGATTCCTGTCTGGCTTTCATACCGAATGAATGTTTCTTAACTAGGCCACGTGATTTTTCAGTTTCCATTGTTTTTCCCCTAGTCTCGCCCTCTTCCCTTCTTCTCCCCTTCCCTTTCCACCTCCCCCCGGCCTTCTATTATCGAGCGCAGTTTGTAGGGGGTCGAAGGTGGGAGGATTGTAGGAGGAAGAGGGCGATGTTAATTCCTCGTAGTTGCTTGACGGCGGAGAAGTTAGTAGTTACGGTTTTGGTTTAACAACTTACGCAAAAAAAGGAGACGGCGCGTTGCGCTTTTTCCTCCGAGACTGGCGCGGCACGTAAAATAAAAGAATCAGAGGGGGAAAGAAACCGGGCGTGCCATTTGTTGTTGGCCGTTGTCGAATGCAGAAAGTGCGCGCGCGCGCGCGCAACTTCGACTTCGTTTCACCCGCGCTCTCTCATTTGCTAACAACCCGCGCTTTCCTTTCGTCCGACGATTTTCTCCTCTCCCATTTTTTTCCTCTTTTTTTCTTTCTCTGCATCGTTTGTAATACATCTTATCGTCGGTCAATATGAATTAATCTCTCGCGCAACAGCGAAATAAAGTGGCCCGTGCTGAAATACGTGCAGCGTCCGAGATGTGATTACTCGTCGAATGACGTCGGACTAGCGTTACCGACGTTATACGAGACGTGGCGCACGCACACACTTTTATCGCGTTCGCGCCTACACGGCCGGGTGCACGAAAAGCTCTTTAGGAGGTGTATGAGATTGATGAAATTCAGTGCAGCGATCTGTCGCGAGCGCGAATTCAGGGGCGACGAAAAGGCGCTTTTTCGTGGCGTCGAGATGGACGGCGTGGTAAAGAAGAGAAGGCAGGATGCGAGAGAACACATAGGAGGGATAGCACGGGCGGGAAAGAAAGAAAGAGAAAGGAGGGGGGAATGCGTTTTACCTCGACTTTATGTACGCGAGTAGACGGTTTTACATTGCTCTCGAGGCACGCGAGGGTAAGATAAGCATTTCGTTCGATAAAAACAAACATTGTCGAGGCACTGCCGGCTCTGCCTCCGCGCCTACCTGTCTGCCTACTTGCCTGCCTAGCTGCTTGCCTTCATCACTAAAATGGATCCGAGATTCACTTGCGCCCGATGGGTACTGCGAGCGATCGAACCAAGACACGCGCTGAACTGAATTCGAATGCAAAGCAGGGACGCGCGCACACACGCCGCGATGTACATCTCGATCTTCTTCGGGTCGCGTTCTCCCTTCTTCGTTGCCTTCTTTCTCCTTCGCTCGGTCACTCTTTTTCCCTCCCTCTGCACCTGCTTCTTTTCTCTCGGTATATACCGTCAAACGAGATAGTTGTATTATTCGAGATATATCGTGTCTGACGGATACGCGACCGCGATGTTGCTGTCATCTCGAATTTAACTTTTCACCGGTTGGCAAACTGGAACGAAGCACGCCGACTTGATATTTTACCGCTACGGCGCCATGGGATGTCCCGCTGTCAACCGGCACTTATTACCGATGTAACTCGAAAGGAGAAGATCATTTTTCTCTCTTTTCCGCTCGATAAGTGTGACGTTTTGTCGCTTACTTTCACGCTTCTCTTCGCTGAACGTAATGTGCGAAATCAGACGTGTAACGAACGCGACGAATATTGGAGAACATAAACTCTTATAGCATCAACATGTTTGTTTGCATATTGAACATGTCGTTTCTTTCATGTGTGTTTTGATATAATCCATAGCCAACTTTTTCTTATCTTTCACAGTTTGTGATCTCGAGTTGATAGTAAGAAAGACCGTCTTTCCAAATTTCAAAGTTACTTCTTAGACAACTAATTGTTGTGATTGATTGTACAAACAGGATAGAGACAATCAATTCCATGTTTTCATGCTCGATCTTGCGAATTGTGAGTTTTCTTCTGCAATAATTTCTGCAAATACACGAATAACATGATGATAATAACTGAAACCTGCTACAACATATCTTATCCCAATATGGTATCAAATTGGTTAATAATTTAAGTTAAGAAAGCTACATAAAATATGTATTAGTAGTTTTGGGGTTTCCGTGAGAAATCTCCGCAGCTCCTCCAGTCCTTAAATAATAGCCATCTTTATCTCATCTGTCCATATGCGATTTTAATGACTTTATCAATGAAAATTATTTTTATTTACACAAAACAGTATATCATACGCTTATAGAAAAATTCATTCTAACTAATAACATGTTCTTAAGTTTATTCACTCACCATGGAGAATATTAATACCAAATTTGAGTCCTCGAAAACGTTCTTGATTAGCACTAAATTAGCTTTTTTTATTTTTTAACTATAATGCTACCTTGATTGTAATGAAATTCAGAGAGAAAGTACTTGTTTTCTTTTCCACTGTTCTTCTCACGATAAGTATATGGCTGGTGTATACCTTGGACCAATTAGACCCGGTTTCCCTTATTTCGATATTCAGTAAAGCTGAATCTCGCAATATTAAGTTCAAATGATAACAATGAAACTTTATACGTCGTCTGTTGCCACGTGAACTTTAGGTTGAAATTTGACGTTAAATTACCGACATACATACATTCGAAATTGATTATTATTCAGCAGAATATTTATCAGACTGAATAACATCAAGTGAGATTTTTATCAAGAAAATATATATTTCGGATTAACTGGACGAGTCAGAGGTAAAAGGAGCTTTTCAAGAAACCGGGTATATCCAGTTACATAATATCAACGTGTGCATTACGTTTAAAACGGTGACGTGTGCACACTCGCTTTCGGCGAGTCGTGTTTGCGCGTTTAACGATCTGTCGGACCTAGTTTTGAAATCCGCATTAAGTTTCCGCAAGGTATCTACTATTTCCTGACACTTCTATTTTACAATTGCGCATCCACGATACGCGCGTGTCTTCGTTCTTCCAACAAGAATAACGAAGGCGTGCGCGCGCGAGAACAACAATTTTTATTTATCACTTCTCTTTCGACAAGCACATGTGATTCCCAAAAGATGACTAATAATGTTAAATTACGGACGTGTCCTAGAATGCGATGGGAGCTCGCAAAAAATAGGCCGCATATATTAGACGGAACGGGAGTCTTTCTCTCCTCCTCTAACCCCGCTATTGATAGGTACTGGCGGAATGAAGTCCGCTCTCTCGCCTGTATTCGGAAATCATGGCAGCCGGGCTTATCAGTTTTAAGCGGGCGATAATTGAATATCGGTTTTCGATATCTCATTATTTCGCTACTTAAATAACTATTACGATCCGAAACTCGTTTCTTTTCGTCCCTGCGCGTTTTCGGATTTAAGGATTCCCCGCGAAACCGGGCGACGAGAGCGACGACGAATTGCGCCGGCCAGTTCGAATATCCGGATTTTATCAACAAATTCGCCCCACTCGGCGTGTTCGCATGCTTGCGGTAATAATGGCTCCGCTTAACAACCTTTGTAAGTGCCGGTTCGCTCGTAGTGAAACCGCTCTAATCATATAATACACCCTTACCGCGCGCGCATTACGTAGTGATATTCATTGTGATAAAAAGCTACGTGGCCCGTATATTTGCAGTTTCTATTAAACTCACGACACGGCGAGTTAAGTGCACAGCCGAAGGAGCGGAGTTTGTTCTAGAAATTGTTGCGCGATTTATGAGATTTGTGCGGCTTGTGCAACACGACGTGGACGCTGAATAACGACGTGCATCCTAATCCTATAGGGCTACCTCAGCGATGTAACGGTAAAGAGCGGTTAGTCGACGACAGATACACAGAGTATCTCGCGAGAGTCGTGACATAATTAAATGGTGTATTCTGGAAGTCAGTACGAATAAAATATACTAATATCAATATGTCGATATGTCAGTATGTTACAACAATTTTAGAGACATAAATAAATTAAAGTTGACTATTGTCGTATGGGTTTCGCGCGGTTATTGAAAGCTAGTTGCTATTGATTTTTAACAGCTGGCTGATTTTGTTTTCTATTTGTGTATTTTATGGATCCCAAATCAGCCCAGATATTTGGGGAAGAGTTGCTGAAATCGTAAATGTTTGTAGTACGCACATAGGTATAATTTGAAATTTTTTGTTTATATTTTTCATTGCTCATTTATTTCTCATTTTTATTGTTAGATATTATTGTTATATTCAAATATTCCAAATATTCAAATAAAGAAATTAATAAAATACGATTTAGGAGGTTGATATCACTTCAGTAATTCTCTATCCAAGACAACGAAGAATATCCAGAATTTTGCTCATCTTCTACCCTATTTTCTATTATTTAATTGTTTAACAATTCTCTATCCAAGACAACGAAGAATATCCAGGATTTTGTCCATCTTTTACTCTATTTTTTATTATCTAATTGTTTAACAATTGTTGTATTATCTATGACGCTAATATTATTGAAAGAGTGAAAGAAATTGATTTATATCCTTTTTTTCTTTTACGTTCACGAAACTAATTCGTAAGGGAACTCAAAATACCATCGAGGGAAGTGTATAAATATGTTCTCTAAAATTCTTTTTAGTGAAGTTTCACTCGAAAAGTAGAGTGTCATTCGTATTCGAGAGATTTTTCAATCGTATAGAATAAATTTTTCATTCTGAATATTTTCACATGAAATTGAAGAGTACATTTGATGTGCTTCAATATCACAGAAACAAATTCATTCTAGTCAATTTACACATTCACTTTTGCGATTCCGAATGGCAAGTATTCATTCAGTAACTTTCATTGTTGCTTCGAGTAAATTTGCAGTTGTTTTGGGTAAGGTTTCTCTCGAGGAAATTTAGGGTATATAGTAGATTTTCTAACGAAGCACAACAATTCAATCACAGATCTAATTATGGTAATATGGCTAAATTCGTTGTTGGTGACGAATTTAGCATTCAAGACACTCCTCTAGCTTTTATTTATACGTACAGAGAATTGAATTCTATTTATTCGAATTTATTACTGTTTCCCAGAGAACAGGCGCTTCCTTGCGATTTCCCAGATAAGCCCGTTTCGAATCGATGCGAAATTCGCGCCTCTGCAATTCTGACGCGCTAGATATACGCAAGCGATATTTGAGGTCATATTCGCGTCGCGAGAACAGTTTCTGAATTGCTGAATACAATAATAGCTTTCAATCTTTATTCACGATGAATAATTCGAGAGTTTTTAAATTGTTATACAATTGTTGTTATCGAAACCATGCTCTCTAAAATATAATCATAGTATTATTCATTGAAATACTATGCTTATAACTGGTGATTCAGTTGTAAGTATAGTACTGCAATCAGTGTAATCTCGCTGAAAGGTTCAGTTAACACTAGTAACTGTTCCTATTATAGATGTACTTTGCAAATACAGATAGTGTCATTGCACGTCATCGCTCGAATGGAAGTTGTTCATTCCATCATCACAAACATAGGTAATTGGATTTGGTACAGTGTAGAACAAATTTATGTATTACAGATTTTGCAGTGATTTCTTACTGGTCAAAATCAGTGAAATATAAGACGGAACAATAAAGTTTAATGAAAAGGATAGTAAAAATTAGTGAATATTTATTGATTATCGGTGATATACTTCTACAGATCAGAAAACTTTTCATTGATTTATTTTAAAATAGTAGAGAGGACCAGATCTAGTTGGTCTAAGGGGTAGAGATAAGAATCAGGATATATATTTTATATGTGATATTCTTAGCCTGAACTGCTAGCTAACTTAACCCAGGGGAAGATAGCCGCATGCAGCATGTTTGTATAGTTCGGTTATTACAAAAGAAAATATATGGTTTATAGGATCGTTGCGAGCATACGCATATAGAGGAAGGTTATATAATAAGGTTGTATAATTAATCACAATTAGTTGTTTGAGAAATTGTAACTATGAAATTTTGAAAAATGTGCTATCCGGCCACGATCTCTCGACTCAAGAGTTATTATGAGCTGCAGTTGTGAAAGATAAGAAAAAATTGGTTACAAATTATATTCTAAAACAATCATGTTCTTTGTTTATGTATTTATCGTGAAAAAAACAGTAGAAAGGAAACCGCAAGATGTTTCTTTCAGAATATAATTATTTTTTCCTGAATTTCATTAAAATAAAAATAACATTACAGTTAAAAAATAGAGAAAAAATTAATTTAAGACAATCAAGTACATTTTCAAGCAAATTTATATGCTCTATGATGAGTGAATAAATTTAAGTGGCGTGTTATATAATGAATTATTATTAATTATATAATTAGTTATTAGTTATATAATGAAGTTTTCTACAAGTATATGATATATTGTTTCGGATAATGAAAAAATTTTCATTGATAAAATAATTGAAATCGAGCATATGGACAGACGAGATAAATAGACTACAATTTAAGAACCAACAGAGCTATGGAGACTTCTTATAGAGACTCTGAAATTATATGGCTTTCTTATCCTGAGTTACTAGTCAGTTTAACCTGCTTCAAGGTAAGATGGCCATTGCATGTTATATTTCGGTTATTATAAAAGAAAACACACTGTTTACAGAATCGTTGCGAATGTAAACACATAGAAGAAGATTATCATTTTTACAATCAATCACAACAATTAGTTGTCTGACAAGTTGGAACTTTGAAATTCTGAAAAATGTAACAGCATGCCCCAGTCTGTCTTACAGGACTGCGGGATTTACAGCCAACACATAGTACGCTTATAGATCAGTGTAGTCCTGTTTCTTAGGGTAAATAACGATTCTCCTATGAGAATCCCATAGGAAATTAACTGTGTGAATATCGCTGAAGGAATATTAAATTCGGCCATTTCTCGCCTCCTTCCTCTTTCCTCTCTCTCCTCTGTCTCTCCTCTCTTTTTTCTAGCGCTACTAATGTCGCAAATAACATGTCAGAAAATTCGGTTGAAAATATGAGATATGCCGTTGGATATCCTCTTCATTACTCGATTTATTCCGTATTTTTCAAGGAAGATATAGGAGCATTTATAATTTTCCAATAATTAACGATTCAAAATAAGGGGTTTCCGATGAATTAAGGTTCGTTACAGGGAGCGGATAATGATGTCGTGTTCCTTCCGTTAAGTTCAAATAAACTTTGTTTTAATAGAATTTTGAAGCGATATCTGACATCACAAGAATATACGATATTAAAATTTCACAACAACATACTTCACAACATTCTCTGGCGAGGAGAAGTCATTTGTCGTCACAGAAAAGTGTAAGACGAAAAACATCCGTGATGGTTCCGATGATTCGGGATATATCGCGTGCTCATGAGTCGAGCCCCGAGCGCGAGATTCACGGGTCACACGGGGTGTGTTGCGTTCATTACAGCGCGCGTAGATTCCTAAAATAAACGATCCCCGACCGTGCCTCGGGACGAAACGCTCGAGGAGGACACCGGAGACAATGTCGTCGTTATTCGAGGCCCATGTGACGGAGGATGCCGCAGGTTCTTCTTCCTTCCCTACGTACCAATGTAGCAATGCACGTATGTACGTCGCCAAGAGACGCGATCACGCGAATTTCGAATGCGAGCCAGAAACGCGTCCCGGAACAGAGGGACTCCAATCAGACTGACGCGAATCCGTTGGCTGGCTCTGGCGCTCCTTTTCTTTCAATTTTAGCATACGCCCAGCCCACCTCCGTGCATCGCCAGTCGCTCGTGGCTCGGAGACGACCGGCGAGCACGGTTCTCTCGCGCCTGGCCGTCCGCCAACTTCCTCCTTCGCGTTTCACCATGGAGACGTTTCTTCATTCGACGTATCCATCGTGCACGCGCGCATTGTGTATCTGTGTGAGTGCCTGTGCACGTATGTGTACACAGTCACCCGCCGCTGTACTCCGCGTCGACGTGCCACTCTCGCCTATGAATTCGCGCAATGGCCGCGTATTGGATATTGTTGCGTTCAATCTACCGCTGCCTCGTTCTCTTATTCATCTGCGCATACGTCTCTCGGAAGATGGTGGCGTGGAGCTGTGTTCGGATAAATATTAAAGTGAATGGGCTCGCGTGAACCGGATATTATGCAATTAATATACGCGGCTCGCTCGGGCGAGGGTAAATCTGGAATTTAAATAGCGACGAATAAATGCCGGTGGATTCGGGGAAATCGTATATCGTGGAATTTGATACAGTAAGTCACACGTATCGTTAAAATCTACTGGAATTATACACGGGGCTTGATAAAACACATCATTCATCGTAACTTAATATCAGTGTTAATTAGACGACAAAGACATACTATTATTAAATTCTATTTGCATTACACCGGATTACAAAGTGAAATATTAATTCTACTTCAAGTGAGAGATACTAATTGGTGTAGCTCGTACTAATTACATTATTACTATTATGCAGAATGTGTGTCTGGCGTGTTATTAATTTTATTTGCTGTTCATAAAATAAAAATTTTTTATAAGTTTTTCATTTTTTTATTATATAACACATTTAACACATACAACATTTAATCTTGCATCGTCAATAACTGTGTTTGCATCATACATTGCAAATGATTCAAAACAGAATTGAAACGTTTGTGTAGAAAGGTCTTTACAATGCAAAGTAACGGAGTCGATTACGAAATATCTTTTTCCATATCCATATTGCTACAATATAAATACATATTCTGATAGTGTAGAAACTTCGAGGGATCTGTTACTTGTAAAAGAAAGTATCAAATATTCAATTGCAACTTTAATATCAACGAAAAAGTAAAAAGTAAGAAAATCAGGGGATGGAAAGAATTAGAAATAATATGGATCACCGAGAAAATTCAAGGAGCATTAGTAAACAACACAATCAATAAAGTGCAAATCTTCTTATCTTGGAAAAGGCATTGTTTGTAATCACTGGGCAAATTATGTTGCATATAATAAAAACGTCTACACTGTAAAAACTGTATTTAACTAAGCGTTAAATTTATACATAAATAAGAGTGGATGCTTTGGGATACATGAAATATGTTAAATTTAACACATCAGTTTTTACAGTGCGCAATTATTTATTAAAAAGTATCATGGATGTCTTATAGAGGAAATAGATATAAAAATAGACATAATATAGAAAGGCGGAAAATTAACAGTAAACAACAGGAAGAAAAAGAAGAAATGATTTTTACGCGAATTCGTTGTTAGTTGTCTTTGCAATGGTCCGTATCAACACGTGTTTCCGATATTCTTATTGACTGACTTCATTTCCACGCAACAACGATTCAACCGCGCGAACTCTCGCACGTGCGCGCTCGCGCGCGCGATGCGTGTAAACGCACAGTCACCGGTGCCGGCATGTACGAGTTCACCTAGATTCCGCATTTGTCTAGGAACGTTCGAAACGGCACGAGTCCTAACGCGGTCGAGACGGCTATTATACCTCGATGTAAGGCGAAGACAAATCGCCGACGCGAAAGCGGAATTACAGTTCCTGTTACGAGTGCGACCAAAGTCCTCTCATTGGTGCCCGTGTAATTCCTCGCGCTTGTGCACGTTGCGCACATGCCCTTTACGTGTACGAGACGCAAGATCCGACCGGCGATTTCGGACAACGTTTCACAAAATCACCGCGTCCACCCTGTGGAACTTGGATCTTGGAAAAAATAACGGATTACTTTCGAGCGACGATCGAGAAGACGCAATTAATTGACTCGCGCTAATTTATCGATCGTTATCAAGCTCTTCGCGCTTATATTTATATTCATACACGATTTGAGATTTAATTGGAATCTGACCTCACTCTCTTAAAGTGAATCAGCAAAAGGAGTACCTCATAATCGATAATCGATAGCGATAATCAGTGAATATTCACCGATTTTCAATGTAAACACCCCCATTTTACCGCCCCGTTTTGTATCTCACTGATTTTTATCAGTAAAGATAAGGTTCCAAAATCTGTAGTATATGTTGTGCGTTATGACAGATCTAATTTTCTGCGTTTGTGGTAATGAAATTAACAGCTTTCATGTGATTTGCGTACAATGATACTGTCTGTGTTTGCAAACTGTATCAATAATAGGAATAGTTGCTGCTGTTAACTGATTCTTTCAGCGAGATTTTAATGATTGTAGTATATATTCATGTACTATATATATTGTACTATATTCATAAGTATTGTACTTGTAGTACTACACGTATACAAAACTGTCAGTTATAAGTATAGCATTGGAGAATTTTGAAGAATTCACTGATTATATGTACTTTAAACTTTAAAGAGCGAAAAGATTGTGGATTATGATTGGAGAAAGCAGATTCAGATTATAGAAGCGTAACCTTTCAAACACTTCCTACATTCTTAGTAGGAGTAGATGGGATCAACACAAATAGATTTCATCTACTCCTCCTAACGTTTTCCTAAAGATATCTCTTGGTTTTCACTTCATTTTAAAATGAAACAAAATATATGTATAGAATTTTCATAGTATTTTCTCAAATGCAAATTAGATTGCAAAAAGAATGCCAAATTTTAATGCCGAATTAGATTATCCCACTACGATACCAATTGGGAATTTTATTCTTGTCCTAAAATAGATTATTTCACTACGATATCAATTAGAAATCTCATTCCAAATATGAGTTTTCTATCTAAAATCAGAACAGAAATATTAAGGAAACTCGAGGTTTTTTAAGTGTTTTTTGCATCAATTTCATTAATGCAATGAGGACAATATAAATGATTTCTTTGACTTACATTGTCGCCTGTTAAAACGTAAAATAATACATTTTTGTTTTGTATATAACAGAGAATATATTTGTAAGTATTGGAAGAATATTTGTCGAATATTAATGTGTACTTTTTACTTTCTTATCTCAAACGCTTTCTATTATAATTTTTTTATAATTTTTTTTCGCAAATACTTTGAATATTTATTCTTTACAAATATATGCATGCATATATATATGTAACAAGTGAAAACACCAAGTGTTTCATATATTTTGCCCAGTTTTAGTTTAAAATATAAGCCAGAAAAATCTTTAGGAAAATGTTGGGGATTTGTCTGGATTTCCTACTAAGATTCTCATGTTTAAAACATTACACTTCTAACCAGAATCTGTATAGATTTCCTATCTAGAACCTATAATGTGGAAAATTGTACTGGACTCTAATTATATCTCAATTAGATAGATAAAGATTTTCTATGACACTTTTTAAGTAAGGAAGAAGAGGGCAAATAGTGACAGTTTAAATTTCTCCTATATTTCCCGCGTCTATGCTACTACCACCGTCAATAGCGAGTAAGTTCTCGAATATCTAATCTTTGAAAAAAACAATTAAACTGCTAAGTCAAACATAGCTAATAAAGAAACCTAAAATTTTGGCCTTTGTGAAACAAGGTAAAACCTGAATCTTATTCGGATATTTCTATTTAGATTGTTTTGATTCTCGAATGGGATTTTACCTGTTCAGCGTTATACGATATGTGTTTCTTCTAGTGTGATCTAACCTCTATATGTACATATCATTTCGTTTATTGTTTTAAATGTTTTAAAAGAAGAAGGAACTTTTGGAGCAAAGAGTGACAAATTTTAAATAATGTTGCTTGACTTATTCAGTGTTAGTTGAATTGCATTTCTTCTTATTTATTTTGTTGGGTGTAACTTAAATGCCATTAGACTAGGTTTAAATATAGAAGATATTAATAAGTAATTTGAAAAATCATTTTTCAAAAACACGTCATATTATTTCACTAAAATTAGATTTTATACATCATTTGTTTTAATAAAATTCTTACATATAGCAGTAAAGAAATTAATTTCAATTTTTAGTTAGTCATATATTGTCAAAAGAGAGACTGAATGAAAGTTCAGGAGTTTTTCATGATTGTCATCATTTGCCCCACGCTGGAGCAAATAGTGACAAAATGCAGATTTTAATTTCTATGAAAATCTAGTTATTCCATATGGCTTATGAGTCTTGTACTTAAGTTTTTCGTACAATTAAAGGTGGAAAGTATCGTTTTAGTAAAACATCCGATCTCGACAACTTGAAAATAGCTTACACGAGGGAGAAAAAAACCCATCATTTGCCCCACTCTCCCTTATATATACGCTTTACAAATACAGATATTTATAAAATATAAATATCTATATTGTAAATATTTATATTTAAAATCTTTTTAATTTTTATTCTAGATAAAAAATTTAGTAATTGCTAATAAAAATAAGGTTCTCTCTGTTTAAATTTTATGCAACATATCTATTTTATTCTCTAAAAAAGAAATACTGCAACTTGTCATAATATTTTTGTTTCTGTCGCAGATAGAGAATTCACTTTTGATATAAGAATAAGATTCCCAATTAATAAGGAAAAATGATGTATTTCGGGACATATTTGATTTGACATTCTGATCAGGATCTATACAGTATTAGGGAAAACTTTGAGAAATTTCTGTGCGATTACGCGTGTCCGTCACGAATCATTGTCTAAGAAATCTATTATTATTTCTCTATAAGAAATCTATTATTGACTCATAAAATTGTCCACAATTCTTTGTATTACAATCGCATGCTAGTTACTAGATTGGTGAAAGATGTGCGTCACTAATTTGTTAGGTAAAATTGAAAACAGTTATGTAGTTTCGACATACTAAGAACTTTCATGAAAAGTTAAACCATACCGAGTCGATATTTTATCTGACGTAGTTATCCTATATTGTAAATGTTTCTTTCCCAGTACTCAAATAGGTGATTGTGTACAAACAAGAATTTAACAAATTTAAGAAAACACAAACTTATAATATATTGCGTCTTATTATATTATTCAAATTTCGTATATTATAATGACAGTGCCAGTTGGCATAGGTCAGGAGTCCAAATAACCAGTAAGAGTATCTATTTTCAGTAAGTACAGATCCGACACAAATGAGGATAAATTGTATAGCGCTGGCAAGTACCGAGGGGTTATTCCTAGCGTAAACAGTGGTAAATTACCGTTATAAAATTTCCACTTCTAATCGCGGCGAGTCGTAGTTCTTAACCTGCGGGATTATCGGGAGGTAGGAATAAAGTAAGTGAAACAAATGCCGTCCGAAAAGCGGTACAAGAGGAGACGCGACGCTAAGCATTACGGAGTAAATAAGATTTATTGAGTTGAAGCGGCGTGAATAGCTTCAGTGAATGCTCCTATAAATATCCCGTTAGAATCGATACTGTTTTCCGATTTAATAGATCCATTTGTTTATAATGTACTGTATAGTCGCAGTCGAATTTAACGGGAGTTTAATGAGAAAACAAGCATATTGTCCTTTTATGTATATTTTAATAAAACACGTCAATTACAGCGAAAGTTCGAGTTTGTACGTTACGACAAATGGTCCATGAAATCATTCTCTGTGGTCCTTTTAAATTTTAACTCCTTATTAGTGAGAATTTGCACACAATTAGGAAAAGATTAACTATTCGAGAGAATTAACTATTTGAGATATTTTTTGCAACTAAAATTGGCATTTTTACTTAAGTATCGTTTGAGGTTAGTGTTATATTTTTCATTTCTTCTAAACTAGTCAGAATTTTAATAGTAAACTACTATAATTAAAAGACTAATATACACACAAACAGTATATATATAAATAGAATTATTGACCATTTTATTCTAAAAATATAATGATGAAAAGTTCATAATTCATAATAATACATGTGCATACAAAATATCTAACACAAGATGGTCAAAAGCACGTATACAAGTAGATTAGGTCAAACTGAATAAAAAATTCTTTTACCATTTTTCGAACAACTACGTAAAATTTTGAGACATAAAAAAATATATTGGTGAATCAGTGAGTGTGATGTTATGGGATGAGTCCAGCCTCGTCAAAACTGGCTGAGATACGACTACCTTTTAAGGAGAATTTAGGCTTTGGCAGAAAAGTAGAAAACGGAAAAGCAGAATCCAATCCAAACTCGCGCTGATAAAAAAGTAGAAACTGTCGACTATTATCTGACTACTAGTGCGAGTTTTGATTGGTTATATGGCTTTTTTGCTTTCTGCTTTTCTGTCAAAGTATGAATTCCTCCTTAACTATAGTGGCTGTCGGCTGACAACTAAAGACTGAAATAACGATGTCAGCGGCGTATAATTGTTTTTCGGTGTATCGCTAGTATGTCGTATGTATATTCTTAAAAAACGGTCGCAAATTTCAGTCACTTTTTATGAGATTGCATCTACAGGGCTTGTTCCGTGGCATCACACCGTGAAATACTAGGGGTCTTCATATTCATACATCAAGTTGACATATTCTACCTTTATATGCGATTATATCTTACACCAGACACTATATATAAAGTGTCTAATACAAGATTGTCAAAAGCGTGTGTGTGCAGGTAAATTAGTCAAATTAAACAAACAATTCCTCTACCATTTCTCCAACAAACATGTAAAATTTCGAGATATTAATAAAAGAAGATTGACGAATCAGAGTACGCGATGTTGTGAGACAGACTCTATAAGATCTCATCAAAATTGACTGAAACGCGACTGCCTCTTAGCATGGATGGATATTAACTGATATATCTCGCATATCATGCGCATGTCACTAAGAAACAGTCACGTTTTAATCATGAGATTTGCTAATCTTCTTTTTTCAATATCTCGAAATTTCACGTAGTTGTTTATAAAATGCCAGGAATTTTCGTGCTTAGACGTACTCTACCTTTGTAACTTTGTGGCCTACGTAGCTTTATCTCTTAAGTTAGACACCCTATATATATATATACATACATATATGTATACATATGTATACATATATTTAAACATTTATATACATATATTTAAGTGTATTTATATACTTTTATCTGTTATTTATGCACCTTACCTATACACTTAAAAATTAATAAGAAAAATAGAAAAAATGGATAATGTTTTCGAATTGTCGTTTGACGAAAATTTTGTTACAAAACAAAACAGAACCGCGATCATTACGATATTACACTAGTAAACAATAACACGTCATATTTTTTATCATTTGTTTTCCAAATAATTTATCAACACGAGCTGTTTCACATTCCGATCGGTTGCACGCTTAGTCACTCGGATGTTCCAACCGATCGGTAATTTACGCGTCACTTGTGCTTAGCCCTTCCATTAAGCATTGTGAGAATTAATAATGTTACACTAATTACTATTAATTATTATATTAATACCCATATTCACATGTATATATATACATACGACTCATGTTTATTAGTAACTGTATGTTGTTTATTTACCATTTGTCGATTAAAACTATGTTGATTGTTCCTATCTATTAATAATATTATTTACAATAATATACAGTGTTCTTTAATTCGCGGCGTTAAATATAAAATTTCTCGTAGGCCATTTTGTATAAAAAACTATTTTTTTAATATTTTTTGATATTATTAAAAAATAAAAGTATAATTTAATTTACATCTGTTTCTTTCCTATATTCGTAAGAAAATTATATCTAATAATAGCTGATCATGATTGGTGATCATTTTTAATCCATAAATTGACGAGAAAGAGTTCTTTGTATATTTTATCAATTCGTACTATCAGAGAGACACGAAAGAGAAATAACACATAGATTTCTAATTTATTTTCAATTTTTCAATTATATTTAGATATATTATCAGTTAAAGAATATACAGGATGTCCCAGATTCTCCTCCGCATATTTTGTGGGAATGTAGAACAAGTTGAGGTGAACATAAAAATCCTATCGTTTTGCGATATTCGCAATAATAGTTGAGATACTAATTAAAGAAGATTGACGAATGATCACGTGCGATATGGTACATGAGTTGCAGTGAGGTTGTCTATCGTTGTATATTTACACATTAGATCAAACTGAACGAAAAAGTCTTCTACCATTTTGCAAATGATCATATAGATTTTTAGATATTAATTTGAAAAAATTGTTACATGATTATGCACCATAATGCACAAATTTTTTTTCATTAATATCTAAAAATCTATGTGGCCATTTGCAAAATGGTAGAGAACTTTTTTGTTCAGTTTGACCTAATGTCTAAGTATACAACGGCAGATGGCACCACTGCAGCTCATCTACCATATCGCGCGTGATCATTTACCAATCTTCTTTAATTAATTTCTTGAGATTTATTGCGAATATCGCAAAACGATATGGGACTTTTATATTCACCTCAATCTGTTCTACGTTTCCACAAAATATGCGGAGAAGAGTCTGAGACTCCCTGTGTAATTGCGCAAGCTCTCAAGATGACTCGTAGACCGTAAAAGTGTGCTAATAGAAATTATAAACGCATATTGTTGAAACACCCATAAGCTTCAAGAAGAACTTATCTGTATATATACATATACATATAATATAACATTATTAATATTAAATATCGTATTTTAAGTTTTATCGTGTCTTTTATGTTTTTATTCGTTTGATTACTATTTTGATATTGTAATTAATGCGATAAGTGAGTGTGTGTTATAGCAATAATTACTTAAATAGTGAGAAAAAATTAACAAAAGCAGATAAGATGCTGTGACACTTAAAATGTTTTTCTTCGAAATAATCAATGCTACCGAAATCTTGTATTTTTTTTAAATTCTTTCTCTTTAAATTCTTTGAAATAACAAATGTTACCGAAATTAATGCTGTTTGAACTAGGGCGTTACAACGAGAAATATTCGATACTAGATACAAATGACGTTTAATTAAATCCATTATGCTATTATTGTTGTGAAATATATAGTGTATGCTTGATTATTATAATCACATCTACATGTACTATTTTTGACCTTATATTTATATCTATAAGGTTGAAAATCACCCAAATAATCCTAGTTATTTACAACTATAAGTAGGCAAATGTCACACGGAGTATATATTCCGTTATATGCATACGATAAGACATTAGACAATACGGTACATAAAACATATGATAAGACATGTCTGGGATAAAACGTTTAGGAATAATAGTCATTTTTTATCTATTAGTGATAATATATTCTTTTAATTTTAGCTAATGAACTTTTACCTTATAGTGAATACATTTTATCTGTTAACTCTTAGCAATGCTAGTAAAACAGTTAATCTTTCAGTTTGAATTGATTCCTAGAATTTAGCAGATAGTCTCCAATCATTCCCTTTTTACGTGTAGAATTGATTTTATGAATTATCCACAATCCTAACTCATGATGCAAGAGAAAACATTCGCTTGATCCCTCACTTCGACGTGATAATTCAATATGGATGCGGCTAGGAAACAAGGGCCATTAACGCGAGCCCGTCTCAGAGGCTGATAGGGCTCAGTCTGGCTCCCTCGTGCTTGGCATCGCCCGGCAGGCCGACAGTCTGAGCCGAAGCTCGGAGGATTTGCCACTAGTCCGCTGGTGTCAGGCGCAGATCTCAGAATTGCGATATCGATCTGAGGATGTTGGAGGTCGTTACCGGTCAGTCTCCAGAGACGTCGGTGCATAGATTTTCCCTCCCGGCCACGGGCCTGCGGAATATGGATCTCATGCCACCCCGCACACTCTCTGTGAGAGATCCCCGGAAACGAATAGACGTATTCCGTTGGTCAGCGTGGACACATCTCGTAGCCGATCTTAACTTCTGTAGTCAAGTAGGCGAATTTGCGACGGCCATTAGCGGCCGCCGCAACGTTGCGGAGGACGACATTTGCTAGGACGACCTGCTCGCAAAACGGGGCGAACGAACTCGCTATTGTCAACGACGACGAATCAGACGAGGAAGGTGGCGAAGGGGAGAGGTGAGGGAAGGATCATTGTACTGTCGATTTGCAGAGACAGCTCGGCTTTCGCGGTTATATTTACATCGACCCAATGGAAGGAGGTCGGCACGGACTACGTAAATACACAATACCTAATGCAATATCTAACGGCGATTCACGCGGCTCCGAGAGAGGATATTTCAAGTCGGTGCGGTGCTCTCCCCGAGTCCTACGTGTGCGAAGTTCCAGGACGCGGAAAACGCGCGCACAACCGATATTTACAGGCGCGCGCGTCCGCACGGTCGCGTTAGCGGAACGTTACTTCAGCCAGCACGATCCGAAACACGCCTCAACAAATAAAAGAGAGCGGTAACTTTTAGATCCCTTTAAAACGATCCAACTTTCGGATTCCGCTCAGCTCCGACGCTTTCGGGAGCTCTCACCGCCTACGTACGCTCAGGAAGGCCGCTACGCTTACAACGCGCTACGCCCTGCGAACGGTCGCGAAAGCTACCGCGGAAAGAGTCGGCGGAAAATCGCTCCGCGGGGCCATTGCCTCGGAACCGCTCCTCCACAGCCGACCGTCTATCCCCGGAGAGGAAGGCTCTCGCGCGGGCAAACGTACGAGCGAGCGAGCGAGATGGACAAAGGGAAAGAGTGAGGGAGAAAGAGAGAGAGAGAAAGAGGGGGGAGAGCGGCAGGAGGGGTTGGGACCCTCCTCGCCCACGTATACGTTACTATCGCGCGCGAGTAAGCGAGCAGACGAGTAGGCGAGTAGCGAGCTAACACGCGGACGTGCGTGTGTGCGTGGACACACGGTGAATAATAAATAGAGGAGCCGGCGTGGCGATAAAGCTTCGCGACGCGTTATTACTATATTACACGTGAGGGGATTTCTCGCCGTGGCGCGCGTATACGTGTCTCTGTCGTTTTGCGCGGCGCGCGCACTCGCCCGAGTGTGAGAGCGAGAGCGTGGCGTCAATGTGGATCACGCGAACTCGCGTGCGAGATCCACTCTCTTTCGCCTCTCTTCGCCGACCCGCGCCTGTCGGCTCGCTTGTCTGTCCTTGTCCCCCCCTCCCCGCTCGGTCCGTTAGCCTTCCGCACGTCTCCCTCCGCTCACTTATCCACCATCCACCTTATTTGTGGCCGTTTCCTTACGACGCCCTGGGCAGCGAACTCCGACGTGCACCTATACCTACCCACCTACCTCTGTCGTGGAGTAGCGAGGGGACTATTCCGAATCCGGATCGGTATACGTTCGAACAAGTTCGCCGGAAAGTAGACGGGAAGAGAGATCGACCGCGATAGCGTGTATCGATATCTGTACGAACGCATATCTCTACGATATTACTCGCGGTAATGGCCACTTACCGGCGATATAAACGTCTCCCGTCGTTTTCAAGCCCAGTTCTCTCCAAGTTAATAATACGGATAACGATATTGTAGAAGATATGGAGAATCGCGGCATAGCTGTACACACACACACACGCACAAACACCTCCATCCACCCATCCTATACATACGCACGTACGCATGTACGTGCATGTAGTTAAAATAAATGTGCGATCGCGAACAAAAGAGAATGAAAACAGAGTAAAAATGACACTTTGTTTCATTACATTTATCTCTTCGGGAAAATTCTCACGAATACGAAAGTCTCCCAAATACGGTTCGACTTGCAAATGCAAAGTGAATGATGCATAATTCGCGGGACCACTCGTATCGCCGAGAACGCGTTCGATCCCAACGCTACTTTCAGTCCAGTCCTTGTCTGCGCTGAAAAAAAGGTTTAAAGGGGGAGGCGTCCTCTCCTCGCTCCAACCCCACCTCTTACATTTTCATTCTTCCTCTCTCTCGCTCTGTCTCTTTCTCTCTCTTTTTCTCTCTCTTCCTTCCTTTTTCTTTCTTTCTCTCTTATGCGCGTCAGCTCTCCCACGCTATGTGTTACTCTTAATCTGGCGACTGTGACATTTTAATTTCCACCTGACTCGGCCCGCATATATTATTTTCATAATTCAGGCCAACCTTCTTGCCGTAACGCGTCCACCACGGTTTCGTTTCCTCGGCCACTTGGAGCGCGCCGAGTCACCCTGGCGCCGCAGATGAGTGGCTTTAGCTCGAGGGAAAGCGACGAGCGGAAGGGGGAAGCTTTATACGTCGCGCGCGCGAGTTTCGCTTGTTGGTTAGAAGCTGCGGATATTTCGTCGTCGCGTTGGCGACATTTCTTTTTCGATGGCGTCTGCGTTGCTTCCCTCACAATTTTCCTTATATTTGCAGCGCAGAAATGTAAATGCCCAGACCACGGTTTATCAGAACGACACATGTTTCATACGCTATTTACAGTAGAGAAGCCAGTGTATACGGGAATTTTCATTCATTGTTGCGCCAAGTGATTGGTGCTTTATTAATTTCATTTTGGTTCCCGAATCGACGGAGATAATGACTTTTGTACGTTACTCAATTTCGATTTCATTCGGGTTTTATATCGAAATGAATATCAACATAATGTATCGACCTCGATTCGGATGTCGATAGAATTTTAATCGAAGCGGTCACAGTGTTTTATCGAGAAAGAGATATAACAATCTATCGTCGAAAAAGTTTTGGTTTATGATTTTTCCAAAAATGGTTTGTAAGAAAGATATATAATGTATATACGTCAAATATACATTACATCGATGTCATTACGGTCGCTGTAAAATTTAAACGAAGAGATATACGATATTAATTGTGTCAGAATGCTGGTTATCCGAATATCTCAGGTATTGAATATCTTATGTACTATTCAGGCACTTAAAAGCCTTTTATTATTTGAATAGTTCGTTATTTTATTTTTAAAACCATTCCGTATATAAACATATAGGACCAACAAAAACCGGTATTTATGAAATATTTAACTTTTATACACCAGGAAGAATATGTTACAATAAAATATAAAATTGCATATTTGTGTGGAAAAAATAAACATTGGTTTAATATGATATATTTGGTCGAACGAGTTTTTATAGAGAATTAAACAGAAAATTTCAGGTTATTATATTTAAATATTCCAATATGCAACCAGAATTTGGATGCAGTACTTGTTAAAATTTTGCTATAGGCGCGTATCTGATAATAATATCCAAGTATTTAATCATTATGACTACGCTGATCATATCATACGACACATACTTATATGGAGAAAAATAATTTTGCTTTGTAACGAAATCGTCGTTACTATTGCATATTTGTAGCGACAATAACAAAATTTAGTTGACATTATTAATTATATTCAATTAACATTATACAAAAAAATTTTGCGAATTACTCGTTATTAGAGCAGAAATAGTTTTGTTACTATAATAGAAAAAAATTTACTTTAAGTAAATTTGCTCTTAGAAACACATTACTTTATTGTTAGGGCAAAACAGTATTTTGTTAGTATAGACATACAGGGTGTCCCAGAACAACCTTGGAAACTCTCATGTACACTGAGAGAAAAATTATCTTAAAATTAACAAATATTTCCTTGGTGGGTGCCATTAACATATTTACTTGAATCTACATTCTCTTTACTTAAATCAAATATTGTTTATTTAAATCAAGTAAACAATATTTGATTTAAGTAAAGAGATTGTAGATTTAAGTAAATATGTTAATGGCACCCATCAAGGAAATATTTGTTGATTTTAAGATAATTTTTCTCTCAGTGTAGGCATAGTACAGATTGAGGTGAACATAAAAGTCCTATATCGTTTTTAAATAATATTCAGATATTAATATCAATAATTATCGAGATTAATCAAAGAAAATTTGTAAATGATCACGCGAGGTATAGTAATGGCGACGTTTGCCATCGTATACTTGTACACTGGTGTTCATTAATTGAGTCCTTTGAGTGTAGACAAATGTAGACGCGCCTGGAGATGGTATGCTCATCTACACTATTCTACACCGAAAAAGGACTCAGTTAATGAACATCAGTGTACATCAACCCTTTCGCTATGGCGGTTCGTTCCGCCGTAGCGAGTCTCCGCGCCAAAAATGTATACTGAGAGAAAAGACTGGTAACTATAACAAACTGCATTTAGTTACAGAAATTCATTGAATCCTTAGTAACTAATACTAAATATGATAATAATAACCAAATATTTAATAGATCGGGAATATGACGTAATTGCATTCACAGTAACATCAATTAAATAATTTAGTAATAGTTACTTAATGTTAAATATTTAATATGAAATATATTACAGTTATGAGCAGATATTTGATAATTGTTATGAAATTGTTATATCCCATGTAATAAAAAATTCATCAGGTACGAGTTCTATTTTGTTAAAAGTATAAGTATGTTGCAGCACAACGAAAAATTCATTCATTTGCAGCTATTACATCGTTTC
Organism: Odontomachus brunneus; assembly: GCF_010583005.1. Lineage (NCBI taxonomy): Eukaryota > Metazoa > Arthropoda > Insecta > Hymenoptera > Formicidae > Odontomachus > Odontomachus brunneus. The sequence continues at coordinate 4,251,686 of NW_022639453.1, forward strand.
AATATCTATTATTACAGATAATTGGTTGAACCTACCAAAAATTTTATAACTATTATAAAATCGCTTATTTTGCTCAATTATTCAATAAGTTTTATTTACCAAATATATTCTGGAAGCAAATAAATTTTACTTCTGTCAAATAAATAATTTGTTTTACAGAACTAAATTAATTAATAAGTACTGCCATAGCTTTGGCCCGCTATATTTACGTCTACCATTTAGTAATAGTAACAAAATTTTGATATTTACTAAATTCTTCTCTCAGTGTACACAATGCGCGTGGTCAGTCTTTGGCGTTCGGGTTTACATCTTACGCCTGAACAACGCCGTCTTGACATGCTTTTGGAAGAAAAGGGACTTTTCTTTAAAACATATTAATAATTTCTATATAAACAATAATTGTTTATGTAATAATTAAAACATAATAATAAAACATAATAATTAAAACATAATTGATATAGTATATTATATAATATAAATTAAAATATATATAACAATATGATATATAATAATAATATAATTAACAATTGAAAATAGTGAAAGAATAGCCGTCGGCTATAGCCGGCGCTCGTCTCTGTGAGTTACATCGTGGATGCCGGCTATAGCTATTAGAAGTGAAAGGGTTAAGTCAAACTGAACAAAAAAGTCCTGTAACATTTTTCTAGTAACTTTGTAGATTTTTAATTATTAATTAAAGAAGACTAGCGAATGATCGCTCGTGATAATATATTAAGTATTAAGTATTTGATTAATAACTAAAAATCTACAAAGTTATTAGGAAACAGAATTTTTTTGTTCAGTTTGATCTAATGTACAAGTACTCAACGGCAGATATCGCCATTACAGCTCATCTACCATATCTCGCGTGATCATTCACAAATATTCTTTTAATTAATTCTTTATTTTATTCTTTATCGCAAAATAGTATAGGACTTTTACCTTAATCCGTACTATGCCTCCACGAGAGGTTCGAAGGCTGTTCTGAAACACTATAAGATAGACCCGACATGTCAAATACTTCTTTAGGAAATAAGTTGAGTTTGGAAAAATGGAGAAAGAGACAAGATATCAGCGAATTCGCTCAAAATATTATTCAATTAATTACAAATCAATGTAACTGGACTAATCTGAAATTGGACTTTTATTCAAATGAAATAATTTATTTATGCACATACATGTTCTTAAGCGAGACTCTATGTAGTTTTTGTCATACCTGTCAAGAGATGATTGCATATCCTATTTACATAGATTAAGATAGAAAAATTCCCTTATACTTTGCCTCTCCGTTCTGCCACAAGGACATATATGCTGAAATTATCTTATATTTCTTTGATTTTTAGCAGATACATTTATTGTTATAGCGACATCACTACTGCGATTTTGTCATGATAACGGAATAAATTTGTTATTGTAATTCACTTATTATGTCATTAGAAAGGAAGAACAACTGCTGAAACACTAGACGCACAGACAATGTGTTGTATTAATGTTCTGCGGTCGCGTATATGTATGCTGCGCCCATAAGCACGTACATTCCGCGAGTGTACATCAAGTCGTCGCATTCTCTTGTCTTCCATGCAAACAGGTAGAAACCCGTCGTTTCGTCCTTTCGTGTATAGTCGGTTGCAGGACGGTTTAGATACATTTTTCTAGAAAAGTTAGGAGCTTTCCAAGTTGTCACAATTGCGAGTCACGGTCTACAGGTTTATATGATAATCGGTTATGTGAGGAACTGAAGTAACAACGTACGTAAATATTAGCTTTTTATTATATTTTTGTCTGACAAGTGTATAATAAATATATTATTTTCTTGACTTTTTCATTGCAATTATAACATTAGATATCTCATATACTGTCATCTCAACTTCCGTCATAATCGACTATTGCGGAAACTTGTGGTGATTGTGACAAATTAGCGATTGTGACCCTAGCTTCATTAGAAAAAAAAATGTGTTTATATTATTCTGCAATTGATTATATTACAATATAAGAATAGACTTGACATGTCGCTCGCGAATTTCAACGTTCACAACATCTATCATTTATTAACAGCAAATACAAGACGTAGCGTACTTTTAAGTGATCGTTATTGGTCAATAAAATTCGAGGAAGCAAAGATATTGTATATGTTCATATATTCTATAGTATATCATTCTTGGTTAATTTTTCAATTCCCTTAATTCGCTTTTGATGATTTTTATTCTTATTACAAGTTGAGTTAGATTTGATTTTCATATAGTAAAATTGTCGCTCACATGTAGCCCAAATATGTTATTAATTTAGCGAACATGTCCTATTATAGATTCGTCTTACTGATGCAGCAAAAGCGCTATGATAACTAAACACTAATCAATTTTTATTATTACAACAAAATAATTTATAGATACAGCAAAACTATATTCAGCAAATAAATTCAGTATTTTTAACAAATCTCTTTACTGTCCATGTGGAAACTGACAGACTTTGCTACGGCAGCATAAAATCGGCTACACCAGAAAATTATATTTCTCCGTGTAACGATATAAAATTGTCTCATATACCGCTCTGGGATAACGGTAATATAAATGTACTATAACTCAATTGCAGCTTGTAATTGTATCATTTCTCCGTAAAACAAACTTCGAGGATTGTTATCTATAAATATGATGGACATCCGATATGTTGCACAATTAATGTCTTTTACATTTAGATATTCGTTGTCAATTGACATTTAATCTGGTCGGTATGTAATGAATTTCTACAGTCTATTTTATATATTTAGTGATTTTGTGGGTCAGATTCAGGCATCTATATCCTTTCAGTGTTTATCAATATTTAAACGCATCTTTGATATTTGTAGACATTGATTTCAGATTGATAGAGACATGATTCCGTTTGTCGATTCGAACTTAGAATCTTTATATTTTAGTTTAGTATAGAATAATGTCTTTAATCTCCCTCTTTCATTATGTAAATAAATGAAACATTAAAACTATATAAGAATTGATGACGATGATGCAGTTTAGTCGTATACTTTCACAATTTTTAATGTTGAGTTTGAATATCTGCTTTCATAGATCATGTAGAGCAAAAATAAAGATGCTTTTCTCATATAGTAAAGCACTGTCCTATTGATCGAGTCTACTTACAACAATTCTGTCGTTACGACGATATTATAATCGTGCTTTTACTCATACATATACACACGTAACTAAATGATTCGCGTATTATATTCGTACGATTAAAACGTACGTGATTATACTCGTACGTGCAAAACTGTGGCAGGAGATGCCTTTTGATGTATAATACATACATAACATATTATAAATTAATAGAAAAATTTCTACGAAAAAAATAATTTAGTTGGTTCTGCAAATCTATGCTAGGCAAAATTGAACGTTATATCTAAGTAAATTTGCTAGTGTAGCAAAGACATTAGATTTAGAAGCAATTGTCAATTTGATTCAAGTCCATTTTTGTTGATATTATCTTAATTATAACTAATCATTTCGTATTTCGAGCCAGTTGATGTTTGTTGTTGTTTTGTGAAACAATTTCATTCCTTTTATTAAACAAATCATGTAATTATTCAGTAGATGATAAAGAATTATTTTTGTTTATTTTACGGAGAAATATGCTTTCATTAAGTCTGACGGCAAATGACCGTAATGAAAAATATGTTATTATGCGTTACGCAATTTATATATATATATATATATATATATATATATATATATATATATATATATATATATATATATATATATAT
>NW_022639453.1:4255634-4275847 GCF_010583005.1 Odontomachus brunneus
TTACATGTTGTATGTGATGGAGCTCGATCACCATAACCTTCTTCAAGTAATCGATGAACTTCTGCTACACTTTTTTTCAAATCAAAATAGTGCAAAAGCACATGTCGAAAAAACACTTTATCGCGTTCCATTTTTCACAAAGCAAAAGAAATTGTTGTTTAGGAAAATAATTGTGTATGCTGACTGAATGTTATCGAGAAATGTCGAAATTAATCACAAACTACCTGTTTCGTTAGTAATGACTACTAGAACTGTTTGCATTGCTATCTAACATTTGCGGGCGGAAACTAAGTTAAGGTCCTAATATATATATATATATATATATATATATATATATATATATATATATATATATGTTTGCCTTTTTATGTCAACTTTATGTGTTTGTGATATAATATATTTATATAAATTACATGTATTTTTATATGAGTATATATTTGTATTTATAATATTTTATTATACTATTCGAACAGGATTGCAAAGAATAAATATATTTAAGACATTTCAATGAGCATTTTTGTTTTTTAGCTAATTTCTATTGCTAGAGCAACTGATAATTTAGCTATATTGAAATGTGTTGATGTCCCAAATTTCTTTTAATATGATTGCAAAATGATTAGTTGCGTATACTAAATTATATTTTCTATCAATCCTATAGAGTCATTCATTGCTATACTAACAAATCTGTCGTGCTATAACATCAAATTTTATTAGGTACAAAACTTATGTAGGCTGCGACTTGATTATTGTAACATAGCAAATTGGTTGTTTATATATTACGGTTATAGGTTTGCTAGGCTAGCGAAGTTTTCAGTTGTAAATCTCTTTTCTTGTGTTACACTTGTAGTTTCGATTTTTCGTACAGTTTCGCTAAATTTCCGATTTGAAAATTTGATGCTCAATTATTTTAATCATTTAAATTTATCACTCGATTAGTGAATATTCTCACGATTGAGAATTTCAACGCATGACGTAACATAAATTTGAAATTATTAAAATAATCAAAATTATAAGTCGTGTGGAATATAGATGCATTCATTTTTCGCGAACGTTGAATAAATATTCGTATCACGTGCAACGTATAAAATACATATTACTCGCGCGTGAAATTTATAAGCGATCCATTCTCCATAACTGAGCGACGCATACAAGATGGGCATGCTTTAATGTTTAATTTAATGTTTCTGTAAAAAATAATAGCAATGTTTTAAAAAAGATATTTATTAAAAGAAAGTAATTGAGAAATTCGATGATACATTTTAATCAATCAAATGTAAAGTATCTGTTTCGGTATTCTTTAAGATTGGCTATTAGTTAATTTCAAATTAAATCCGAAGTGTTTTACACTTTCTTAAAGTTATACCTAACGGATTATATTTATCGTAATATATTATATGCAAAAATATTAGGAATACTTAAAGCATCGCATATACATTTTAACTACAAACTTTAAGTATATACATTTGTAACGACAAACTTTCAATAAACTGACGATTGATCGACGATATTTGTGTGTGTCACATTCGTGGAAAAAAATTATTTGAGTGATGCATTAAATCTGTAGTTTGGCTAAGGGTGTGCATTGTATATTCAGTAACTTGTTCAATTTATTATTTCTATACTAATTCATATTACGATGTCGGTATAGTCTAGCTTTACAAAAAATATTGTAAAAAATATGATTTTAACATAATTTTTATGACAAAATTTTCTCTATATATATATTTCAATGATGATTATTATTCATACTAAATAATTACAAGGAAAACCAATAGATTTTGTTTGATCTTCAGTTTTTAAGTAATTCAGCCAGTTGGCTGATGTCCAACTTGTATCGTTCAGTTATGGAGAATCGATCGCTTATAAATTTTAAATCTCATTGAGACTATTCCTTACTCGTCTTCATTCCAAGAAAATATTTATTATAGTATCTCCATATATGGCAAAAAGCTTCTAGATCCTCATTAATTACAGTCCGACACTTTTCGCAAACAAAATAGGTATAAGCACAAGAATATCCTAAATAACTGATATATCCGCGTTATTGATACTTTGTAAAGAGCTTTCCGAACGAACATATTACGGCGAAATCCTTCAAAAATAATTCACGGGCACCGGAGAGACACGCATTGTGTAGGCTACATACACACATATATGTTTAATACATTTAGTATTTAAAATACCACTAAATGTAGTAGTATTTTAATCCAAACTCAAGAGCCACAAAAATAGCTTTCCCAGCAATTTAAAGGTTAAAAACGGTTAAAAACGGTTAAAAAAATTAAAAACACCCTCGGATTCATAGTACGGACACTATGAATCCACAATCTTGAACGCCGTGTTTATTTGCTTGTGATTCAGTGATGTCAACTTTCTGTTTATTGCGAGATATTTTCTGTGTACAACTTGCATCTCTTTGTAGACCTTCGTGCGCCTTTAATCCTAATCTCCATTATACTAGATGAGTATCCATTTTATAGTATAATACGATTCATTAATTAAGTCCTCTTTGAGTGTGGCATAGTACAGAAAAGTGTAGGTAAGTTCAGCATCTTTAGGTTTTCGATCTTTTCAGAGACCAGAACCCACAGACCGAGGGTGTTTTTAATTTTTTTAACCGTTTTTAACCGTTTTTAACTTTTAAATTGCTGGGAAAGCTATTTTTGTGGCTCTTGAGTTTGGATTAAAATACTACTACATTTAGTGGTATTTTAAATACTAAATGTATTAAACATATATGTGTGTATGTAGCCTACACAATGCGTGTCTCTCCGGTGCCCGCTTCGCGCTTGTTTCGTGCTTGTTCGCACTTACGTTGCCAAAACATATATACTAATTGTAATGCTCCATTATGCATAATACCCTGCTTTGAAAATTATTATTTGAAAGAAATTTTATCATAATTATGGAAAAAAGTCAACATAAAAAAATTATAAATGTAAAAAAAATATAAATATTGAAATATAATATAAAAATTATAAAAAAACAAAAAAGTATAAAAAAAATTAAACATTAAAAAACTAAACAAAAAGACTCTGCATAGATCTATATGTTTATATTTATTTATATTGTCAATATAATTGCGCTTAGGACTCGAAATTTCATAAATCTATGCTTAGAATTGGAATCAGCGATACCAAAAAATCTCAAATATATTATTTTTGAGAAAATAAAAATTTTTTATATTTGATCATGCGTTCCCTGCCGGGAAAGCCACTTTTGTGGTTTTGCACAAATCTCAAAATTCTACGCCATGTATATGTTATTTATATAGAAAAATTTTTGAGAAAAAAAACCACTTTTTTCATGAAAAAATGCCAGCAACCTAAAGGTTAAAGCCTAGTGTCTATGATGCTAGATCTCGAGCCCAGTTGTATGTTGAATATAAAAATTACTAGAAATTTACTAAAAAAATTAAGTATATTTCTAGTCATTTCTAGTAATCTTTATATCCGGTCAACAACTTGGCATTATGGATATTAGGCTTAGCTACCGTGATCACTATTATTCGCAACACGACATGTAGCTATAGCTGCAGTATCAGTTGCGTAAAAATGATGAGTCTAATCGCTCTATTATTCGTGTGTAAATTTGACGTGATTGCGACTAACCATTCCATGTATTTCACTTATGCAATCAACACTGCTTATCGTGTAAAGACCGGCAGTGATAATAGCAATTAAAGTTTCTGTCAGTTTCTGGGTTCATACGCCCCGGAAAGATATACATCGGAAGTCTAGAGATGGCACGCTCCACTAGTCTCGATTTCTCCTAGTTAGAGTTAGAACAAAGCATGATGATTCCTGATTGGTTAACATTCTGTCCGCCATTTTTTGGAGATGACGTGAGTCAGAGTGAAAGAGAAGCTCAAAGACTGAAATGACGAAGCATGTTGTAGCTTCTTTTTCACTCACTTTCATCTTAATGGCGAACGATACATTAACTCTGACTTGAGAAACTTTACACTAGCCTACGAGATCCTTGTAGCAATTCAACTGACGAGGCATATCTATATTTACGTTCTCTTGTGATACCGGAAATATTTTCAAGCGTGATTTCTAATGGACTCTGTACACAGGAAACGGAAACGCTCGCTACGCGGCAAAAAGCAACGCAGTAACCTATCAATGTGCTGTTTCTCTATAAGAGTTAAAAGTTTATTGGCTACCTAATCGCTTCTTGCCGCGCGACAAACATTTCCACGTTTTTGTAGAAGACTGTTTGTATCAGCAAAGTGCGGTACGCTATATAGCTTTATACCTCATGGCTATATTGTTTAGTTAATAAAAAAAAAAAGATCCTCTCTCTTCTCTTCCTTTAAATCAGAGACTGAGGTAACGCGTGTTGATTGGTTTTGTCAACTCTCGTTCACAACTCTCAAATCACAATAATTCTATAAACTTAATATTTTAACAAGACAAATAAAAGAGAAACGTCTTAAGAAAATTGTATAATGTTTCCTCTTTTGTTTCCTATTTTTTCTATTTCTTTTAATATTTTTTACTCAGGCTCTCGTTTGGATACTTCTAAAGAAAAATTTCTAAAGAAAAAATTTATAGGAAGGCATATCGGCTTACGTGTTATACGTAATCAAATAGAAGAATGATGCGATTCAATCTAATATAAACTGACCGTTTAACATCTTTGATACTTTTACTCTGCTTTTAAAAAGCCTTTACCATTCTATGCAACCAAGTAGAAAAACCAGTATAAATTACGGAAATTGCATAATCTCGGCATTCAGCATCCGCGTTTAAGAAATTTATTTAAGTATATATTTCCAAAAGCGCTAAAAGCACTTAGTGACGTATCATAGAGAAGTTACTCATAAATTCCTTATTTATCGAACAAAAATATGTTTCTATCTATTTATTTCACTATTTAAATAATAAATTCGTTTTTTTAAACTAATTTCATGAAACTATTTTGTCACGTTTCACTCAGTACAATGCTACTCGTAAAACACCAGTTTTCTAACTGTTATATTAAACCAGCGTAATGAATACTATTTTTTCTTTTATTCCGTCTTTCCTAACATGTAATATTTATAACAGTAAGTTTTTTATTTGGATGGATCATTTCTTACGAAGTTACTTTGAAATAATGACCATCTATATTACTTTTACCATAAGATTATATATATACAAAATTGTGATATACAGTATTAAATTCCTCATTAACGGTGCAGACAAATTGTATGAATCTCTAACTACACGGAAAAAAATTTCAGTAAGATTCATTAAAATTTCTGTAAGAATAGATTGTATGAATTTAAAAATGGAACAAAAATATAGGCACAATAAAAGTAACCGTCATAATAGACACGAGAATTAAAAATTGTATCGTTACCAAAATCGCGATTATGCCAATGAGCAGAAGCCATCGAGATTTACGAAATTGGATGAAGTGTAAAAGCGAAATAAAAGTGGGATCGGAATCAGTTCTCGTTCTCGCATTCGTTCTCACATTCGTAAACTACTAATATCCTTAGAATATAACAATGATTTGTATCTTTAGTATCTTTGTATAGTTCCTGTCTACTTGAAGCGAATTCCCTATCCATAGACTAAATACTTTAAAATTCTAAAACTGAACTAGACGAAAAATCATTGAGGAAAAATTTCTGTTACTGTGACCGAAAATATTTATCTGAACATTCAATTGCAACTCAGTTGAGATAATTGAGAGCAATTGGCTGAGTAGAAACCTCCTGAAAATCTTTCTGTTCCGACAACTGAATTTTTTATTTGGTTCTTATAGCAAAAAATTTAGTTACACTAAGAGAGTTGTTTGTTTTTCATGTAATCACGCAACGGTACGGAACGTGTTAAGAACACAGTTTACTTGACTCATGCTGGTATTTATCTTCATTATTTACATTTGCCGTGCAATATGTACCTGCTTTCGATGCCATCATACGATCAAATTTATTTAATGCGATCTATTACGATTGCACAGTCGATAGGATACAGTGCGATCGTAACGTGTGTCACTACGGCGCATTTATTTACGAATCGCGTCGGTTTGGGGAATTATATGTATAATCTCAATTATTCGAACATCGTTTAACTCTACAGCGACAACTCCATTACGCGATTATATCGTGTGTACCAATTATTTCGCATAATCGGAGCCTACGCCGTATAAAGTCAATAAAGAGTCGATTACGAATCGATTAACGAGTCACCCGGCTTATTTGCCAAAGATCATACTTATTTATCGCAACACTGAAATCACACACGACTTTCGACTAAACTTTCCCGATATTAATTGAAATAATGCTCGTCACGTTAATCGCAAGATTATTGTGATACTCCATGTAGAATTTTAAGATCTTTTTGAATCTCTCCTGGTGATCAAATCACTACTATCGATATTATTGTTGTGTATCAGTATTAGGTTATGATCGCATGACTTCACAAATGAAATAACAATAATTTAGCAATAGTATATAATAAAAGTTCCTATTAGTAACTGAATATTTCAGTTTCTATTTATTAGGAACTGAAATGAAATACATTTAACAGTCTACAACTAACAAAGGCCATTATTTATAATTTTCTTTTATCGATAAAAGTGTCTCAAAGTGTGATTAAAAAGCAATCAAGAGGCTTATAAGTCGCATTTAAAGACATTTTTACCAACAAAAAAGAAACCGAAACTTATTTACCTTTATTTAAAATAAGGGTCAAACCTTTTAATCAATGTAATAAGTTATAAATATATTACTCACACAAATAATATATTAGGAAAATACTATTTACGTACTACACAGTTCAAGTAGAAACTGATAAGAATAAGATTCTTGATTATTTATTGATACTCTTGATATTTTTCACGTCAATAGTAGTAAAATTTAAATAATGCTCTTACTGTAATATTTTATATTGATAGATAGAATTTTAGCATTGTCATTTTATAAATAATTGTACATATTTGGTGTAGCTATTCACGTCAATAGTAGTAAAATTTAAATAATGCTCTTACTGTAATATTTTATATTGATAGATAGAATTTTAGCATTGTCATTTTATAAATAATTGTACATATTTGGTGTAGCTATTCACGTCAATAGTAGTAAAATTTAAATAATGCTCTTACTGTAATATTTTATATTGCTAGATAGAATTTTAGCATTGTCATTTTATAAATAATTGTACATATTTGATGTAGCTGTTCCAAAATATACATCTAACTTAAGTGTTTCGTAATGGTAGCATGTTTGTCACCATCGATCTGTTACATTGAATTATTAATTTTTTTTAATCTTATAACATTGCAATGTCTGGTTATAGGTAGGTCGATTATTTGTCAATATTGATCCAGTAATGATTGCCAGAATCTTAGCTTGGCTGCCATAAGTTGATTAAGTGTCTGGCTTGGTCTGACTACCACGACAGATACGTATATGGTAGGTAGATTGGCAAACGCGTGGGGTTGCACCTCAAGGTCACATCGAACGATTCATTCCAGCCAGCGCAGGGGTTTTGCCCCCAGCGAAGGGCAGTGCATGACACACGGGGCAAATAGCGTATGTGAATAAGCCACATGACGTGTAAGGTGACACGCGAGTCAACAGTTCGTAGCGATTGATCCGACGGATCTACATTCCGGATTATAACGTGTTGGTGCACCCGGCGCGGCAGTTTTTAGCATCATTTGTTTCCGTCTCCTCTCTCCCTTTTCTCATATAAAATGTAATACAACGCGACGTTGTCAGAACGCGAATACTAGAATCGGATTTATTGCGCAAAGAAAAACATATAATTATCATGAAAAACATGTCGACGTTGTTTCGACCTCGACCTTCTTCTTCTTCTTCTTCTTCTTTTTGTTCTTTTCGAGAAATTAAAATGATATGAAGAAATGTAATAAGCGGCGTCGCGCGAATAAAACTGGTAGTAGAAAAAACTGGGTCGAGTTTAACCTAAAGGTCATGTTGGTCAAGTTCTTTATTTGTGTACCTATTGTGTAATAACAGTGAAAATGAAATTGCATATTTTTCTTAGAATATATATAGGTACATTTCTCAAAATTTTTTTATTAAAGTCGAGTAAACATTACAGTTAAGAAAAAAACAAAGTCTAATTTAATAGCAGAGTAAATCTTGAAGAGTCTCGAAATTTCGTGTATTAACACGAAATATTCTCTATTGTGAATGAATAAACTTTAGCGATATTAATTAGAATGAAGCTTTCCGTTATTGTATGATATATTATTTTGCGTGATAAAAAATTGATTTTTATTAATAAAATTATCGGAGTCAAATATATGAATAAACGAGAAAAAGTGAGTCATTTATAAACGAATTTGCGTATGCATATATTTTATATATATATATATATATATATATATATATATATATATATATATATATATATTACACACACGCACAAAGTGTGAAATTCATTTTAAATCATAACTAAGTTTATCTCTGAAAATTCAACAAAAAAAAAATAGCACATACAGGATTAAATTATCTCAAAGGGAATATTAGTTATTGTATATGTTTGATTAAAGGATGAAGCTATTTTGAAAATTATTTTGGAGATATATTATTTGTCTATATATTTGACAATCATATTGATAAATTAATATTCTAATATCAAAAAGCTAAATTACGCGCTAATGTAAACGAGAATCGAAAATCTTCTTTACATTGTCGTATCTTTGTAGTTTGAAGTAACATAGCAACAGTGAATCTTATTTATTTAAAAAATACTATTAAACGAAAAGTGTTATTTGTTAAAGTTATTTGTTAAAGGGTTCTATCTTGCGCTGCTTACCAATTTGACCTAATACCAAGGCGTCTCGCCTCAGTATTTTTTTTACTATATGAAAGAAAAAGAAATGAGAGAAAGATTTTATCGCGCTTATTTGTGACCTTTAAGAGGCAATCGTATGTAACGATTTACGGAAAATATGTCGACTAAGAAAATTTCCTAGGGAAAAATGAAGTACATACAAAAATTACAATTTTGCTTTCCACTTTTATCGCACAGAAAAAAGAATATTCTTGTTTATTTTTATATTTTATATATTAATTTTCAAATGAAATTATATAGTATTAAATAAGTTATTTACAAGAATTTATTTTATATGATTTAAGGAAGAAAAACCTGTACTCTTTCTTCCTCTCTCTTTCTCTCTCTCTCTCTCTCTTTCTCTCTCTCTCTCTCTCTCTCTCTCTCTCATTATTCAAAAATAATTTTCATTAATGGAAATCACAAAATATTAGATTGAGAATATAAAGTTTTAAATGTCGGAAGAAGATATCATCATCATTAAAATAATCATATTATATTTCTTTCTTTTATGAAACTATTATAATATTCAAAAAATATTTATTGAAATTCCATGCTATAAAATTCTTCTAAAATTACATCGTTGCTTATATATAAAATAATGATTTTTTACAAAGTAATTGCTCACGATTACTTACTATTTTCGTCTTTGCAATCGTCTGTTTTCTTCATTTCAACCGACACTTCGCCGTGCATCTTGTAAAAAACATGATTTTTAGCATTTGTGTCGTGTCTTTATCGTTCAAATATGTAAAATTATGTAAACTTATCTTTAATATGTATCCGTTCGGAGCACATTATCTGTCCGAGGTTAAAGGCAGGCTTTCATTACGAAAACTACGGTGGAGGTTATCGCGTGCATTTCGTACAGAAGATCCGTAAAGACATTTCATTCCTCCCGCGGTTATACGTTGGCGTGATAAATGGGCTTACGATCGACACTTCGCGATCACGACCATTATCATATTCGGATCGTATATCTCGCGGATTTCACGACAAGGACCTCATTTCCGCGGCTAGGAAATTCTAATGCGACCATATATATCCTTAACTTGATCCTGATATATTAGCGCTGGTATTTGTCACCTGCTACGCGCAAATTCATCAGAATCGGTGAAGCTCCTGTTAACGATCTAGACTCACATACACACGTACGCGGGCGTGCACGCATATACACACAATACAAGTGTCCTTAGTTACCATGACAATATTCGAAGCAAGCCTTAATTATGCAGATATTCTTCATACGGTCGGAAAAAGTGCTCTTACGTTGACTTTCGCGTATTTTCGACGATGTTTAAAATATTGCCAAAAAAAATTCCAAGGAATATTTTTTCAGATCAATCCATAACTTGCATCCAGAAAAACATGTTTTTTCGCAGCTATTCGAAGTAGAAGTAAATATTTCGTTTGCTATGATAAAAATATTGTTTCGTACTTGGCGCTATTCTCTTAGCTGTGTTATCGGGTACTGTTGATTCATTCCGACGACGACTAATGCCGAGTTTACCGGGGTGGGAAGGTTAGGTTAGATTTCGTCCTAAGTTAGGACAAAAGATTACGCGGCAAATGCAACGTTCTTACATTACAGACGTTGGAATAATGAATATTGTTCTTCTTCTTTTTTTAATTTTTTTTTACTATATTCAGTTTTTATATTGAATTGGATTGCAATTAATTCTCTCTCTCTCTCTCTGTCTCTCTCTTTTTCTCTCTCTCTCTGTCTCTCTCTTTTTCTCTCTCTTTTTCTTTTTTACTTTTCTTCTCTCTTTCTCTCTCATATCTTTCTCGGAAACAAAAAGAGATCTTTATTCCAAATATTTTGTTTTGCATTCTGTTCACACACAACTGTTGACGTTTCGTCTTACATTTAAATATTTAAATTGTCATTAAAAATGGTACGTTCTAAATAAAATTATAATAATAATTTGCTCGGAACTGCTTTACTGTTTAAATCTGATTTACGAGACGTATAGTCTCGTCGATATTTCCACATGATGTAAGAAGAAGGAGAAAGCAATTTGCGCCATCGTGCACGTTACGCTATTTAATGCTATGATAAACAAATTATCCCATGCACATGCGATAGTTGAGCTAGATAATGCAATGAAGCTTATTATTGTATGTTTAACATCTTTATGTCTATGCTTGTTGATTGCGAGATTATATACATATAAGGCATTTTCGCTTCAATAGCATACATGCAAAATCAAGGAGAGCAAAAGCACGCGGTGTTATTATTAATATTCGCTGTGACATTAGCCGAATAATGACAATTGATATCTGTTGTACTGTGCGTGGTGTAAAGTAAAAGTACACATTATACGACCTGCTTGTATTTCGAAATGAATTGAATCGGATAAAACCATAATTTATATAAAAGAAACATATGGAACAAAAAACAACAACACTTAGACATATTGTATGAAGTTTTGAGTTTAATCTTTTGATTAACTGCTGAGATGTATTTTTAGAAGACAGAATTTCAATAATAACAGCATAGATATAAATATCTTATTTTTTATGTATGAAAAAGAATGTCTCTTTTCATAGCTCTATTTATAATAAACATTTTTATTGAAAATGTATATATGTATATATATACTGAGAAAAATATCTAAGAAATAAAAATATTTATTCGGTGAGAGTATTAAGAACATATTTACTTATGTACTAATATACTAATATAAAATATTTTTCAAATAAAAAAATACACATTCTTTTAAAACTTTAGCATTATACGAAGTCAATTGTTCATTTTATTTGAATAAAAGAATATAAATTTAAGTGAATACATTATTAGTATCTACCTAATAAATATTTTTCAGGTGTTTTTTCTTAGTGCACATATTTTTATGAAAAAATATTATTTATATATTATATATATATATATATATATATATATATATATATATATATATATATATAAGTTTTTGACAATAGATAGAGAAACATTACTTAAAAGTAACTAAAATTTTAAGATATTAATTATAAAAGATCATCTTCAAATAATCTTCAATTAAGAACTTAGAATTTTACGTAGTTGTCTGCAAAATGGTAGAGGTATTTTGTGTTCAGATTGACTTAATCTGCATGTACATGAGCGTTTTCTCATCTATCGTCAGACACTTTGTATGTATAATATTATTAAATTATATTATATTATATATTTATATAAAAAAAAAATTATTAGGAAAATAGAAATGATCCTACGAATAATAAGGCAAAAATTCTTTATTAAACGATTCACTCAATTGTATATCTCAAAAGCGACCGACTATTGTCTTACAATATTTGTTTACAGAGAGAAGTATTTCATAGAAACGATACATTTTGTTAAATTATATATATATGAAACGAAATTTTATAAAATATATTTCTTTTATGGATATTAGCAGCGCATATCTACACTGCACTAAGCAACGAATGTGCGCTATGACGAAACAGTGGCGCTCCAAGCGACAGCGCATCCATATTACAGTTAGAGAAGAATAGCGCAATAAGACACTGGGAAGCGTCAGCTGTCGAAGGGTCTTCCGACACCCGCTCGCGATTACCGGCATATCGAGTAACGATCCATCCGTCACCCGAGGACGCCTCGATTATGACGACGCGGTGCTGGTATCGCACGGATCTCTGCGACGATCGATGCTGTCGTACTGGGATCGGTAATCACGTGCATTTGTCACTTTCGAAAAATGCACTCAATCCTTACCGATACGTCACTTCGTATTCTCTTCCCCGTCCCTGTGTAATACCTGTCGTAATTTCCTCGCAGCAATCTCTCTCTCTCTCTCTCTCTCTCTCTCTCTCTCTCTCTCTCTTTCTCTCTCTCGTTCGCTCGTCTAAAACATTCGTTTCCTTCTTGTTAGCTCGATCGTCACATTCTTCTATTCACGCTGACGCGAGTGCACGTAAGCGCAGAAAACGCGCGAAGGCCATGCGGTGATCGACGAGGGACGAAAGAAGGGAGGGAACGGAGGAGGGAGAGGAGAGGAGAAGAGAAAGATGAACGCGATGAAAAATAGCGGAACGCCGAGCGTAATTATTAGGATTCTGGCCGGGCCGTTGCGAGCGAACGCGGACAGGACGCTTGCAAATAGTTCGCATCGAAAAATCGTCTGTTAGGGGATCTTATTCCTTGATTGCTCGTAATTTATTACATTTACCATAGCGGAAAAAGGCCTCGCGCCACGCTGTGACGCATCGCGTCGCATTGACATGATCTTATTTTTCCATGCCGTTGTTCCAAATCGTTCGATACTCATCGACGCGAACGTTTTTTGTTGGGAAATAATGCAATTAGCGTTATTCGAGCCATCGCGATTGAGAGCGTGCGATACGCGTGTTTTATATACAAGGAGAAACCGCGAGATTCCGATTACGCAAACCGGTTAATAAGCCCAACCTAACGGTGGCCTTCACTGCGGTTTTTCGCAGTTTTAATAGTTTCGCGGTAAAAAGCATCGCTCGCTAATGCATCGGGTATTTATTGTTCCGTCTATCAGATTGGTAAAAAAGCTGAAGCTTAGATTTGACGAAATCGAAGAAGCTAAACATTTATCATTATACAGAATGTCCTAAAACAGGCTAAGAAACATAGTACGGATTAAGGTGAATATAAAATTCCTATGTTCCATTTTGCGATATTCGCAATAATTATCGAGATATTAATTAAAGAAGATTTGTGAATTTGTGATCACACGATATGGTAAATGAGCTGAAGTGACGACATCTGCCGTTGCGTGCTGATATATTAGTTTAAACCGAACAAAAAAGTCCTCTACCTTTTTCCTAATAATTTTTAGTTATTAATTAAAGATAATATTAATATATTATCGCGAGCAACCATCCGCCAATCTTCTTTAATTAATAATATTAAATGTCTACAATGTTATTAGGAAAATGGAAGATAGAGGACTTTTTTGTTCAGTTTGACCTAATGTACAAGCATACGATGGTAGACCACTACAGCTCATCTATTATATCTCGTGTGATCATTCACAAATCTTTTTTAATTAATATGTCGATAATTATTGCAAATATCACAAAATGGTACAGGAGTTTTATGTTCACTTCAATCCGTACTATACCTCCACGAAAACTTCGAAAGTAGTTCTGGGACACTCTGTATATACATTGCAAAATAAATTTGGTAATAACCGTCAAGCTCTGAATAACAGTTTGATGAAATAGTTTTAACAAAAGGTGAATAAATTTGGTAAGTTTTAAAAAATAGTTTTAGTAGAAGTTGTTGCTGAAATTTTATAATTGTTATTAAGACTTGGTGGCTTTTGCTAATTTATATGGTGCATATCACCAAACAATTTGTTATATGAAACCATATTATGATACTTAACGCATTATGTGATAAATATACGAAATGACTAAATACCTTGGTAACTGATCAAACAATTTAGTAATTATTATCAAATTATTTAATATTATTTATCAAACCACTTAATTGGTTCAACTAAATGAAGAATTTGTTTTAATAATTACTTTGCAATTATTACCAGATGATTGATAACTATTTCCATATTTGATATTAAATGTTGCACTGAAACGTTCAACTAAATGCATTTGTTAACTATTATGACTTTTTCTAATGCAAAGTTAAAAACAGAATTACAGGATGTAAATTAAAGTAATTATGATTACATTTTCCATATAGAGAGAAGGGTTTCAATTTAGTATCCTAATTTGTTTGATTTGGATTTATTATATTGAAACACACAACATAATTTTAATTTAAAATATGAAATGTTTCGTTTCGTTGGATTAAACCATGTTATGTTTGATTGAAAAAAAAAAAGAAAGACTATTCTCTCATACATTTTGTTTCTCAAATCAACTTATTGATTGAATTAACTGTTATAATGTTTAGTTAAAAATCCAAAAACAATCATGGCATCACTCTAGTTCTTTAATAAACATCCTATCAATATTTGCTACATATCGACTGTTGTTGTGTTGTTTTCAACGTTTGCCAATAAATATCGCATTATAGTGTTTGTGTTTGGGCAATAAGAGGACGCATTATTAGTAAGAGCCATAAGGATATCATCAGAGCTCAGCATTATCAGTTTCTGTTCGATCATTGACATTAAGCAATGTGGACCGTAATTAGTAACCGAGATGGGTAATCATGAATGGATGAATAAAGGAAACGACTGCGAAAAGGATACACGTAGGAAAGGAAAAGACACATCGGTAATGCAAAGAAACGAAAAATGTCAGTTTTTTTTAAACTATAGAAACAAAATAATGAAATTTTTCGAATAAAAAATTAAGTAAAATAATTTTCTTTCGTACCAAACAATAAAATCATTCGAAAAGTTAATCATGTTTACTGGTCAAATTTATAATAATTAAATATTTATTGTAATATATTTAGTGATTGAAACATTAATTTGTGTTTGGACTGTGTTCCAATAACCAACTTCAATAAATTCAATAAAATAATAAAATATTTTAATTCAATAAAATAATGTATTACATATAAAAATCCAGAGAAATATATTTTTTCTTTGTACAAATGCACAAACATCATCTTGTTTCACCGAATCAATAACTTTATTTAAACTAAACTTTTGCGAGAAAGGCTTTTTACATCAAGCTAATATTTAAAACTATATGGTAGTCGAATAGCTTCGACAAACAATATCAAATTAGACATTCTGTCCAGAGTTGGGAAGTAACTCGTTACTTGTAACAAAGTTACAGTTACATTTTTACGGTAACTGTAACTTAACTTAGTTACTTATTTTTAGTAATTTGTAACTTTTTTAACAGTTACTTTAATAGTTACTTGTAAAACGTAAAATAAAATTAAAGTTATATAGTAATCGTATATTAATTTAATAAATTTATCTACGTATTTATGGAGCATATAATTAAATTCTTTTACCTCTACAAAACTATTATTAAAGTTTTATTATGTTAAGTACAGACTTGAAACTTGTTAAGTGGATAGACTAATTAATGTGACAGATAATTATAAAATTCTTACATTTTAGTAAAAAAATGTAAATCTTACATTTTAACTTAAATGTAAGATTTTTGTATTTACAATAATAATTTACAATCATTTCAAGAAAGTAACTTAAAAGTAACGACTCGTTACTTTTTGAATAACGAGTTACTTTTCATAGCCAGTAACTTGTAATTGTAATTAGTTACAATTTCAGCAAGGGGAACTGTAACTGTAACTAGTTACTTTTCAAAAGTAACTTTCCCAACTTTGACTCTGTCTGAGTTTGACTCGTTTGATAGAAAATTACTACTAATAATGCCTCTCTCAAAACGTATCCGGTTAATTGCGGGCAATGCGTACAGATATCGAGTGTCGTCCGCAATCTTCCTAAACAGCCTTCAATGATCTCGGAATGACATAAGTAGATCACTTACATGTGCCACGGCTAACAAGTGACATCTGGATCGTTTGTGAAACGAGAGTAGTTTAGCCATTTTAACTTTAACAAATCTTGCGTGTTTTCGCATATAGGTTAAAAACTTCATGCGCGTTACGCACATCCGATACTGTTTCATTGAAATTGTACGCGAAGATCTGTATTCATATCCCACACTCGTCTGCGTGCGATATGTGCACTAGATGCACCAGTGGTGCACTATGTGCACCAGTTTCCAGATTTTATTTCTCTCGCGCGAAGATCGCGTATATACTTTGCTCTGATAATCAAACATCCATCTTTAATGCTAAATGTGGGATACGCAAGTATGGATTGAACTCGTTTCATCGGCAGAGTGAAAATTAATCGAACGCTCAAATATTTTCAGTTTGCCTTTTTATAGCCCCGAGCGTTCTTAAAGCTATCCCGTTTCCAAGTTTAAATTTGTACTTTCATCGGCAAAGGGAGAATGTTCGATAATTTAGAAGAGAGTTAGAATCAAGTGAATCTACGTAATGTACGTAACACACGTCTCGTGCGCTCTCTTCGAAGCTAACCGTTTGCCTAACGTATTTCTCGTGTCTTACTTATTTTCCGCGCGACCGGTCACATATGCACTCAAATATTCTGCATGAAGGTTTCCACGATGGCGCTGATTTCTCTTTTTAACATTTGCATTACTATGTAAACACTGGATCAGACGAGAATTTCACGAGCTTAATATTTATAAATATACATCTATATATATTTAGCTGCGTGTATATGTATATATTTGAACGAAGAATTTCCAACTTTCTATTTACGATGTACGAACCGGTAATTCGGGAAAGGTGAATATTAATACGTTGTTGCTATTCGTTGTGTACTTGTGTGAGGCTTGCTACGATATTTGATACCAACAAAACTTCGATATTATGTACGTTATGTGGGGATGTGGATATTCGATAGTAGCGGGTCTCAAAACTCTTGGCATCCCATTAAACATTATTGAAAATAAGGGAAATTCCTCCATAATTGCAGTAGTCTGTAGAAGAAAAGTTTTCACGTAAACACGACGATTGACATGTACGATTGATAAGACGGTTGTAATAGCTATCAAGCCTGAATAATAGTGACTAGATGCTATGATGAAATAGTTTCAATTAAACATATATGCGGATATAATCAGTTTGATAAGTATTAACAAATAATCTTGGCTTGGCAATTATTACTTGGTGATTATATTGTCAATTTATGTGCTACGCATCATCACACGATTTGTAAAATAAATTCACATTGTTTAGTAATGCTTACCACGTTATGTGATAAAATATACGAAATGACCACATACTTTAGTAATAACCAAACTATTATTTAGTGATTATTGCTAAATTATATGGTATTATTTATCAAATCATTTAATTGGCCCAAACTAAATAAAGAATCTGCTTTATTAGTATATTAATTACTCAAATATTGCATTCTGAAACACAACCAAATATGTACAGCGTATTTACCTGCTAATTTTGTGAATAATTTTATCTGCTAATTTTTGTGAATGGATTTAATAAAAATATACGCAAAGTTGTTTGAGTTTATTATTTATATACTTTTTAATCTTCTGTGAAAAGTTATTTTCACATTGGAGATTCTGAGATAATGTGTTTCTTTAATATTTCTCGACTTTCTATGTAAAACGTATAGTATTTTATTAACAAAGCTTTGTGTGTGAAAATAATGAATTGTCAGCAGCGTTCAACATACAGGGTGGGACAAAATTGTGGAAACTGTCGAATATCTCGAAAAAAAACATTTGTTAGGAAAATGTTTCAGACAAAAGTTATAGGATTTCAGAAGATCTATGTTTCTATTTAAAAAAGCAAAGTTGATCTCGACCTTGGCGACGCAACCCAAGGTCAAAACTGATACAGCCATTAAATAGATCTTCTGGAACTCTATAACTTTTGTCTGAAATATTTTCCTAAAAAATGTATTTTTTTTTCTAGATATTCGA
Organism: Odontomachus brunneus; assembly: GCF_010583005.1. Taxonomy (NCBI): domain Eukaryota; kingdom Metazoa; phylum Arthropoda; class Insecta; order Hymenoptera; family Formicidae; genus Odontomachus; species Odontomachus brunneus. The sequence goes on from NW_022639453.1 coordinate 4,273,844, forward strand.
CTGTTTCTACAATTCTATCCCACCCTGTATATCGATCTATCTTTTTCTTCTCCCTCTTTCCTATTTTCCATCTTTCTTTGTTTTCACTGTACTTGAAAAGCGAGTGAAAAGCCCGTTTTGTTTGATTAAATTTCTTAAGGAAATGTAGCAAGATGCCTTCCCTCTCTAATTCTTTGAAGATAAAATAGAATATTTAATTTAGAAGAGCATATATATACATAGCAATCACTGGTAACTGGTCTCGATCGATAAGAATTTTCTTGAAAACGCATAACACTTTTCGCTATCGATTCCATTTGATGAATATCAAAAAACCTGTTGCTGCACCATCGTAATGCATTATCAATGATATCTTTGCGCGCCAAAAACAACGTATTGTCAATGGCACTCGTCGTGCATACATCTTCTGTTTCCTTGTTCTCTCCCCCTCTTTCTCTGTCTCAGTATCCCCCCCTTGTAGATTTTAGAATGTCGCGGCGGAATGAAGGATCACGTAGATAAACCAGATACCCGCGGCGCTTTTACGGATAGACTGCGGAACTCCTATTGCGCGATCCCTCCTTCCAATCCTCTCCCCTCATCCCACCCCCGGTGTCTTACTTTGCATTCCGCGCAACGCGGCGGCCGCGACGTGTACGTGTTTACATGTGCACGCAATGTCGTGCGACGCGGTGCGACGTGTGTACACGGGAAAACAAGGCGATTCGTGACAGCGCGATGGTGCAGAAGTGCACGAACCTCGCGTCGTCGTTCTTTCTCGTCCTTTCGTCCCTGCAACTTTTTTCCACTGCCTGGCCAATCTCTTATTCTTTTTCCACTCCTCTTCCTCTCCCTCCTCCTCTTCTTTCTCCTCTTGCTCCTCCTCTGCACACGGGGTGTCTCACGTATGCATGGGCGCACGATCGTTCTTTCTTCTATCCGTCGTATGATCCCGCAACGACGATACAAGCTATCACGATTCCGCGCGGATATACAAGGATTTCGTGTGCGGTGTGTGCGGTGTATCTCGGAGCTGCATTGATGCTTCCGTGTGTCCGTGTCGCGGGAACATATCGCGACACGCGACTCATCGATTCGTTTCGTTCCACGTGTGCGTGAGCGTGTGAGCCGCGCGATTAAGCTTGTAAACGAAAAGGTGCGCTCCTAACTAGCGCGAAGGAATTCGCCCGCTGAATGAATGAGAACGAGCGAGTGAATGCACGGAAATATATCCTGAAAGAAAAGACTGGTAATTGTTACTAAATGCATTTAGTTACAGAATTTAAGTAAAAATTCGGTAACTAATACAAAAAAAAAGAAAATATGATAATAATAACCAAATATACATAGTTGATTTTATATACAGGGTGTCCCGCGTAAGACGTACGAAAAGAAAAATATAAGTAGAACAGATAAAAGTGAACAAAAATTGTATAGACCATTTTTCAAATAACCACGTAAAATTTCGAGATATTAATTAAAATAGTTGGGCATATCAGAGCGCGGCAATACGACAGACGGGACGTACGGTTCGCCGCGGCCGGCGAAGAAAATGGACGATTGTTCGCGGGCCTATTTTATAGGCCAGAGAGATGGGCCGTTTGGCATACTGAAATGAATAGTTCCGTGTGTGTGTTCTTCCACGTGGTTGTTTGAAAACCTATACAATTTTTGTTCACTTTTATGTGTTCTACTTATATTTTTTTTTTCGTATGTCTTACGCGAAACATCCTGTATGTACAAAGGATTTTCAATCAAATTTTAGTCAAGTGGACTAAAGACTTTAGTAATAGCTACCAAATATTTAACATCTATTACCAAGTATTTGATAATTATTATCGGATATTTAGTGAGTGTTATGAAATTATTCAATTTTGTTTGATGAACTATTTGGTAACTATTAATATTTGTCTTATTAACGCAACGAAATATTTGGATTATCAACTATATATATATATATATATATATATATATATATATATATATATATATATATATATATATATATATATATATATATATATA
>NW_022639453.1:4275900-4277920 GCF_010583005.1 Odontomachus brunneus
TATATATATACAGAGTGTCCCATAACTGGTAGAACACCCGTTAAGGGCAGGTAGGGGGTGAAATTTGGAACTGAAAGTTCCTTTTTCATTTTTGAATCCGACAATTAGTGAATGAGATATTAATTAATTAAGTCTAAAGATATTAATTAATAATCCCTTATGAGCGCCCCGTATGAGCGCTCAGGGCAGGCTGTAGGGACTTTTCAGGGGCCCTGCTTGTCCGTTTTTCTCCCTCTTTTTGTATCACAGAGAAATAAATATGGATGAGTGAGTGAGTGGGTATCTGACCGGGGCTAGGGGATGGCAAATTTTCAATGTGTGGGAGTGATGTATGGATGTTTTGTGTACAATTATGAGTACATGAATAATTTGAATGTTTTTAATGCGAGTGGACGGAGTGATTGCACTTTATATGCCGGAGGGGGAGGGCATGTGTGGTATGTTTCCTTCGAGTGCGTGGGTGACTTGAACGTTTTTTGCATGTCGATGGTTGAGTATCGTGAATGATTTTAGTATGTGTGTACAAAAGGGGGGGGGGGAAACGGTCAAGTAGAGCCGTTGAGGAGCCCTCGGCGTCCTACGTCCCTGAGCGCTCACTCAGGGCGTTAAGGGATTGGCAGACTTAATTAATTAATATCTCATTAACTAATTGTCGGATCCAAAAATCCAAAAAATGGAAAAGGAACTTTCCAGTTGCAAATTGCACCTTCTATCTACCCCTAACGGGTGTTCTACCAGTTGTGGGACACCCTTTATACTTATATTAATATATATCATTTAATAATATTCGTCGCATATCGACTGTTAGTGAGTAGTTTCTAATATTTCCTAATAAATATAGCTTTGTCACGCGTTTCTTGAAAGTTATAAAAATATATTATAAGCGTGAATATAAAGATATCATGATAGGGATCGTAGGACTCAGCAGTTTTTATCATGAAATTTTGATTATGAAACATTGGGTAAGCGGGGATCTGAGAAAGGATTGACTACTACAAGATCGAATGAAACCATAAATGGCACATCACGTATGAAACGATAAATAGTGTCGATGTAAAATATAAAAAGTATAGATTAAAGTATTTTAACATACCTAAATAGTATGATGAGATTTTTCGAATAAAATAAAAAATTATATAAACAATTTTCATCTCGGGTACAAGCTGTAGTAATAGTTAACAAATATCTCACATTTACTAAGATTTGGTATTGTAAAAACTTACGGAATCTAGTTTGATGTAGTTTGGTAAATGTATAGTTCAAGCAACTAAAAATTTTGGTTCTGAAAGCTATATGTATATATTTACCTTATATAATTAAATTATTTTTTAATTATCTCTTTATGTTTGACCTGTATTCTTTGAGTGAATGATTTAGCAAAAATTATCAAATTTCGATACTAGTTATGAAATCCTTCTTTCAGCAGACAGACGGACGTCATTTCTGCACTCGCGTGTACTATGTCTCTTGAGAGTTTTGCTCACTCAGCGAGGTTACACGACGTCTGTGTCGTGTAAAGAAGTCCGATGAATTTTCGTATATGATTTCACATACGTAATTTCTCTCTCTCTCTCTCTCTCTCTCTCTCTCTCTCTCTCTCTCTCCATCTCTCTCTTTCGTGCGCGCGCTCACCCGCGAATACGTGGAAGCAACACAAGCAACGGGCGACTGCGCGTAAACAACAATAGTTCCTCGACAGTCACGTCGCCACGTAAACTATGTCAACTATTCTCGTGACGTAATGTATGTAAACAACGCGTGCGGCACGTAGATAGTACAACGCTGACGGCTTTCCGCGGTTTTGTCCGGGACATTTTGTTTGTTCCCGTGCGATTCTGTTTTTCTCTCTCATTATTATCTTCATGTAGGTTGCGCAAATATTATTGCGCGGATACGAACGTAGTGTCTAACTGAATCGATTGATCGCTTTTCATTCGGTTAATGAGTTTGTGTCGACAGGGGAGGGGAGAGAAAGAGAGAGAGAGAGAGAGAGAGAGAGAGAGAGAGAGAGAGAGAGAGA
>NW_022639453.1:4278950-4286713 GCF_010583005.1 Odontomachus brunneus
AGAGAGAGAGAGAGAGAGAGAGAGAGAGAGAGAGAAGAGAGAGAAGTTGAAGCAAGATATTAGAGAAATCTTGTTTTCTCTTTTGATGAATTTATTATTTAGAATTTGCTACAATTAGAATATGCACATTAACAAATTTTGTGTATTTATTTTAAAAATGATCTTGGCTAAAGTTTTTGTTATAAATGAAACACACACACATCCATTTAAATTTAACTAATTCTCGCTAAGTTATCTAAATATTTATATTCTTATTTATACATTTATATTAATTATAAGATTCAAATTAACACATTTTATATTTAATATGCGACTGAAATAATGTATTTTTTAAACGTAATTTCGAGAAAAATTAACAACATGTGGGTGTTAATTATAGTATTAATATAAATTTTACTGAAGAAATCTCTGTGTGTTTCTTTTATATTATGTATCCTTTATATTAATGGTGACGTATTTAATATGTAAATTTGTGAATAAGTTGTGTCAGTTTTTCTCTGTAACAATCGCTGTACTTGTTAAATCAACATGTTTCATATTTTAAATGTGAGATAAAAATATCACTTCTTTCTGTTTTCTGTTTATGGCAAATAGCTGCTTTAAAACTTAAAAATAATATTTTATTTATGTTATATTTGACATTATAAATACTTCAATTTTACACAAAACTCAGTTACCAATATTATCAAATTGCTAATAAATTCATGTTAATTTTTGGAAATAATATTTGTGTCTTTGTTTGACATTCTAGCATCATAAACTCGCATTATCAAGTCAACATTAAAATTGGAGTGAACAGTTTGGAACAAATGAAATGTGTCGAATTTAATATAAAATTTCGTACAGTGTGGATATTCTTCTAATTGTGTGTGTAGTTGTTCATTCTTTTATTTGCCTTTCGTCGCAGTAGTGTCATCACTGAAAGAAATAAACAAAAAAAAACATAAATTGCTATGACTCATTATCTAAATCACATTCTAAATCATACACCATTGGGTGTGGTCCTCCGTTGAAAATGCCAAGAGGCGCAACTCGACAGATTATGTCCCGTTTGACGTGTCATTCATGCAAATTGTCAGAATGATTCTCTCTTCTTTCTAAATGATACATACGATCCTGGACTTTGCATATTGCAACGTACTTCGGTACATCGGGGCACTCTACTTGATTGAATGTTAATCAAAGCGCTATTCCGAGGTACTGATTTATAGTGCATAAGGTTCTTAATACGGCCCAAACTGGATATCTACGTGGAACAGCTCCTGCACATGACTCGAGGTTATAAATCATAGTTAGCGCGTCATGTGACGCGATAGTCCAGAATCAAGGAGAGACGCAGATGTGCAAATCTCGATGATACGTCAAACTGTGCCCGTTCGCTGTTTCATCTTATTTAGCTGCGCATTTACGTAAGTTTCCAGTTCCATGTCAGGCACATTCGCGGTAATATATAATCCGCGTATCATTACGCATGCACAATGGTAAAGCGTTATTCATTGCGGATTATTATAAAGAAATAAAAGAAGTACGTAACGAAGCTTACAAGAAAAAAGTGTCAGCCATATAAATAAAGGAACAGATCGTACAAAAGTAGACTTAAAAATATAAATAGCAAAAAACGAGATTGAGAGATACATGTTCGAGTAACCAATTTATTACTGTTTCCTCCTATAATAAAAATGATATTTCTATTGAATACTTTAGATATGGTAAGCCAATGTACACAATATTCGATAATAATAACGAAACCTTAAATGTATAATATAGTTATAACAATATGATGTAATTATATATTTCTTTTATAAAAAAGAAACTATGATAGCTTTTTTCCATACAAATTCTCTTTTTTCAATTTTACTTTATATTAATTTTTCTTGACTCATATCGGTCTCTCAAACTGATAAAATTCATCTTTTCTTTTTAGAAACCTGATCGTACACGAGAAACTAGAAACTAAAGTTTATGTAAAAAACAAACTTTTAATATATGCCATTTCTTTTATTTAGAAATCAGTCTCACAAAACCGAGTACGAATTTTTATGTATTAGAAAATTTTGTGAATCAAAGAAGATTGATTTTGGACTCATATTTCATTATTATTATTTTATAATTTATATGTTCTTACTCTTCCCCTTTCTCACTCTCTATTTCTCTCTCATACATACACGTACACATATATACACGCGCGTACATATCGAACGTGTTGAATTTTTCGTCAGTTTCACACTAAATTTAAAAGTCAGAATACTCGTTCTTATTTCTGTGATATGTAACAGAAATGGGACCCAAAAAACGGGAATGTCAGGCGTTTAGCATGACATAAGTTGATGAATAAAAAAGAACATGGCACGAAGTCTTTGTCTACTTGTCGTTTTGTCTGCCAAAGTTGAAATACATCGTTACTCAGTTATTTATTCCATTTGTCACAATGACGTCGTAAAGACATCCGAAAGATATAAAAGATATGAGGCCGTAATTCCCGAGACGTCATTTTTATACAAGCTTTAGTTGCCTTCCAGACGTTAGATATTCGGGTACATATATCAAGTACTCTACAAGAGAGAGTCGTGGATTTTTATCACAGATTCTCTGAACCCCCCTCGTATATATAGAGTGAATCTTTCTTTTAAGGAAAACGGCGCAAGGGATCACTACTTAAGAGCAAGCCTCAGCTTAAGATTCTCTCAGAGTTCCTTTGGAATTAACTAAAGAAGATTGAGAGTTTCATCTCTTTCGTAGCATAATATACAAAAACCATCCCTTTCTTATCGATCGCCAATAACTCGGAAACTGTCAGTTACCCGGCACTTCCACTACGGCAAAATCGAAACTCCAAGTTCGTTAAAGAATCCATTATTAAGACACAGTTCGTCGGTGGTGGAACAGTACTGTCATTGCGCGAAAGACGTTGGAAATTAGTGCATCGTCGTAGCTGACGTAGCTCAGGGCGAGAGAGCCAAACGCGCGAGTAATTAGTCGTGCCCATCAGCAGTTTCCGGCCATTATATACGGTCACGTGTCACGCTTCTCGCGAGTACGTTTGGATGAGCATATCGCCGCGGCACAAAGAACACCGGAGCTATATATCGCCACGCAAGATCGATTATGCCGCCTACCGGACTGCCGTCGCGTCGTCGCGCCGCGCCGACTATATCGCGGAAATACGGGCGAAAGACGGACCGCGCGGAGACGGACTGACGCCGGTCTAACAGAGGAGGAAAGGAGAGTTAATAAGAGGATAACACGGATCGAGGGGGACAAAGAGAAGACGAGGGAGAGGAAGAGAGAAGGGGAACGAAGGGAACGAGAGCGTAAAACGATAAAGTAAGGTGGAGATACAGAGAGAAAGAGAGGCAAGATAGGGAGGGAGAGGGAAAGACGGAGAAATACGGTACGCCGGAGCAAGCAGACTGGCAGGTAAAGAGGAAAGGGTCTCGGGGTTTCCGTCTTCTGCGTTGGGTTAGGATAGGTTAAGGGAGAACGGCACCGGTTGGTACCAACGCCGCGCGGGCACATCGACGCAAAGGGGGTTCTCGCCTTATAGTCGCGTGACTCGATGATTCACCGAACTTCCCCCCTTCTTCGGCACACCACTACTATCACTATCACCACTACCACTACCATCAGCATCGCCGCCGCCGCCACCCTTCCGCATCCATCCTACACCGCACTCTCCTCGTCGTCGAATGTCCTAGCCCTGCCCTGGTCTGGTCTGCCTGCCTGCCTGCCTGCCTGCCTGCCTGCCTGCCTGCCTGCCTGCCTGCCCTTCCTTCCTTCCATCCTTCGCATCGACTCGCGCGCTCATGATATCCCCGCGGGCCATTCACGATCGCTTTGCCTGCCGTCTCGTCTTTTCGCGTCACGTTTTTCGCTCACTTCCATCGATTTCCTTGCGTTCTTTCACGGCGCGCTTGGGGATCCATCGTCGTTGAAACTGTCCTGCCGGACGATGGGCCCCGGAGGATTTTATTGCAGTACCTCGCCGCTCGTGGCCGAGTAGCTATGTGGGACGTGTCCATGCGCGCTTTATCGCCAGAAGAAACGACGGCCTTTACTCTTCGAGTTATTAAAGATCGATGAAACCGTTCGTTCTTGGCCCTTAACTGCCGAAGGGAAAGTCCACTAACATTTGCACTATGCTGGTATAAGCGCATCTCACGCCACTTCCTCGCGAGAACAAATTTTTATCGCGCTTTCAATACTTATTGTACATCTTACATCATTTTTGTGACCGAAAGTAGTTATAAGGAAGTCACAGCGATTTCAAGTGCGTCGGTATAGCGAAACGTAAAAAGTAAACGACTTGATGTGATTTGTATGTTTACCATGTCTATGGTTTAAGTCTTGAAGTCTAGAAACATTTTGTGGTTGATTGCGTACACTTGCTTACAAAATTGTTTAGAGTAAGTTCAAAATTGTTCATAGTAAAATACTCATCAAACTATCACAATTGAGTCAGTACTGGCTTTTTTGTGACAATTTGGTGCGTTTCTGTCATTGTGTTTAAAACATCTTGTCATTGTGTTTAAAACACAAGTTGCAACCAAGTGTACACACTATAAAAAAAGATCAATCGAAACAACTTGAATCAACAACTTGAAACAAACTAAACTCTAAGACTGTATATGACCAATTAACTGCCTGATTTTTCGACAAAATTTTTATGTCTTTCGAGCCCTAGAATGCTACTTCTATGCTTCTGAAGCGCATCTTCTAAGCGTGGATCTAATGAACTCTCTTTCTCTCTCTCTCTCTCTCTCTCTCTCTCTCTCTCTCTCTGATGTTGATTGAGTGCTCTTTACCTCAGATATACGATGGAAAAAGTTAGACAAATATATTATAATATAATTTTATAACTTTTTCGAGACATCGGAACAACTACCAGCTTTCAATATCAAATAGAACCGATGACACATTGTTCAGAATTTCGAAATTACAATTTCTCAGGCAATTAATTATTGTAATTAATTGTACAAACATGATAGACTCAACGTTCCTCTATGTCTTTATGTTCACAAAAATCTTGTAGATCATATATCTTCTTTTGTAATAACCGAATGCTTGTTTTAGTATCAGATCAAGTTAGCTGGCAATTCGGGAGGGGGGAGGGAGGAAAAAAGAAAGTTACATAAAATATATATCCTGATTAATAATTTCGGGAGAAATCTCCATACATCTCTGTTAATTCTTAAATATATATATTCTATAATGTTATTTCAGTTTTAATAAAATTCAGGGAAAGATATGTATATATTTTATCTTCTGGATAAAAAAAGGAAAAAAATTATGTGATTTTGTTTTCACTGTTTCTTTCACATTCGTATATAAACAAAGCATATAGTCGGTATACTTCTTGGTCCAACTAAATCTGGTCTCTTCTACGACTGAGCTGCTGTATTAGAAGTAAATGTTGAAAATTAATACGAGCAGTCGTAATTTCGAACAGTCGAGTTAATTTCGTGTTTTAATGTAAAACAAATGTGTAACAAATCTGTTTTTCGTGTAAAACAAATTTAAGGTTTAGTTCCACGAGGCGATCATAAAATTGTCTCAACACATTATTGAAAATTTCGTCTTTATCATCTCATATATTTAATTTTTCACAAGAGATAGAACAGCTCGTATTATATAGCTACATAACTCTTTTGGTAGATGAAAGCATATCTATTCATAGTCTGATCTCTTATATTTAAAATCGTCTTAAATTCATCTTAAGATACTTAAGGGCTATTTTATTGGCTATATAGCATCTCTTAAGGTGAAATTAAGACGATCTTAACTTTTCTTGGCTTACGTATCGTACTAATGGAACCAAATCGATGCATTTTCGAAACGAATGAGCACGTTAATCAATGTTCACATAAAAAACAAACTTTCGATATATACAATTTTTTATTAATTAAAAATTGGTCTTACAAACTGAATACGAGTTTTTACGTATTAAAAAATTACGTATGAGTCAAAGAAGGTTAAATATAAAATCTGACTATGATGTAAATATCACTATATAGCATATATATAATCTTGTTGCAGTTTGGTCAACTTCTAGTTGAAATTCCAATGTCAGATTGTTGACCTAATTTGATTTTTATCAAGTTTGATAAAAATCTGATTGGAATTTGTGCAACAAAATTCGCATAATCTTGAGATTCAATTTAATTTCTGTTCGATTGTCTTGCATTTGCATTTCGAAGATAAAGATATTTAATGTCGAGATATGGACAAGTTTTGGATATTAATAAATGAAAAAAGAAAGTCCTAAACGGATAACAAAAATTGATTTTTCAATCAATTTTAGATGGACATTAATTTTAATCACGCGATATTCGTGCGCAATTACCAAAAGGATCTTTGAAAAAAATGTCAGCAACTTCCAAAAATTAAATATTTACTTGTTTCTCTTCCTCTTTGATCAAGAGGGATGAGATCCAGCGAATTTAACGCGAAGAAATCTCACGGCACAGCAGTCGATCCGCCGCCAGTTTTGTAATTAGCGCGCGTGTGACCATTTACACAAATCCCCGGCCGTGTATACATACAGCGAAACGGTAAATGTGACACCGAAGGATGTTACAAACGGCTCGGCGGTTCCGCGATAAATGTCCCGCCGGCGGGTGATGCAGGACAAAGACGCGAGGCTCTTTAACGCCGATGGAATACGAGGACAACGCTATACCGAGGTCGTTATACGCGGGAGAGCGTGTACGTCGAGAGTATAACCGCAATCGATGACGACGCCACGGACTCCATCAGCATACCGGTGGCCGCTCGGCGCGTATATATCGCCCCGCGGGCTCAATGAATCACGTAAATGTTGTTCTGTCGAGCGTGGAAATATCCTGCGATTATAGTCGGCGTTAAACCGGGAGGAGTAGGGGAGGGGAAGGAACTGTTTGATCGTTCCTACAGTTCTCTCTCGCGTCTATACGTATAGTATTGTACGCCCAACTTCGGCATGACTCGGCCGCGACTTTAAAGTTCCGCGGCCTGCTGCTGCCATCGCCGTCGTCGTTGCCGCTGATGGCGATGGTCGACGTGAGTAATTTCGACGACGTGGTTTATCGCCATGGTTCTTCCTTTTTCTTCTCCTTTCTTTCCTTCCCTTTCCTTCTTTCATTCCTTCTCTCTCGCTTTCTTCCTCTCTTCTCACTATATGAGGACGTCGTGCGGAAATTCCGCCGCGCACACTAATGAGATGCAAATACGCGCGGCTTGTTGCCACCGCGATTTACGCTTCATCCCCGTTTATAAAGAGTCGACAAATAGCGGATCGAAGTAAAATTAAGGGCGTAATAATGAAAATGGAATTCCCCGGGGCACACGGAGAGCACCGGGAAACATGAATATTCCGCTCGCGATAGCGTCGTGTGCATTTTCATTCACGCCGATCGGAGCGTATGAATAATCCAATGAAAAAAAAAAGGGAACTCGAGTTCTGTGCGAAGGTATTTCTGTCCGCGAGAGGGATCACGTCGCGTCGGATCCCGACTTTCGCGATTGCGTAAGCGACGCGAATCTGTTTTGCGCGAAATTGGAACGGCGAGAGATTAGCGGCGTGTGGCAGTCTTTCCGCGGGTGAGGCGTCTCTGAAAATTTCACGCGCGCGACTGCAACTTGTTGTAATTACATTACACGGAACGTTAATCCCTCTGTCTCTTGAGAGAGAAAGAAAGAGAGAGAGAGAGCGAGAGAGAGGGAGACAGAGAGAGGGAGAGGGAGGGAGGGAGGGAGGGAGGGAGGGAGGGAGGGAGAAAGAGAGGGGG
>NW_022639453.1:4287771-4295070 GCF_010583005.1 Odontomachus brunneus
GGAGGGAGGGAGGGAGAAAGAGAGGGGGGACAGAAAGAGGGAGAGGGAGAGAGAGAGGGGGAGAGAGGGAGAAAAGCGGGGGAAAAGGAGAGATAGACAGATCGTTTGCGAATCTGCTGTGCCACGGGAGTTTCTAGCTAGAAACTAGAGTTTTGTTTCCTTTTTTTCCGGCGTATCGAAAGTACCAAAGTGTCCGGTCCCGACGATTTATCGGTCGATACCGTAAACTGCAATTTAGCCGGATATTGATACGTCAGTACAAACGATGTTGCCGGTGCGCAACAAAAGCCGCTGCGTATCGGAATGTTAATCTCGCTCGCGAACGACACAAGCCCGCTCTAAATGAAACAACTTGCCGCAATGGAGCGACGAATCCCACGAATTCCATCGTGCTTTGCCTACCGTTGTATTGTTTTTGCTTCCGTGAGCCGTGCTTGTCAGCGGCTCTCTCGAACGAGGCGCGCGACCGGCTATCGAAGAGGAAATTAATCATGTATACATCGACCGATCTTGGCGATACGATCGAGAGTGCAGCGAATTTCAGCGAGCCTTCTTTCGACAAGGAAAGAGGGAGAGAGAGATTACTCCCGTTTCTCCATCTTCCCGCGGCTATCGTCACGTTCGATTTTTAATTTCGCGGAAAGTGCGTATCGCGTGCACGTTCAGCCGAAAAAGATTATTGTCTGCGAATAACGGCGCATCTCGGACATGTGCGCTTGATACTATGAAAATATGCATAAGTAATGTCAGAGCATGGTCGTGCGCGCACACCCGTATACTTGTATTAACACGACGCGTCATTTACATCGGACAGAATTCACGCGGCACGTTTATACAGTGGAATACCGCATAGCCGCGGGTTAGTTATCTGCAGTATAAATAATAATCTCTAGCGGTGCACGCGGCCTCTACATGTCATGTATTGTGTATGTGTGTGCATGCGGGGGAGAGAGAGAGAGAGAGAGAGAGAGAGAGCCATGCAACTGAAATACTGCATTTTTATGCCTTAAGTAATCATTGATATGTGTCACGCTTATCGATATGTGCCAAGCAAAATTGCTCTTTTCGGTCGGCTGCTTGATGTAACACAATAATGTTGCACTAAAGAGGAAATGCAAGAGAAAATGTGGAAGAGGGGGAGAAAGGGAGAGGGAGAAGGAGAGAGAAGATGAGAGAGAGAGAGAGAAAGCATAGAAAACAATGTGTGTGTGTAAATTCTGGGATTTAAACAATTTCATTGTTCGTAAATTCTACCGTAAAACGTGTTTAGTAATTTTTTATTATCTTTGAAACAGCATGTTGCGAAAGTCCATAAAAAAATGGGATATATTTTTATATTATAACAGCACTCAGCTATATATTAATAATTGTTACATATTGCAAAATCGATATATTATTATTTAACAAACAATCTAGTTTTTTCCCGGAAGATTCAAACACTATATCCTCGGTAATGTCTCTCCAAGAGGATTTCCATCGAAGTTGCAACGTTGCGTTTTATTTCATCCCGAATTGTGTCGCACGTCGTGTTTACCAGCTAAATTGCGCATTTAATCTCGTATTTAATTCAACACGAATGTACATCGTCATGTTTTCATACTTTTTTTCTGCGTAGAGACGCTTTCGGAAAACGCGTCCTCGGGGATTCACGGCGCGATCCGCACTGTACGACGGCGGCGGCGGCGTGTTAATCAGAAACTAGTTTCTATGGTGTACCTCGTGTCGTCGCGTTTGACGCGTAAACGAGCAGTTTTCAACGATGCAGATCTCGTAGCGCGACGCGACTGCATATCAACGAGAGGAGGCAAAGATATCGACGCGCTTACACGTCCGCCCGCGCGCGCACGCACGCGGCGCACGATGTGACTTCTCTCCTTCTCCTCCCTGTCTCTCTCTTTCCTTCTCCAGTTTTCCTCCAATCGACCAACTTAATACCGCCAAAGCTTGGTTTACAGGTCGGCGAAATTGAAAGAGAAATAAAACAAACGCGGCGGTCGCCGGCCCGTGCACACACAAACATCGAATTGGCGTGGGGTTGGGGAATACGGGAGGGAAGCTTTTTTGTACGTAGTTGAATACGGCACGTCACTCGTGGCGCGCACTCTCGCGCTTGCGCGCGCGGATCGCGATATCGGTCGCACAATGCTTCCGGGCGGACAAAAGCTCGCGACAAAGAAAGCAAGCGCCGATAAGAGGCTGCTGCCGGGCTCGGGGCCAGATTTCGGCTCGCAACGAGCGTAACCCATTTAAGCGTGATAAGGAAGGCCGTTGTCGTTCTCGTTACGACCGTAAGAAGTCTCTTCCGTGTTTCCGCGTATCACCGCGTCTCGCAGCCTCCGCTTCCCGTCCCTCGATGCGGATTTGCCCGCTCACTTGATATTTTTTTCCTCCGCTGTTTGTACCCGCTGGCTGCTTTTTGCCGGCGAAAGTTGAGGCCGCCGCGCGGAACGAAGAGACTGTGAAACTCGTATAATTCGAGGGCGAACTCGTGTCTCGGTGTTGCGGACACGCCAAGATTATCTCCATCTGTGTTCCTGACAGTGGAATCGACGTTTACGCGTGTCTCTTTAACCCGTAACAAATACCATAAAGTCCCAGGGACCCTAATTAATTTTATTTTCGTGATAATTCCTAAACTATCCACTGTATGGCGCTAATATCTTCAGTACCTTTTGAGTAATAGTTTTCAGTGTGACAGAAGAAAAGATCATCGAGTCATTTGTAAGTAGCTGTGAATTAAATGCATTTGTTTTTCGTCTGGGGTCACAGTGACTCCATTGTACCGTTAATGTTACTTTTATGAAAATAATTTTCTTAATCTTCAGCTCAATATGACTCATTCTTTACGCAAAAGAGTAAAAGCTCTTGCCTTTCAGTTAGTAGAAACTGAACTTAAAAGACGTCTTACAACTCAGTATATTCATAAGTCATTGCGTTTAATAATTTCATCTATTTTAAAAATTGAAGAAACTGAAAGATCTAAAATTATTTTGCCATCCAGAGTAAGATGTAATAAATGTCCTAGAAGTAAAGATAGTCTAAAGAAGTATATGTTAGATGCAATGAACCAGTATGCACCAAATGTGCAAGCATTATCTGTAACGATTGCATCTAAAAACCTTCTAAGATTTTAATATTGTATTTAATTTAACAATATCTGTTTATATTTTTTATATAATCTATAATTTGTAGACTTAGATTAAAACATAAATTTTTTTTCTTTTTCCGATTATTTGTCTTTCAATGTATTTTATTTCAACACTGCTCACATTGTGTTTATTTTATAATCAGTTAACGTTTTCTTTTAGATTACTGAAAAACTGAGACTGTTGTTATATATATCTAGTTGTAATATAATATTCGTAAAGTAATATTTTCTATAAAGCGTTTTTCTTTCTATCTTTTATTATCATGTTAAAAATGGCAAAAATTTATTGGAGTCCGCCGGACCCCATTGTACCTATAGCTTGACTAAAAAGGCATAGTACCTATTACGGGTTAACCACGCAATTATTCCAAGGAACGATTTCGATCGGTATTTTTAGGTTTGTTATTTATTTTTGTTATTTATTCGTTATTTGTTATTTGTTTGTTATTTATTCGTCGTTATCGTAACGATTGCTATTTATGAGGTAAAACTAGACTAAAATTACACTGTTCGACAGTAATTTGCGTCACAAGAGTGAGGAACCACATCCGACGTATTTTTAACCGTAAAACATGAATCCGTTGTCCAAATTTAGCTATCACGTCACATGTGATAGTACTAGAATCATTTTCGGCCCTACTTTTTAGTTTTGATTTTTAATTTCGAATTACCCGCAAAAAAAAACTAGTAGAATGAGGACTTGTAGCTCATGCGCTAAAAATAGTTATAGTTAGTAGGAATATGAGGTTTAAATAAAGTTTAAATGTCAATTACCTATCATTTAGTAAAAAAGCCAAAGTTGTTATGGAATTGTCTTTGAGTTCAGTATGCCAGATTAAGATGTCAAAGTGTATAATAAAAATGTAAAATAAAAATAATTTTTCGTTGTATTTCAGTTCTTTACATTAAATGTAATGTAAGTAGTTTTTATTTTTGGCTATAGTATAGTAGTGATCAAGGTTTTTATATCGCTCCAAACTTTAATTATGAATAAAAGAAAAATATTTAGATATAGTTGATCTTCGATATAATTTTAATAAATTTTGTATTATAATAAAAAGATTAATACCGCAAAAACCTATAACTTCATCCGTCAACAATGACTTCATCCGTCTCTTGACTGAAAAAATGATACATTTTTGTATAACCATATAAATATATTTTTTGATAAATTGAAATATATAATATTTTTTTTTAAAGTGCAAATATTGTCAAGAAAATCTTACAGTGTTATTTTTCTTAAATTATTTTTAGAAAACATGGGCACCATATGAGGATTAAAATACCATTTTTGTATTTCTATATGATTTGTTTTGGATATATAGTTATCTAAAAATAAGCCTTTTCTTATATAATAAATAGAAAGGGCATTTAATTGCGAGAAGCAAGTATTTTTTGTACTTGTACACGACGGCAGGTGTCGCTATCAACTCGTCTGCCGTAAAGTCACTAGATGATATAAAGTACCGCAATCCATAACATCAATGCTTTAACGAGTTGGCGTCAATATGGCGTCGGAAAGTGTACCTAGTGCACACTTTTATAGCCTAGAAATTCGTAAAGTGCAATTGTTCTAGCCGCATTTTGTTAAAGCGTTAAAACGAAAGCTGTATTGTGTGAAAAACGTAGAAAAATGCCAGGTTGCTGTGTCGAGGGATGTAAAAACCGCGCCGCGTCGTGGCGTCAAAATGGCGGACGATTGCGGTACTTTATATATCTAGTGACTTTAATCTGCCGTATAGTCGTGTAAACATTCGGTAATTTTGTTTACTTAATAATTCAAAATTTTACGTGGTTGTTTGTACAAAATTGTAGAGGAATTTTGTATTCAGTTTGTGTAATTTATATGTACATGAAGTACAGGATACTTGACGTCAGATATCTTCTTTATACAGTTATTGTGTACATATATAGTTTCATACATATTTTGTTTATAAAATAAACAAATACATATGTGGGATTTTCTAAAGTTATTGTTGTTTCATTTAGTATTTTCCGATTATATTATATTACGTAAAAAGTATAAAAATACTTATTTTCCACATAATATAATTACATATATTTCGCCTTATTTATTAATTTTTGCTTCCTCAAATTAATAAATCTATTACATACTAAAAACAGATCTACAGAGATTACCAAAAGTTCCTACACAAGGCTTTAATTTATTGCTAAGATCTTTCGCTTTCTATGATAATACTCATAACTTTGCGAGAGTTTCAAGATATACATCGTATCTCCTAAACTAACAAAGATAAGCAAATAAACTTGTTGCGTTTTACTCAGTGGAATACGTACAACATACATATAACGTATTCAGCATAATAGCATGATAACAGAATAACATGATAAATTTAAATATCGGCATCGTCCCAACAATCTCTATTATCCGATATATCTTGAAACTTTTGTGATTGACCCACTTTTCTTTCGATTATATCTAGCGCAAAATTTATCCCTATAAAATTGAACAAAATCACGTGTTAATTAACGGTAAGAATTTACTCCCGATAAGTAAAGTTAGTATATTCTTTTCCTCTCTCTTCCTTCTCTCCTCTCTCTCTCTCTCTCTCTCTCTCTCTCCCTCTCTCTCCCTCTCTCTCTCTTTCTCTCTCTCTCTCTCTCTCTCTCTCTCTCTCTTTCTCTTTCTCTCTTGAGTAACGAGAGCGAAAAGAAATTAGATGAAAACATGTAACTCGATATTACGTGACTACTTTGGATAAGTGGATTCGCGATTGTTTTCCGAAAGGAAGATAACCCGTTAGTAGAGGAGCTAAATTGGCGAGTAGCTGGGCGCGCTAATGCGGAACTATTGCGTCACGTCGTGAGGCGCTTGAACGGCGACGCGGAAAATATGTCCCGAGAATGCGCGCGCGCGCCGGTTCCAGCGCGTAATTTCATAAAATTTCCTAAAGCGAGTAAACAAGGCAGAATTTACTTAGGTTCACGAGGTATACATTTTATGATGATAATGCCGAGTTTGTTTAATGTTAATGCAAGTTCATCGCGACGAATGCATACGTTCCGCAAAGATCGTAAGCGCAAAAACGTACGCGACGCGTCTAGTAGAGATTGATGTCATAAGTCAAAACGGATCTCGTGTCTATGTGTAAAAGAGTATCGCCTTTCATTAAATGCTTATACACATATAGAAATACTAAAACAAAATTTATTTTTACTTCTTTTTTATATGATTTAAATGTTACAAGTACATAGTTAGTTCCAATGCAAACGTAGTTCATATTATTAAAAGTTTTTAATATTGTACACACATATGGTTTAATTAATTTGTTCGAAATTCATTGCTCTTCATTTATTTGTGAAAATCTAGAATATGGTATTTAATGACGTAGAACTAATAAACATAAAATTATTATAGACATGCATAGAAATCTTTATTTATGGCAAGGTGAGGATGTGGATGTTAGTTTTTCATTATTCTCATGTGAGTATATATGTTTTTATATATGTACAACATCTTTACAGATGTATATTTTCATATTTAGTTTTACACATTTTTATTCTCTATAATTTAATATAATAATTATGTTTTAAGAAATATTATATTAATTATAATTGTTTAATATATTTCTCATATAGAATATTTGATATTTTAGGCTATTATAATTGTCCAACACTTTGTTTATGTTGAACCGTGTCTTCCTTGTATTTAGTTCGACGTTTCGTGAACATTACAGTTCAGAGAGCAAAGCGACTTGAAACTAGTAGAAACTAGTGGGATCTTCTACGGTACAATTTTTTTTTATATTGTATCGACAGTAAATTCTATTTGGCATGTAATAAAAGGACAATATATTTTTTTATTTTGCAAAGATATCTTTTTTTTCTGATAGTGTATCTCATAGAAAGTTTCCATGATACTACATTACACGTACTGTATAACAAATACTTTTCTGTGTTGTAGCAATTAGAATTTTTGTTCTCGACCGCATGTTCAGCTATCGCTGCTTGCAATTCGTCAAAGGTTTTTAATGTGACAAAGGCGAGCGGTTGAATATACGTCACTGAGCAGCACCTCTAAGTGTTTTCTTATTTCACATTTCAAAAAATACTTCAAATAATATTTTGATGCATACGGAGAAAAAGGAGAGAGAGAGAGAGAGAGAGAGAGAGAGAGAGAGAGAGAGAGA
>NW_022639453.1:4297124-4304272 GCF_010583005.1 Odontomachus brunneus
AGAGAGAGAGAGAGAGAGAGAGAGAGAGAGAGAGAGAGAGAGAGAGAGAGAGAGAGGGGGGGGAGATTTTTAATATATTTAACCTTTATTTTTAAACATTACGGTTTATTTGAATTCAAAATCATACTTGCGTTATAAGCTTGTGATGCGATTTTTAAAAAAGATTGCATTGCGATTTCATATCAATTACACATCTTCACTCATCTTCACTCGTGTCGCTCTACGCACCGATACGTTCCGCTGTCCCCGTTACGTCACCGTACATACACCGCACGTGAACCGTACGATCAGCTCGCTAATTACTCACCGTTATCGGCGGAGTGATCTGACATTTTTTCACCGTCTCCGAATTATTTCGTTCGGGCAAGTTCATGCGATGAATTACACAGCGCGACTAACTCGTCAGTCGATCTCACAGGTGCTGAGAATTTTCAGGCTCGCCTTCGCTTTCGCACGTAATCGCTGCGTAAATGCCGATGAAGCGTAAGGTTACTGGATTCACCACGCGACTCGCAAGAAAGAACTTCCTCTTGCGAGTCGCGGCAGGCCAGGCTCCTCCTCTCATGCTTGGAAACGCTCTCCCGTCGCTCAGATGCGACCGCAAAAATGCCTGATGGCATTTTGATAAGTTCGGCTATTCGCGCTCGCGCCACGACGCAAGTATACATATCTTTTTTCGCGTTCTCTCTTGCAACAGCGCGGTAGCAACGGGAGAAAAGCGTCGCCGCCGCCGCTTCGTTGAGGTATGCTCAGCCCTTTAGCCACCATCTCGCAGTCCCTTGCGGGGGTATCTTTTTGCTACCATCGACGGTCGTCTTTTTCTTCCTCCCTCCCTCTCTCCCTCCCAATCCCCACCCGCGTCACTCCGACCGTCGCTGGGAGCGATTTTAAGCGGTTTCCTCCGGCGAAAGCAGCGCTTTCTCATTTCGTAGCTCGCTGCTGATGAAAGATAAGTCTCGATATTTCACGTTAAATCGAGACGTTCCGCACTCACGTAGTTTATTTATCTCCGATACGCGAGGAATCGACGACATCGAAGCGATTTCTTCGTGAATTCTTCGACCGCGTCATATCTGCGAAGCCGATTTCAACGATCGTGGTTCTCCCACTCTCTTCACGTTCTTTCCCCGTCTCTCAATTTGAATTTGTACTGATTTTTTCTTCTCATTTCTTTCATTCTTTCATTTTTTGCATCGTTTTGCCTTTATAACACTGTATCTAGACATCTCGCGTTTCATTTTTCTTCCTCTAAATTAATAATAATTTCTTTAGTTTTCTACTTTATATTTTCTTTTATTTGTATTCTTTTCATCTTTTATGTTAAGCTTTATTTTCTAACAGTGGAGATTATATTGTTCACTACTTTTTTTAATATTTATCTTGAGAGGAATAAATCTTCTAAATAAATTATCTTAAGAAGTACAAAATCGCGAAATGATCCTTTTAAAATATAAATATTTTTTCCTTGAGTTTTATTAAAATCAGAATAATATTACAGAAATAGAAAATATTAAGAAACAGAAACAGAATAATATTAAGAAATAGAAAAAAAAACTGACTTAGTAATAGCAAAGTAAATTTCGAGCCCCTCGAAATTTTGTATTAATATTCTTCAACCTGACTGAATAAAATTATGCGATATGACTAGGTAGAATGTAATTTCTTGCAGGTGTATGATATACTGTTTCTGATAATAAATACAATATTCATTCATAAAATTATTGAAATAGAGCATATGGGCGGACGAGGTAAAGTTGGCACATAATTAAGGTCCGACAGGAGGGCTGTGGAGACCATTCGCGAAGATTCTGGAACTACTAATTAGGATACATATTTTATACGTGGCCTTCACTTATCCTGTGCTGCTGACCCCAAAATGGCTATGTTGCTGCATGTTCATATTTTGATTATTTTAAAATAAAATATATGATTAATAGGATTGTGGCGGGTATTAATACTTAGAAAAAGGTTGGCTCTATCATGTTTATACAGTCAGTTAGTTGCTTGAGAAGTTGTAATTTTGAAATTATAAAATATAAGTCATCTGGCCCCGATTTTCCTTACTTGTCACTCACGTTCTTAGAGGGTGACCCACGAATGTTTGATAAACGCTTTTATATATTTATTTACCTTCTTGTCTATCTCTCTAGTCTATTAAATTTTTCAGTGTGACTCGATTATTCTGAGCATCGATCTAGGTGACCAGATAAATGTTTCATACGAAACGTGATTGATACCGGCGCCGAGTGTCGACAACCTGCGTTGTTGTTAATATTTAATTATCAATCGAGAGAGGGACCGCAATAAATATATTGCTTCTATGCTGAAAGCAAAAGAATGTGCGAGAGAGAAAATTGACGAGGGAAGAAGCAAAGGGAGATAGATGATCGCGTAATACCTCTGCCAGGTCTTAGGAGTCGTCTATATTTTTTCTATTTTCTTTTTCCTTTCTATCGGCAATGCACGGGGAGAATTTTTCCTGAAAGATATTAGCATTCGTAAAATACCGTAATAGTATTCCGGATAGGGTATGTTTGTGATGTTGAAGATATTAAAAAGATATTAAAAATGTGGAAAATTTTATACATTTTCTAGTTTATAAAAATATAATAATTTTGAATAACCAAGTCATTAAAATCATTATAATATAAAGTAATTTAGGGAGATATCTCGAACTGTTAATACAAAAATAATGCACTAAGGAAAAAAACCGTCGAATCGACGAAATCGGCGGTTACCGGCTATCAAAGAAATATTAGATCTATTTAACAAAAACACGTTAATACACAACAATAAGTTGCGTTGAAACCACTAAACCAACGCAATTTACTGTTGTATTAACGTGTATTTTGTTGAATAGATCTAATATTTCTTTGATGGTCGGTAACCGCCGATTTTGTTGATACAACCGTTTTTTTCTCAGTGTAATTTCAATATAAACAGATAATCAGATAAACTGTGTATATGTGTGTGATTAATATTTTAATATTTAGTATTTATTAAAATAGATATATTCTGAGATACCTTTTTTTAATTATATAGAGAACAATGGAGATCACACTAAAAAATAAGCACTTAAAGAAAATTTAATTCATAGTTCAAATTGAAACTTGTTGTCTTCTTATTAGATTGAGGGAAACATTGACGTTTGTTTGGGGAGATATTTTGTATAAAATTGATAATAATGACATATTTTTGCTAATATAATAATATAAAATTGGCATAAAAATATTATTACCAGAGTGAATTTGACTTTCAACAATGTATAACAACGATATATAATGATATATAACAATGTGTTACGGGAATACTAAATCAACGTCATATATACTGTTTGACAATCACAATATCAATACTTGTGCAGGTAGACTGATTAAACAAAATATTGAACAATAGATGAACATTAAATTGCACATGAAAGTCATCTACCATTTTGCAATCTTTGCAATAGTTATTAAGTACATTTTTTAAGAATATTAGTAAATAAGTATGTGTTGCAAAGCAATAGGACAAGCTTAGTAAGCACGACTCGAAAAAGAATGTCATCGATTTGTTTATAATCTTTTGACAACGGCTAATACGAGCGTACGATCTAATATTAGGAGCATTGTCAAAGGAACATTTGTTTAAATTAAAACACAGTACGTATCTTGATAATATTTGACGTAATTTGATAATATTTGCGTATATTAATTGCATAATAAGTAGATATTTCGTAATATTAACATTTATTTAATATAAAAATATGAAATTGTTGAATGCAATAATATGAATTATGATATGTTATATTGGACGTCGCTATGATGAACGCATATATATTATACGCACATGCTTCTAATCTCAAAATATCTTTGATGCGGCACCAAAATAATATTTCATCACTGGATATTCTTCTTGAAATAAAACAAGGTTCCTTCGGAATATTCCCATCGTTTAAATACGCTGCGATGGTTGATACATGCTGCGTAATGTAATCGCAATTTTTGTAATATTACAGCACACGAAAGAAAGTAATACGGCAATACGGCAGTGATCAATTCGGACTATTCGCGACGCGTTAAACGCGCAGTAAATCCACTCGTGTAGAAAATCAGTTTCGTTTACGTGGCAGTCGTGAAGGATTGTTCCCGGAGACGGTCGCGCTTAGCGAGATACTCGGGATGAAATATGAAATTCTACTCGAGCAAGAAACGAATGGTACCCCGTCGACTCTCTTAAACGGATACACGCCCATCGTGGAGATTAAGGCCAAATTTATAACGGATCTTCCAATTACTCTTATTCATCTTTCGCCGCACGAACGTGGACTAACACGTTCCAATATGAACTTTGTTATGTAATTTCAATTCAATTCCCCATGTACTCCGAGGGCGTGCGGTTCGGATTTTACGGCACAACGCAGTGCGATAAATTTAATATCGAATTTCTTAAAGCTCTTTTCCACCAGGCACATCTCGCGGGGTTATCACGTCCGCGATCGACGAATTATAATATCTTCGTTAGACAAATAATATTACCGTAACTCGTACGTGCGGAACTCGTCCCGCGAATTAATTGCTAGCGCGACAGAATGAGAGGAAGTGAGTGAGAAGGAGAGGAAGAGAGAGGGAGAGAGAGAGAGAAAGAGAGAAAGATCTTGTAACGAATACTTGTCTTTCATATTTGTCGTATCGAGTGGCACTAGCCTGGTCATCTATATTTATATGGTGTTCCTGCACGCTGATACAACGGCTAATTAATCTGTTCTTTGTCCCAGAAGTATTCTCTCTCTCTCTCTCTCTCCTTCTTTTGTTTTCGCGAAGAATACACCCTATATATACGCCCTATATACGTTCCACTATGTTATCTCCACCGTCGAGTTATCTTCTGAAGCTTCTGAAAGCAACAGAAGCTGGTCTCGGGTTAATTAATATTTCATGTAGACGGTGTCTCTTGACGTTACTCTTCCGTTCTCACATTTACGAGATTTGGGCTCCGAATTATTAGCGTAGTTAATGAAATTACCTTTGCAGCGACGATGATGACAAAAAAAAGAAATGGCGATTTCGCTCATGTGCGTTATATCGGAGCGATTGGTATTCCGTCCCGCGAAAATTCGGGAATTTTTTCTTTGAACAAGATGGGAAAAAAGCGACTTTCTTATTATCTTTAGCGATTCGGACAGTTTTGAGACAAAATCGCGATATTATATTTATAGAATGACGTCTCATTATTCTCGAATATAAAAGCTACTACTTCCACGACATTTTCGAAATATTACTTGTGAATTCCATATATGAATAAAATTTCTCAGGAATAGTCATGCGCCGCTGTCACACGCTTAGTTTCATATAAAAATTATTTATACTTCTAAAATACAAAATATAGATATTATTAAACTAAGGTACTCAGTTATATAAGTATGTAAGATGTATAAGGTATACTTTATTTATATATATTATATATATATATATATGTACATAATAATATATAATAATTAATAATATATAATACTTATATATTATTGTATATCATACAAAGTATATAAAGTTATATAAATACACACGTAGGATGTTTAAGTGTCCTATATCTTGTGCGCATATAGATTAGGTCAAATTGGTTCCTTTATTTTGCAAACAATCACGTAAAATTTTGAGTTATTAATTAAAGAAGATTAGCGAATTATCATGCGTGATACAAATAAGTTATTATACTGACACCTAACATCTTATAAATGTGCTTATAAATTAGGTCAAACTGTATAAAAAGGTTCTCTACCTTTTTGCAAATAATCACGTAGATTTTTGATTATTTGTTTAAAGAATATTTGTGTATTATCGTGTGTGATCATTCACTAATCTTCTTTAATTAATGAGTTAATTTATTCAATCTTCTTATTTGCAAAATGGTATAAAAGTTTTTGTTCAGTTTGATCTAATCTACAAGCATACGAGTGTAGGTGTCGTTATTACAGCTCATCTGCCGTGTCGCGTATGATAATTTGCCAGTCTTTAATTATCTACAGAAAAATATGTACTGCATTCAAGTGAATATTGTTTCAAGAGTTTCAAAAGTTTATATATCTGCAAATCTATTAGAAACTTATTAGTATCAAATTTATTCAAGTGATATTCTGAATCTTAAGTTTCTCTAGTTTTAATCAAAAATACAAAATAAAAATTTGGTTTGCGCACTACATAGAGCCGAGTCAACTTCTTCGATAAAGTTTTATAATATTCAGAGAATAAATTCTCTTCTGTCAAGTACGTGGTAAGCTTTTCTAAAATTTGTGATGACTGTATATTTTAAGATAATTACCAAAAAATTTTTTGTTAAAAATAATCATTACTTGAAATATAATAAAATGAGTAGTAAAATGAGTAGTCGCTTTTCTTGGCAGAATATGTAAATATAAATATATATAAATATATATATATTTTTTTTCTGTGCAATAATTCAAAATTTTGATTGTATGTTTACAAAATAAATTTTGTATTAAATTTGATCTAAACTACATGTACACGCGATGTATGATACACTGAATGTCAGACACCTTGTATCAGGTAATCGCTTTAATGTTATATGTTAAAGAGTTTTTCCGTTTTTAATAATAATGATTGTTGTTGTTATTCTTCTTTTTCTTCTTAATATTATTATTTGTATATCAGAACGGCGTTGGCAAATGCATTTGAACAGCGACGTAATGGATAATGTAAATGGCTACCATTTAATAATTCATATATCTCCATTGGAAGGAACAAAGGAAGCACGATATATTTGTCCTGTCGTCCATACGTTCACTTACCATCGATTTCTTGCCCTGTACTAAACCGTAACATTTTCGCGGACGATGGTGAATTATTATTTACTTTGCATTCTTCACGCCGATTTTGATATGTGTTACCATTGCTCAACTTGTTTGAAATATATATATATATTAGGACCTTAACTTAGTTTCCGCCCAAAAAATACTGAGAAAAAGCATTTATTGTAAAAAATTTATTTAAATTATTTCAATGAAAGTATTTTCCATCACTTTCTACAACTTTTTGCCATCTTTCTGGCAACTGGGCGATACCATCTCGATAAAACGATGTTTGTTTCGAAGCAATCCATTCGTCCACCCATTCTCGCACTTCTTCAACATTTCGGAAGCGTGTACCACTCAA
>NW_022639453.1:4304549-4310105 GCF_010583005.1 Odontomachus brunneus
TATATATATATATATATATATATATATATATATATATATATATATATATATATGTTTCTATTTAAAAAAGATCAAAAAAGTCCCTTACAATGCGGAGCATATAAATGAAAGTAAAACAAATATTGTCCACAAAAGTTAGAGAAACAAAAGCGTTTGCTTCACGATAAAAGCATACAACAAAAGCTTGTGTACTTTGCATTTTGTATGGACAATTTCTCGTTTTTATTACGATGCATTTGCATACTGCGATATATTCGCGATATTCCGCGCTAGTTTACTTTTTCTTTCCCCGTTCTCTTATACAGCTCTTATACTGATAAACGAGAGAAAGAGGGAGATAGAATTGACTCACCGATCAATCTAAAAATTGAGTAACGAGAATCCTTTCGACAATTTTCAAATTACTGGGCTGTTTGAAGTATGATCAACCACAAGCTCTTGTTTATTTGTTTGTCAATCATAAAACTGTTTTTTTTAATTAACAAAATATAAAATTTAATTACGCGCCCGTGTGCACGTATATATTTATATATCATACGTATTTGATTCGAAAACAAACGCATAACTCTCGCACGCGTAATTACACACACTAAACTTGAAACGCACTTCCAATCTCTTTATAGTCCAGAAATCACTGTCAGTTAACAAATAATCACGGTCAGCTAACAAATAATACGTTTCTGGTTTTTATTTCTTTAAAATCGTCGCTTTTACTTATTATTAGTAATATTTCAACCATTAGACCGAATTGTTAGTCGTGTTATAAATACGTTGAATAATATTATTCAATCGTCTGTGAATTGCACGTAAAAAAATTGCGTTTATCTTTTTAATTAACAAAATTAACATCTTTTTAATTAACAAAGTTCAATTATATTCACATTGCACACGTTTTCGCGCACGTACATGTCTATACGTGTAACTCGGAAACAAATAACCGTCAAGCATAACTCGTAATTATACACACTAAACTTGATCCACGTTCTAAATCCCTTTACAACTCAGGCAGCTACCGTTGGCCCGAACGGAGAAAATCACGGATACGTTCTAATCCTTTCCAAACGATCTCTTTTACTTACTGCGCGCGCTTGAATTAGGAACCCCGCTGTATGTTCATTTGTCTACGGTACGACGCGTTGAGAAGATGAGAATACCTACCCACGCGCGTTGTGTGCACCGAGTACGTTGTAAAGCGCGCATAGAGATGATACCTCTTTTTACACTCATCAAAAGTATACAATGCGCCGCTCTCACATTTTCGAGTATGCTTTTGACCGATTTTCGCAGCTGCCCATACTCACTTGCTGGTTCTAATTGTGCTGCTCCACATATAATGCCCGAAATAACGGCATGCGTTTAACGGCGGTATGAATTTGATTAAATCGCGTCACGGTCATGCGAGGATTAAACTTTAACCCTCGACAGCCGCCGTAAATTTTGTTTAAACTCCCGATAGTGCGCGCGCGCAAGAAATGCGCTCATTATGCATTTTCATTAAAATATTAAAAGATTTATCAAGGGGACAATGATTTTAATCGCACGACGCTTTATGGTGCGCGAGGCTTCGCTCTCTTCTATTTACATACTCGATCGATATGCCGATAGTTTTTAAAATTGATGATACGCGAGATATCGGCGTCCGTTTCCTGTTTAAAGTTGATATCTCTTATCGCGCTTTCCCCTACCAAAAGTACTTATCTACTCGCATAATATTTACGTAAAGATAGAAACTCGCGAAGAATTAAAGCCCGCACGCTGGCTGAAGTTCTCTATGTAAAATTCACGCCGGCAGTGAGACAGCGATAGTAGCCGATAGTAGTGGTAGTAGACGTCAAAGAGCAGTATGTAATAAGACATGCACAAGATGCTCCTTTTGCTCGGTGTGTGACTTGTCTCGATATTTAACCTCAGTAATATCGAGTGAAGCCGTTTTATCCGACGCGACGCTTACAAAGTGAGAGGGACGGAGGACTAGAGATAGAGAGACGGAAAGAGACGGGAGAAGAGAGAGGCGGCAGAGAGAGAACGGCGATATGACATTTTGTCGCCGCTGCACGCGCGCTCGAATCGATCGTCACGCTTGCCTTTGTTTGACTTAATTACCACAGTGATAGATCGGCAGATAGGCCCCGCACGTCCAACCGCACGTCGTCGACAATCGAGTTCGAGTCGAGTCGAGTCGAGTGGTGGGCTCGAGAGTTTGGCCAGCGAGAGAAAGAGACGGAGAGGGGGAGAGAGAGAGAGAGAGAGAGAGAGAGAGAGAGAGAGAGAGAGAGTGCACGATGCGAATCTTAAAGGATAGTTGTTTCATAAAGCAATTTTTTGTGGGGTCTTTTCAAATTTTAACAGTACACTGAGAAAAAAAGCGGTTGGATCGACAAAATCGGCGGTCATAGGCCATCAAAGAAATATCGGATCTATTCAACAAAACACACGTTAATGCAACAATAAGTTGCGTTGATATTATCGTATCAATGTAGATGATTTCAACGCAGTTTATTATTGTATCAACGTGTCTGTTGTTGAATAGATGCAATATTTTTTTGATGGTCGGTGACCGTTGATTTTGTTGATCCAACTGCTTTTTTTCTCAGTGTATATTAATGGAAATATAGTCGAAACATATGCGCAGTTAGAAAAATATTGACAGTGCCGAAGCTAAGGTAAAAATAATAAAGTTAAAGTTAGCACTGTTTACATATATCACAAATACGAAAACGGTTCTTGATATTACGATTTTCAATTTCAGTAACTAAATTACTTTTGTAGTTTTAACGAAAAACAAGAAGATGATAAAAGAGATTTGTGGAACTATTATTAAAAAGATTATCAGAACTTTGACAATCTTAGTTTTCAAGAAACTGATATGTAAAGTACACAATTTAAGATAACAGTTGAAGTATATGACAACTATTCTGTAATGATTTTATAATACTTTATGCACTATATTTCTTTTAACACCCGTTAAATATCTTCTTTAGAATGATTAACTCGGTAACGGTCACCTTATTTTTTATCTAAATTATTACCTAGGTTCATTTCAGATTTTAATTAAAAGTCGCTATTATTAATAAAATGTAACATATTATTGATTTACCTTTCGATCTATGATTTATTATTATTATTTGGGGACATTGTAGATATAAATTTATACTTTCTGAAAATATGAAGAGAAATAAGAAAAATATTGAAGAAACTGAATAAAAAAGTGCAGCAAATGTTATGATAGTATTTCTAATGAATAAAGATATCAATTAAAAAACACTAGTTTATATATGTGTGTGTGTGTGTGTGTGAGAGGTAGTCTCAAACAAAAGTATTAATACAGTAAAGAACGGAAAACGATTATTTTTTTATGGGTTTTTAAACGTTATATTAGTGAGTATTTGATTGATATTCTCTTGCTATAGTGTCAAATTATATACATGTTCTAGACTCTCCCCAGCAATTTTTATAGAAATATAAAACAGATCGAGGTGAACATAAAAATTCTATACCGTTTTGCGATATTCGCAATAATAATTGAGATATTAATTAAATTAATTAAAGAGGATTAGTGAATAATCACGCGCTATATGATAAATGAATTGTAGTGACGATATGAGTGATGAATTGCGATATGCTGTTGTATGTTTGTATATTAGATCAAATTGAACAAAAGAGCTCTTTATCATTTTGCAAATAACCACGTTTTTAGTTATTAATCAAGTTTTTAGTTATTAATGAATGAAAATTGTTACATGATTGTGCGCGATAATGCACAAATCTTCTTTAATTAATATTTAAAAATCTATGTGGTCATTTGCAAAATAGTATTTTCTTGTTCAATTTGATCTAATGTATAAGTATACAACGGCAGACAGTGCCATTGCAGCTCATCTACCATATCGTGCGTGATCATTCACTAATTTTCTTTCATTAATATCTCGAGATTTATTGTGAATATGGTAAGGGTCTTTTATATTCATCACAATCCGTTCTACATAAAAATTGCGGAGGAAAGTCCGGGACGTCTTTTATATAAATCACATTTATAAATATTTAGCACAGATTAGTAGAGCTTCTTCGTATTGTATTAATCTTTATACTTAGAATAACTTTCTAGCAATGTTGTGACAAAACAACTATCTTTAGCCGTGTTTACACTAGCTATTTCGACATCCGGCGAGACCGGATGGAGGTTACTGATTCGAAGATAAGAATAAACATCGAATCATTCAATTTAGCACGCGTTTCCACTGAGCGAGAATCGGTTTCTTTTACGGGAATGATCTGCACATCGATCGCGTAAAAATGTGCCAAGTAGAGAGTAATCATAGGATAGAGCGGTGGCACAGGATGGTGCAGGTGCTCGCTTGCTGAGAGTAACGCCACGCGTATAATAAGCCAATATAAATGCAAATATCCATGGGAGTAGATATATTTTGTATTTAGCGGCTTAAGTGAAATAACGCGGCGCAATTATGCGAAGTTATATTATTAAAGTAAAATTGCAGCGGAAAATAAAGGCTCGTTACGCACTTGGCGGGACACGTGCCATTTGTCTACGTAACTACTGTATATTTGGCTAGTATGCAAATTAAATTAGCCTAAATCATATTTTAATTTTATTCGGGAAAAGGAGTTTCTTAACCATTATTTTGTTGTGGTATTTATCGAACGGTTTTGTCTTTTCAGGAATCTTGCGTAGATCACGTTGAATTATTTTGCTATCTGTAGTGCATTTTTATTTACTTTATATATTAATTTATTATAATGTTTACTATATATATTTATATATCATTTATATACATTTATATACCGGAAAAATTCATATTTGTATATATGATTCATAAGTAATATTATTATAGATATTGTATTAATTTTTATTTTTATTATTTTAATCTTTCTCTCTCTCCCTCTTTCTTTTGTTTTACCTAATTTTCTTTAGTGTTATTATAAAAAGTTGGCTGAAATTTTAAAATAAATTTATATTTTATAAATTGCATACTTCTATTTAAGAATATTATTATTAAGCATTCTTCATGAGTGTCACGTAAAACATAACGCCATGTTAAATAAATTTTAACATATAATGTATCATTTGACAGATATTATGCGATATAATAATGCATGAATCGCTAATTTTTTGAATTTGAAGCTAAAAGTACTTTGTGAAATATTTTTGACAAGGAAGAGGGAGGGGAAAAGGAAGGAGCATATGTATAAGCGCAAAGTATCTAATATGAGCCGACGAAACTTTGCGTCGGTAAAAGATTGCCCGACAATTGGAATCGACTG
The DNA here is from genome assembly GCF_010583005.1 of Odontomachus brunneus. Lineage (NCBI taxonomy): Eukaryota > Metazoa > Arthropoda > Insecta > Hymenoptera > Formicidae > Odontomachus > Odontomachus brunneus. The sequence goes on from NW_022639453.1 coordinate 4,309,830, forward strand.
TAGGTCGTCCTGTCGCATCTACGTTCCTACTTGTACACATGTCTCAATTTTTAACGGTATACAAAGTCAACTCCTTTACATGACACAAGTGACCCAAACTACCGCAGAATATGGTCCAGCATATTTTGGAATTTAATTGAAATTATAAAAACATCAAAGATAGTTTTTGTTTATATATATATATATATATATATATATATATATATATATATATATATATAATATATATATATATAATATATATATATATATATATATATAATATATATATATATA
>NW_022639453.1:4310285-4310658 GCF_010583005.1 Odontomachus brunneus
ATATATATATATATATATATATATATCATAACTATCTAATATTTAATATTATACATTTTTGTGACTAAGTTTTTCATAATTAAAATTCTATTTGAATATATTCTTTTCAAGTGTACTTCACTTAAAATTGGCTGAAAAATACAATTTTCTTACTCATTTCACTGTTTAAAGTTTTATCTGCCGAAAAAGAACGTCTTCTCATTGGTTTATTATTTCAAAAGTTTTGATGTTTCCTTATTAGGCTTTTCGATTTTAATTAAGCAACAGAATATTTTATTATATGATTAAATTGTACGATGTACTTGTGATATTCTGTACATAAGTAATAAGATATTTGAAATTAGCGCTTCGAATTTTTTATAAACTACATATA
>NW_022639453.1:4310668-4322311 GCF_010583005.1 Odontomachus brunneus
GATACAATGATCATTGATAATCTACAAAGATCTTAGTGGATATAACATTTCTCATGCAAGTAAAAAGATAGATCTTTGAAGATATATTTATATCTAACAGTAAATCTTATCAGATCGCATTTGTTCTAATGTGATCTACATATATCTAATGCAATCACTTCATTTTTTCTCGAGTTGTGAGATGAAACTGGAAATTGATAGTTCAAGATCAAGATAGATCGTTCGTTTGTCTTATAATTAGTGTCATTCTCGATCTATCTAACAGCGACATCTCATAAAGCAAAGCGTAAGATATACTGATGCGATTAAATTACTTCTCTGAATCTTAAACTAACTGCCAATTTCTGCCTTACCCGCCACTGCGTGCCTTTCGTATTCTCTGATTAGACACTTGAAATGTCTCCCCAATCGCGTCTCCAATTTCTGACGTAATTAAGTTATTAGTCATTAATCGTTCTCCTTGTTCTGAAAATTTATCTGCTGCTTGTGTAAATATGTTGATAGGGTTTTCTTTCTATCTAACAAGTGAATAGGCAAAGGGAGGTGAAACAATCGCCATATGTACATTTGGCGTCACGTGAGCCATATTATAGCTAGAGTTACTTATACAATTTTCAACTTTACACATATAAGCATAAGGTTAATGATTCTCTAAGTAATCCTAGTCATAATGGCCAGCCATATATTCGTCGATAGAAAGATTGTCACTTTTTCGGATGCGTTTTTTAATATCTTCTCCAGTTAATATCACCTTCTCCAGTAGGAGAATTTATTTTTCAATGAAAGAATTCTCTCATTGCACGGATACGTTTCTAAACATATTTGAAAAAATGACACTCTTTCTGTCAGTAAGCTCACATAGCTCCGTGTATATATAGAGCGGCATAATAGTCTAAACATTAAGTTGGCTTGAAGCCACTAGAACTTTTCGATTGCACGTATGGCGTATACATATTTGTGCACCGTGACTGTTAGATTATTCAAGGAAATAGCATGATTGTTGGATTACCTAAAGAAATAACAACAATATCTTATATATTGCTTCGTTTCCTATACATAATTTTATATTGGATGTTACGAATGCTACTTCGTCTGAATTTGCGATATCATTGCTGTTTCCCCAAGTATTAATAGCTATAACGAATATGTGTACGAATATGTAGATACGATGTGTGTGCTCGAAAAATCCTAAACATAATGAATGTTATGTTATTTATGAAGCCTAATGAACTAAACAATATTTTAGAAAATAAATAACGATGTAAATCGATAATTTCCAATATAGAGGCTTGTGCCATCATGACTTACCAATTGAAGTTTGGATTCTAGGAAGCAATTTAGGATTCTAAATTGTAACTAATGTTGATTCTAATATATAACATAACGAAGGATATTATAGCTAATACCATTTACACGATTCTGATATTTTTTTTAGATTCTGGAATAGGGATTATGTTAATATACATTTTCTATATTAATCGGTGCATGAATAACCTTGTTTAAAATAATGAACATAAAAAAATAAATAAGACTTACTGAATTTTAATCTAAGTCAATGTAAATAAATAAAATGGCAATTAATTTATATTGAAATTCAGAATAAATGTAATGTAATCTTGTCATTCTGTATTCATCATTTTAAGCAGAGAAACTTTATTCACATTCAATATTCAATGTTTAAGTGTGCGTTTTTCCTTAATCTTTTACAATTAATTTCTCGGTTATTATTGCGAATATCGCAAAACAATATGGGACTTTTATGTTCACCTCAACCCGTTCTACATTCCCACTTAATGTGAGAAAGAGAATTTGAGACATCCTGTATGCCTTATCACTTGCGCAATTTCTGATTTTCCATATACAGTTCTAAATATTCACTTAACTTTAGAGATTCTAGAACATCTCTATTGTTTTTTAAAGTCGATTTGTATAGAAACTTTTATGTTAAATTTTTAACATACTCGTGTGTTAATTTTACACATGTATTATCATTGTGTTATTTTAATTATTCTGCGTTGAATTTATATTTACCATTTTTCAGTATTAAATTAACGCAATTTATATGTAACATGTATATTTTTAATGACATATTTTATATATAAAGTGCATTAGTGTAGATCAGTTGCATTATTTATTAACATATTTGTCTTGTGTTAAATTAATACAAAAATTAGAGTGGATAAATTGAAAACATGTGAAATGTGTTAAATTTAACACAAGATTTATTGCAGTGTAAAGAATTAATTGTGTGATTAGAAGGGATGAATATTGTGGTTAATCGACCCTTCCAACTATATAATTTATTCCTTACATATTTGCTTCTAATATTAAAAAAACAATAGAGATATTTTAGATTCTAACATTAGAGGATTTACTTTGTATATGCGCAAGATTAGGTTAAGTTGAAAATTTTAGGGAAACTACGTAAATAGATAGTATGACATACGATGTTTATTGTGTTGTCTGATGTCTCAACATATATGAACAGTTCAAGTGTAAAATTGATATTAAAATAATATATTCGGTCACGTCGTTCCATTGAAAAATCCAAAATAAGCACAGTTATTTGTTATATGTAACGACATTTATTTTGTCTTTAGTCGTAATAGAAAAATAGTCTCTGTCCGTGGAAAACTGTACGGTTTGCTCTTTTATACAGTGGTGTATGCCTCGCGGCTAGCTCTGTCGTAATAAATCAATTAATTAGTATATTAAACACGTTTGTCTGTTATAATAAAATTTCATGTTTCACCGTATATTTTCCAATATGCACTGATTGCACAAATTTGCTTGCAATTAATGAGTACCTTATCGACTCTTTCCCGGATGTTTGGGAAAAACAAGTTTACGTTATTCTCTTCGAGACTTATTTATGATTAAAGCAAAAAATACTTCATCCATTATTTCATCATTTATATGTGATTTTATTTTACGTTACGAATGTCATTCTCTTTCCAAATAATATTTGAAATACCGATGTTGTTTCCTGGAATAATTAATAGTCATAATGTGTGGATTTATAGACACAGTGAATGTCGCTAGAAAATTTTAATATCCCTAAATTCTAATAGCCTTAAGTCTAATACATGTAAAGACTATTATACCGGTTTATGTATAACCAGGAACATAATGATACTGATAAAATATATTTAAAAAAAGAATAATAAAAAAAAAGGTTGCTTTCTGCAAAAAGAAACTATCAGCGATGCGTAATGTTTTTTTAAAAAGAGCGGACTTTGTTTACGAGTCGGTGGACGATTGTTGATTTTAATTAACAATCTACACGTCGCTCTCTACACACGACAGAGTAGTAAATCGAAATTTAGCGATCGCGTGTCCCACGCCTTCACCGTAGATCCGCCGTCACGTGATGAAAATTAAACGAAATCGGAACGTAGCTCGATCGATCAGCCACCAAACACCGATAGAGGAAGCGGAGTTGTCGATAAGCATCGACCAGCCAAGGAAATTGATTCGAGTCAATGCGGGCCAGGATTCGTAAGCCACCAGCCGATATCAATATACGTTTCGAAAACGACTCGACTCGTCGAGGAGTCAATTTCGTTTATCCATGCCTCGCTCGGGTGTTCGTGCAATCTGTGTGCGCGGTTTGTTGTACAGAGTATCTCACGACTACGGAATATTTCAATTTGGAATCGATTTTTCCTTTATATTCACGAAAATATAAACGCGCGACGATAAATAAACATCAGGATAATATTTTTCAACTTATTTCAAGCGAGCTTTATTCTAGCGATATAAATATTTTATATATTCATTTTGCACAATTAAATGTACTCTGACCAATTTGGAATCGATTTTTTTTCTGCTTCACGAAGATAGAAACGTTATAGGAAGGTAAACGACGAGATAATATTTTTCAGATTGATTTTAAGTGGTGTTAATTTTCTCTAATAAAAGATTTATTTCAAAATTATATAAAACAGTACAATAAGAACTAAATTGCAGAGTTTTTACATACTTATAATAAATTTTGCAACTAGAATTACTTAATCTTAAGTGTTGGTATGATGTAATTTGATTCTTATATCATGATTTTATATAATTTTAATTAAGGAGTCTAGTAATAATTTTTGAATCATATAATCATAATTGCAATATTTAAACTTGTTTATAATGTAATTGTGCAATACTGGTGATATGCTGTGTCTAATGATTATAAGAGATCTAGAATCTTGTTGACAAAAACGGTATGTTGGACATGTGCTTTGTTATAGTATATATATTTATTGTTTGTACATTTGTTTGTGTATTTATGTGTGAGAAGAACAGTGGAAACGAAATTACAAAATGTTTCTTTTGGAACATAGATACTTTTCACCGAGTTTCATTAAAATTGGCATAATATTATAGTTAAAATAGAAAAAAACTTACTTAGGAGCAGCCAAGTACATTTTCAGGCGCCTCCAAATTTAGCATTAACATTCTCTCTCTCTCTCTTGCCCTAAATCTAAGGAGATGCTGGAATTGATGAGGAATTTCAGAAATGTCGATAACGTAAAGACGATCATTAATAATACAATCACGCTATATTTCGTATCTCTCGTATATATAAATCTTACGTAAATATATGCTATTTTATTTACTATATTTAGCGGAAAATCTACCTACGCATATATAGTAATTTTTCTGCAATTTTTTCCGATATTTTTATGTTTTTAAATTCAAATGTAAAAATAATGTTCTTTGAAATTTTCCTTGGTGGAACAAACTCGCGTTCAGTTTGTACAAGCGCTATAGATTTTTTATATCAGGCAAATATTTATTTTAACTAATAGCGTCTGCCAGGCTAATTTACACATGAAATGTCAACTTTAAAATTTTTCTCGTTTTTATCGTATATTGTGCAATGCCCCAATTTATTTTCGTACTTTTTTCTTCGTGTAAGAATATTTTTGTGCGGTAATCCTGTACAACACCAACACAACATTAATTTTGTAGAAAGAGCTACTATTCTGTCGGTAAAGATTTCGAGTTCAGCATATTCTCTTAAGTGTTTTATTAGTTGGAATAAAGTTTCCTGTAAGTATGTGACACACAGTTTTGGGTAATAAAAGCATTTTCGGTAATTATTTATTAAAGGCAGTCAGCTCTAATAATCTTGACTTTGATATATGTTGGGTTGAGATCATCCTGATACCATTAAAATGTTTTATCGCTAATTGTTTATTAAAAAATTATAAACAAAAGAAGCTTTATAAATGCGATGTAGTTTTCTGACACTATGTAAATAACAAAAAATTAATAGTGTTGAAAGTTTATCAAGAATCAATGTGTGTATCAAAACACGTACGGGGGAGGTCCGCACCTTCTCCATAAAATAAACTAAACTAACCCCACCTAACCTGACCTAACTTTATCACTCACAGTGATGTAGGTTAGATTGAGTTAATTTACTTGAAGGAGAAAGTGGGGGAGGGGCTCTTTTTCCACGCATATACACGCGCTGTTTTTTATACATACATAGATTTTTTCATACTATAACAAGATCTTGAGTGACTTTCTTTTCAGTCAAATATTTAATCAGTCCAACATAATTGTGCGTTAAATGTAGCAATTTGTGATACAACATAATGTTTGGAAATAACGTTCACATAGTACAATTCACAATGTCCAAGAAATCTATGTTTTATTTATATTACTTCTTTTGTTAATAACTTTTTAATTATGAATGGCAGTAAAACCTATAATAGGTTAGTTAGAATCATGACCTGAACAATACATATCAAGGTCGATGTCATTGGATCTGATTCCCCTACACCAAATAATTATTCAATTTTTATTTATAGAATTGAAATCGGGCATCTGAACAAACGGGATAAAGTTAGCTACTATTTAAGGATCGGCAGGAGATCTCTCGAAGACATTACATAATTGCTAACCCACACGACACGCATGTCTCAAAGACGTTTTAAAGACATCCAAAAGACGTATAAGAAAGTAAGACGTATTTTGGATATTTTTATAAGATGTTTTTAAGACATGTGTGTTGTGTGAGAATTAAGATATATTTTGTATGTAATTTTACCTTGGACTGTTAACTTAATACTATATGGCTACGTTGAATCATGTTGGTATTTCGATGATTACAGAAGAAAATGTATACACTGAGGAAAAAATTACCTTAAAATCAACAAATATTTCTTTGATGGGTGCCATTAACATATTTATTTATAAATTTAAATTCTCTTTATTTAAACCAAATATTTTTTACTTAAATCAGTAAACAATATTTAAATAGAAATCAAAGAAATATTTGTTGATTTTAAGGTAATTTTTAGTTAGTGTAGTTTACAGGATCGTTGCGAATATAAAAACAGATTAAGGACGATTATCTTTATCATGTTTGTACAGTTAATCACAATAATTTTCTGAGAAATTGTAACTTTGAAATTTTATAAAGAATGTGCCATTATTCTCCTCTACAATATATTAAAATTGATATTGAAAGTCGATAGAGGATGTTAATTATTTAACTTCATTGATTTTATGCACAATACAGAGGCTACAATGACGCTGCTAATTGTCCAGTTAAATGTCCGATTACATCCGGTAGTCGCGAGACACCGTGTACATTTTTTGTGGCCAAGCTCGATCGTTATCGACATCGGTCGCGTGCCGATGAGAGGCGGTGACGACGCCGGGAATAAGAAATTACGTCGTAAGAGTCGGCGCGTGCCAAACTCACCCTCCGCTATAAACTGTGATTACAATACATATACGTGTATGTCTGTACACGTACACATACACGCATGTACCTGTACTTAGGTAGCGGACAAAGTGCGGTCGTAGCTAGCGACCGCATCCATATGCATCACGCGGTCGTAAAGAACAACGCTGTCGAAATTAAGGTAAGGTACGCCGAAGCGGAGGAAAATATGTTCGCCTTGCAAATGAGTCGGAGCGCTTTCTTGAATTCCGCTTGCTGACAGCCGAACGAGCCGGCTGGAATTATATTATCTTCCGGGGTTATATCCACACGAGTAATTTTGAAATCCAGGGACGCGCGCAGATGGCTCTATTAAGCGCGAACGACGATCTGGGTAAACGATCGATGGAAAACATTTCCAATTTGTTATCGCTTCTTCGTCGACTCGAGAGAAAGCGTACTGCGAAGTGGTTCGAAGTGACGTGTTGTCCCGTGTGTCATACCTTGTCGTCAGTTCCTAGGGAACGAACAGCTGTTGGAAACTAGCCCGACGTATTCGATCTTAATTGGATATTGCCGTGTGAAACGATCTCCTGGGCGGAAAGTTTGTACTATTTTATATAGCGTCACACAGAACACCGTACATTTATACAAATTATTCGAGGTATTTCTAAAAATATACGCGACTCTTGTTCCACAGTTCTCTCACTCTTTGTGAGATATCGTTACAGTGTATAGCGTGGGAGGATAACTTTTGAAAGGCTTAAAATTCGTTAACCTCCCGAGTTATCTGCTCCGGAAAGTAGGACGTGACTCTTTATAGGTCTCATTTGTGCGTGAAGATATAGTCCCGTTTTACAAGGAGAACAATGAATTAGGAGAAAGGAAAATGATTTAAGTTGACTGTCCTCTAATTATGAGTCGAGTCGCAATTTCAGAACAAATTTGGTTCATTAATGTATTAGAAAATATCCATTACAGTGAAAACATGCAAAAACATTTTTGTTAAAATTTTTTAATTCTTTTACTATTATATTCTAAGGTTATGTTCATAAATATTATTAATATTTAAGAAAAATATCTAAAATGTCATTTGCTTTATCAAATTTTGAAACTTATGAGATTGTTGGTTACAAGTAGATTGTGCTATTCATATCATTATTTTGTATAAAGGCTAAAACAATGTAAGTGTATGAGGATTATTAATATAAAATTAGCTATCGTATAATTCGCGCGTTACACGAAATAATTTACTGACCCATGATTAGGACTTATGCAATAACGTTTCTAATTATTTTTTAAAATTTGGAACCAATTAATTTGTAGTCTAATTATTTTGCTTTAAAACTATAATATTTGTTTTTTTTATATCAGTATTGATAACTTATTTAAATGTTCGATCGATGAATTTATATAAATGGATGAAAGTTATTATAATCTTAAATAACTCATAATTAAGACCGCTAAGGTATTTTCTCCATTATTGCAAGATCTAGCGATCAAAAGATTTTAATTTTACAACTGAGACTTTGACACGCGTTTTTCTTGCGTAATAAACTAAACGATTTTGTAAGAACAATTTATACGACTTCAGTTATGCCAATTAAATCACTAGATTTGTTGCTACAGTATGTGTATCGAGGGGAGAAGGAGAGAGAGGAGAGAAATTATATCGCGCGTAATATTTAAAACATCATAATATCGGAAATCAATGCGACGTGTGTTATAACATTTAAAACTAATATTCGAAAACAACATAACGAACGAAATATTTGCCCGTTGCGTTAACCATTTTCAATGCACAAAGCGCGTTTATTTCGAGCGATCGAATTATTTTGATGCACTGCTAACGAAATTTGTATAAGCGGAGGAAACACGACGAATTTGACGCCAAGACGATCGATTCGCGAAATTACAATTGTTATTCTCTTCCGTGAGAACTTGCTCTGTCACGCGTCGTGTGCCAAATGTATGCGAGTTGCCTCGAATCGATAGTTCAAAGTGTCTTTAGATCGTCGTGTCAACTTTATATGCAGTGACGTTCCGCGGTGAAAGCCGAGACTGTTTTATCCACGTCGGAATCATTATCGTATACTATTTTGTCCTCTGCAGGAGCTTGTCAACTTTATATCGAGACTCGATCCTATGTTATTTGTATTCATGAAAATTAGCCAAATTGCAGAGATCGTTTCTTGCAATTATTTATATATAATTTGCAATCTATTAATTTCAGATGTTTCGCTAAAGACAATTACTTTTATGCTCTTAGAACAAATAGTTGGTCTTCAATGAAACACCCAAAATCAATAGATGTCACGATATTTGTCATTTAACACAATTTAGCGTGTTTCTATTAATGAAATAGTGATTGGGTTACGTAAACTGCTTGATTTTCTTTCTTGAATAGTTGTGTTAATATGTCATCAGTTTTTAGGATATTTATTTATAGTGCTTTATATTTATATTTATATTTATATTAATAACATATATTTATGTTTATTTGTAGTGCAAGCAAAGAATATTGTATCTATTTTATTTCATACAAAGAGAGAATTTTTGTCAAATATAAGATATATCATGTTATTAGTTATTAGAATTATTATATTTATGTTTTTTCGATTATAGAATATGTTCGTATTGAAAGTGAAATTCATATAATAATTAATTAGTACAATATAAGTAATTAATTAGTACAATAATACTAGATGTTTAATATTTTATATTATATTACAAAATACTTCCTTGAGAGAGAAATGTTATCAATCATTGTGAATATATTCTAGTTGGAATAGCCGAAACTGATATATGATACTTTTCGGTTTACGAACGCTAACATCTATCAGAAAAGTTCTTTTCGTCTGGACTAAGGAAGATACCGAAAACGTAATATAATAACACAGTAAAAATTCCCACATAACCAAGGGTTCCTCTTTTTGTACATATTTGTTTTAGATATAGAATATTATCATATTTTCATACGAACGTTTATATATATAAAAAAAAATCATTCAAAGGAGAACTTTAATTCGGAAAAAATTAATTAAAAAAAAATATATATTTTTTTTATTTTCGAAATTAATTTTCTCCGAATTAAAGTACTCCCTTGAATGATTTTTTTTATATAAACGTATTTTTTATATATAAATATTCGTATGAAAATGTAACAATATTCTATATCTAAAACAAAAAAAAAAAATATATATATGTATATGTATATATATATATATATATATATATATATATATATATATATATATATATATATATATATGTTACAAAGAGATATTATATATGTTACGAAGAGATATATATATATAAGGTGATCCATTTTAATTTATCCAGAATATTTCGAAAACTAAAACCGGCAGATAAAAATGTTTTAGACAAAAGTTATATGGTTCGATAGGGGACATAAGAGGGTACTATTGGTTTGATCTTGCGTGGCACCACTAACGTCAGATCGAGGTCAACTTTGCTTTTTTAAATAGAAATATATATTTTTTATTACGGAATTTTATTTTATGTAAAAAAAACAAACAACTTTTGTTTGAAAATATTTTTTTATGCGGTTTTTATTTTCTAAAGTATTTACGAAAATATCAACAAAATTATTGGTATCAATAATTTTTTTTCTCGAATTCTATTGAATTTTTATGGAATTCAATTTTATGGAAAAATAGTAAGAGATAAAAATTGTTTGCTTTTTTCTCGTGAAAATTTTTTCAGAATTTTTAAATTAACTTTTTAGTACTTCAAGAAAATGCAAAAAATGCAGTACTAAAAAGTTAATTTAAAAATTTTGAAAAAATTTTCAAAGCTCTATGAGAAGAAAATAGCAAATTTTTGTCTCTTGTTATTTTTCGGTAAAGTTGATAAAATTCGAATAAAAAATTATTGAATTCAATAATTTTATAGATATTTCTGTAAATATCTTAGAAAATAGAGATAACATAAAAAATGTTTTCAAACAAAAGTTGTTTGTTTCTTTACGTAGAATAAAATTCCGTAAAATCTGGCCATCTTACTCTGGTGCCGGGTCAAGTTGGCTAACAACCTACAGTAAAAAGACTATATATACGTACGTCTTTATATATTTAATAAAATTTTATTGTTTAGAATTATTTTATAACAAGTAATATTTACTGTTACTGTTTTGCGGAGAAAAGTATAAGAACATTTCCGATAGCTAGAATATAATAATTTTTATATTTTTTAAATTTATATTAGTGTAAGATCAACTTTACCTCGTTTATTCATATGTTCGACTTTTTAATCAATATATAAACGAACATTACTTTTATTATCTAAAAAAGTTACTATTATACAGTTGCAGGAAATTTACTCTAACTATAATAATCATAAAAATTTTAAGTTTATTCATCCACGATAAAGAATATTAACACAAAATATTGAGAGATTTGAAAATATACTCGAGAGCTTCTACCATTTTTTTATATTTTTTATATTTTTTTTATAACAGTAATATTATTCTGATTTTAATGAAACTCAGGGAAAAGTACCTATAAAAGAAACATTCTAGGGGCTCTAAATTTTAAAAATTTAAATGTAGTGATCATGTGTCGAATAGTGATGGCGATGTTACAGTGATGATAAAAATTTAACATGCATTATATTATTTGTTGATTATATATTATATTTTTTTATACAAACATAGTTTCTTTGATTTAATAATGAAACTCGGAAAATTGTCACGGAGTTTTCTATTAAAATAATAAAATTACAACACACTTCTATGCATTTGTATATTTATTAGATGTAACTAATCAGCGTTATGATTCTGACGATAAGTTGTCAATTATATAAGTACGGTGTGCGCGAGATACTATATATTATGTAAACAATATTTAATTCATATATATTAATACGTAATCTTGATCGAAAGAGAGCGAGAGCGAGAGCGAGAGCGAGAGCGAGAGCGAGAGCGAGAGCGAGAGCGAGAGCGAGAGCGAGAG
>NW_022639453.1:4323476-4364404 GCF_010583005.1 Odontomachus brunneus
GAGAGAGAGAGAGAGAGAGAGAGAGAGAGAGAGAGAACACGACAGCTTTGGATCTGTACATCACGCAAAACGTGTGAAAAAAAAACAAAGATCGTCGTAAAACCGATAAAGTGATTTTTCATCGGGACATATCGTATTTTTCTTCACATATAAATCTTTTCCTCCCGAGAACAAACAACAAATTTGATCTGGGAAATATTGACGCGTTATGGGATATACTATTGAAAGAACTAGAAACTTCTCTAAGCCATCGAGTGGCAGAAAGCCGATCGGAACGATCTTTTTGCTTACACTTTGTGATTTTTTATTGCTATTGGTGAGTCGTAAAGCGGGATGCGTTGTTGAAGTATGTGGAGAAAGGGGAAAGGAGAAGGAGAGAGAGAGAGAGAGAAAGAGAGAGAAGGAGAGTAAGAGTGAAAAAAAGAGCTCTTCTTTCTGCCGATGGCAGTCGTACGCGTTACGAGTGGGATTATTTTTGAGCTTTTATAGATCATGACTACCGAGAGGGAAGAGTGTGAGAAGGAGAGAAAGAGAGGGAGCGTCTGCTTCCGCTCTTTCGAATATAGAGAGCAGATCAGTGTCGGACGAGAACGCTATCCGACCCGATTAACGTATCGGAAAACTCATCCGCACGATCTCACGTACTCGGCGGTAGGGTCTTTAAGCCTTTGCTATGGCGATTCTAAGTGCTATTTGAACTCTCCCCTTCTTCCCAAGTAACATTCATGAATACGTGCCGACTCGCTTCGCGCCTCATACATGTTGAGCTGTCGTTATACTAATTTTCAGCTCCGTTCGTGGCGATTCCATAAAGAGAGAATCGATTGTCGATTGTCGTACGAAACGTCGCTCCAGTTTTATAATCTAACGTAATCTAACCTAATCTGTTCGGGATAAGTTATAATCAATTATCGAGATTTAAATTTGATTTGTTTTAATGGGATAATCCTTAGTAATCAATGATTAATCGTTTTTATGAGACCATTTAATGAATCACTCTTTTTTCATAAGTGAATTTTTGCTTCTTTATTACGCTCTCAATGCAACGAGGATTCGTAGAGTAGTGCGCGCCGTAAGAACGGTGGTCACGTTTGCGAATGGAACACGAATTTCGCGCGTAAAAGAGTTTTACTCCGTAATAAGAATTCTAGTCTGCGCATCGTCGCGTCGTCCTAGCACGTAGGAGATTGTAAACTGCTCTTCTTCCTTTTCCTCCGCCTCTTGCCCTTATCTGCGGTTGAGCAGAGCCGTCAACTCGTGCTCTGATACGCCGCAACGCGGCCGCACACATAAGTGAAAAAACATAACGCAGTATATCTGGGAGAAAAAGCGCTTTCGACTCCGCACTCGCGAAAGGGGATCGGATGCGACGACGGCGGCGGCGGTAGTATAGGTTGGATGCTGAAGAAAGGGTCGTGAAACGCGCCATGGAGTGCCGCTAGTAGTCCGCGCTGATAGACGGGGGTGGAGAATTGTGGAGAGAGAGAGAGAGAGGGAATGAGAGAGGAGCGAGGGAGACAGAGAACCGCTGCCACAAAGTAGGCGCGGCGCTTTATCGTCGACTAAAGGCTAAGAGACGCTCTCTTACACACTCTTTTACACGTACTTCCCGGCCATCCTCCCTGCAGCCACCGTCATCCCTTCGCCGCTTATCGTAACAAGTTCCGACGAGATGCAGCCGATGCGTCGTCGTTACATCGTGTCCTCGTGGTACCGTAGACGCTGCGCTTCTCGATTCCCTGTAAAGCACTCCCAGACTTGCCTGGTCGTCTTTTTTCCGAGGACCTTTTAATTTTATCGACTTTTTCACTTTTCTCTTTTCCTCACGAAAACGTGACCGAAACGATCGAGTGCTCTTTGGAAAACGAGGTTTTTATACGTACAAACGGAAATGGCGATGATGTGTACCTGGTCTAATCGCAAGTGGATTTTGCCATTACTCGGAATTTCGCGATGCAGAGATCAGATATGAGAATATTTAATATGTTGACTGCTATATGCGAATTTCAACTAATTACTTCGAAATTTAAAATTGAAGTTTTAATAGTCCGAAATAAGGTAAATAAATACAATTTATGATATGAGTTGTTTTTATGACGAACAGAAGATGCGTCTTATTCGTTATTGATCATGTATTTAATTTGTCGTAAAATATAATTGAAACGATTATGCAATACTTTCTTTTCAATATTGCTACAATATATGTAAAAGTACATTTCAGTTTTCCAATAACGTAGAATTGAGAAACATTGCCTATAAGATTTAATTGAAGGAAATATAAATAATTTAATTGTAAATTGCATGTTAACAAAAAAGTAAAAAGTAAAAATGTTAAGAGATTGGAAAATGGGATATATATATATATATATATATATATATATATATATATATATATAAAATATCGATGATTAAAAAATTCAAGGAATTTTAGTAAATAATACAATCAAATATAAACATTTTTATTTTTGAAAAAATCTCGTTTATAATTATTGGACAAACTACTTTGTTTAATAAAAAGTTGCAATTATTTATTAAAACACATTAAGCATACTTTGTAAGAAAAATAAATATAATAAACAGGAAAATGGAACTATTCGTTTTAACAATACAAACAAAATATAGACAGAAGAAAAATAATAGATAAACAATAGACCAGAAGAAAATGTGTCCTATTTTTTTACGTCAAATTTTTAGGTTTTTAATTATTTATTTTTCCAATAATTCATATCATCAACATATCTTACATGATAAAACAAAAATTTCCCGTGTTATTAAGAAAGTAGAAATAGCAATTGAACGATGTAAATCGTATTAATGTAACTATATTAAGAGGATATATTGAATATAAAACATTATTGAATATAAACTTACCTTAAGCAAGTTGGACTGCTACGAAGTCAAATTTTCTGGCGAAAGGTAGAAAGTCGTTTATATCTCTATATGAGTTTTTCTTGACTTTCAGCTTTATATGATGAGTTTTATAATAAATGAAACAATTTTGCACCAGTTATAGAGTGCACAGTAGAAATAAGCTTTATAGAAGAAATAAGCTTCTATTCCATATCATCTGTTACTTGATAATCAGTTTCTTCATTCTACATTTAGTTACGTCTTATATTTCAAATTAATGAGACACGACAATATTACTGTGCTGGTCACAGTGGAAGTCAGTGTGTCAATATCGAAAATTCGCGACGATTGCGATTTCTCTTGATGTTTTCGCGAAAGAGAAATCGACTTCGAATTGCTAATTTAGATATCTATGGATGAAACATAGCTCGTCCGGAATATTTTCTACGCACTATCGATCAATGGACGTACGCAAAAGATGCACGGATAATTTATACACAGCGCTTCATTCACGGACGTGAGGAGCATGAGTCACGAGTGTGATCAAGTGGCTCACGAAAAACATGATACACGTCTTCCGCGAATACCTACTGAAAAATCTGTATTCACATCGGAAAATTTACGTGGAGCTACATCGTTATAGAAAAAAAGAAAACTATTTTTACGTGCTCAAATAAATCACTTACATGCTCTGTTTATATCAACGTTTGTTTAACATTGCTTATGTTTGTAGAAAGAGAATACTTTTGAATGAATTTAAATATTACATGAATAAACCAAGTTGATTTTTAACTTTGAATTTTATGAATAATCATTAATGATAGATAGATAGTATGATATTATATCGAATCTTATTAAGTTACATATAAAGTATAATTAATTGCATCTACACATACACACACAAAATCAATTGTACGGCTAACAAAGAATCTGTGAAATGAAATAAAAGATACAAACGTTTTTTGAATTATATTTATTTATCATTTCTTTAGTAATTCATTTATCAGTTAGGCTTTTGCACAATCAGTGGAAATTACGGCAGTAGTCAACGTGTTAATTGGCGCGATTGAAACTATCGTCGGATTACGCTATCGATCGCTTTTTCCGTAATCTATCGATTGTCTTTCTCGTAATCTATGTTACACCTACTATAATTGTACAAATTAAATATTTTTCGCCTCATATCAAAATAACTCAAGGAAATCTCTTTTTTCTGTTGCAGGTGAGGTGATTGGGCAGCGATTTCTTGGCAATGAGAGCCACGTCGAGCACTTCAAGCTCCTGGAGCGCGCGACAACCTCAATCCTCATTGGTGCCAGGTAATTATTATGTGATTTGATTTTTAATCACGTCCCCTCGCGCTACCATGGTGGCTTACATAAATGAGATAGTCATCGGCTAGACACGCCGTTCATCTGTGCCACGAGCCGCGGATACCGACGCCGAGTCATTCATTCGATTACGCATCAGCGTGGGTGACGCAGCATCGCATGTAACGCTAACAAAACGGAGATGCGTCTTAAGCCGGACTATGTGGCAAACGTAGACTAACGTTGGTTCAACATTCGTTATGAATAGGATAAAACCTTCATTATTGTCTATCCTACTTAGTCATTGATACTCTGATTTTTCAGAGAGAATCTGAATTTTCTTGTGCGTCTATTCAGTTTTAGCTATAAAGATTTTTTTCAAATTAAAGAGTGAACAGGTAAATAGCTTAATTGCAATGCTGGTCGCAAGAAAAAACAAATTTTTCTAGAATGTCAATAATTAACGAAGATATCAATAACACTGTCTGACATAATTTTACTCATAACTCAAAATATTACGTGGTTGTTCGCAAAATACTAGAGGAATTTTTTGTTCAGTTTGACCTAATCTATCTGTATACCGCGGCTTCGTCGTGAGTTATCGGACATCTTGTATATGTGCAACCGTGCGTATATAGTGGATTATTTACGCAATATCTACTGTTTCAGCATCTGTTCTTTCTTGCTATAGTAACATAAAGAATCGATTACGGTAACAAATTTCTTTCGTTGTCATAACGAATTTGTATCAATAAGGGTTTGATTTCAATAGTAAATGTATTTGCTTAGAAGGCACTACCGACACAGCACATATGTTTAATAGACATCTTATTTAAAATGTCTTTTAATGACACTACTAAAAAGACATCTTAAAGATGTCATATCAAATGTTTTGAAGATATTACTTAAAAAGCATTTTGAAAATATCTTATTTTAGACGTCTTGATGATGTCTATGATATTTTTAAGACAATGTATAATTATTTATACTACCAATTATGAATATATGATGTGCCGAATATCATCATTATTTGTTAGGTGTCATCAATATCTAATCCTAGCTCTGAGCACGATGGATGAGCAAATCCACAGTCTAATCATAATTCTCAACCGACTGCAGCAAATAAACGATCCTTATAAAACATAAATAAAACATCCTTCTTTCTTTAATATGTGTTCTTTAATTGTGGAAATTTATAACAGCATATGTATATAAAGATCTTAAAGTAGTCTTAAACAAGATGTATTTAAAACGTCTTAAACAAGATGTATTTAAATTGAGATATAACATATTTTAAGAACATAAAAATGTTTCATAAAAATGTTTTTCCAGTAATTTTTAAGACATCTTAGAAATTTTAAGATGTCATAATATTGTATTTTTCTTTAATAGCAAAATGTATTTTTAAGAACTAATCTCCCTATTCTAGCAACAAAATTGTTTTTGTTTTAATTACGCATAGTTCGTCGATTTGGTTATGTCGATTATATTTTATCACTATTGATGAGAATATACGGCAGTAACAATGCTTACTTTAACAGTGATATATATTTTTTCCGCGTACGTACTTTGTTTGATGTTACACAAAATAATCATCCGTGCGCTTTCTTCCTTTGTAAGCGTTTATAACATCAAATGCGCTCGGATGCACTTGTGAAAAAAGTAATGGAAGAAGTGTAACTATTATAGTCGATAACCGAATGTTAATACTAATTTGTTGATTTAATGAACGGAAAATAAGTCAGTTCGCAAGCTAATAAAATTGATAGAATGATATTAGAGAAGCTAGTCAAATTCCGACTTTGCAAAATACAAGGTGGGAGTAAAATATATAGGGGTAAAATATACATATGTACTATGAAATAGGCGCGTAAAGAAAGGAATATTGCGATTATTAGAAAGATGGAACATTTGAACAACAAAAATATTTTAGTATTGTGGGAACACTGATTCACGATTAATTGTACCTAACCTCGCACCGCTGTCATTTCACACATGGCGACGATACACAGCTGAGTTTTTCACTTGTCAAAGAAAACTATGCAGCAATTTAAGAAAACGTCCTGTTAGGTGTTGTTAATACTGCTAAATTCATGTAATAGTACAAATAAATATGTATCTATAAAAAAATAATTATATTAAATAACAGGTAATATTTATTTAATATTGCATCTGTAGAGATTATATTTCTTGTTTCAATGTCATATTTTGGAAAAGCACACAACAAAAATTTATGAAAGGGACGTCGCTTCCAGCAATTGTAAAAATAAATATTGAGATAGTATTGAAGATTTTAGTATTAATGTAAAATTTAGATTAAATCCGATGTAAGTATCAATGACAGAACTAGACATACAAATTATGTAATATAAAAGATGACTTTAATTTTTTTGCTTACTTTGCCATTAAGCAACTGTGATTAACGTACCTACCTAATTAATAAGTTAAATTAAATTTTCTACAATTTTATGTTAATTTTATTATTTTTATGGATTGATCTTGTTTGGTTAATTATTAGAGAATTTTTTTATTTATTTTATGTCCTTAAATAACTGATTATTATAATTAATAAACGAAACTGAATTTAATATTTGTAATATTTTTAAGTTCTCATTGTTGGGAAAAGGAACGTAGCTAGTATGGAAAAGAGTGCGACAGACGACGCTTCCTTTTCTGACGTGTGAGTTCTGCATTCGATGGGTCATGGCCGTTTCTCGTAGCGATACGGCGTCCCTTCACTAGGAATCGTATCCGTGCCTCCGACCAACGTCGCAGGAGTAACAATCACTTTGCGACTCACTGCACGGCGTCTCATGACACAACAAATCTCTCTTTCTCGCCATGAAAATTTAATGCAGCAAAGGATATAAGGAGACTTTCCCGCGATCAGATTCTGCTTCTTCTTAAAAATAACCTTACGATCACAATATTCTAGAACATTGAAAGTGGATCCGGCGTGTTTCTCACTGCGGAAGTTTCTCACTGGAGAAGAGAACGAGGGAGAGCTTCGGCTTCTTCTTCTTCAATCAGAGAGAGGAGTCTATCAGACTTGTCAGAGAATTCCTCTGGACAAAGCCATCACCTTCTCTTGTATGAAGCTCCAGCTTCTTCTCCGAGTCTATCAGACTTATCGGAGAGTTTCTGTAGGTAAAGTTACTGGCTTTTCTCTCTTTCTTTCTCTCTTTCTCTCTCTCTCTCTCTCTCTCTCTCTCTCTCTTGTGTGTGAAACTCTGGTTTCTTCTCCGAGTCTATCAGACTCGCTGGAGAATTACTCCGGGCGAAGCCACCGGTTTCTCTCTCTTTTGGTCTGTTTTTCTCAAGATTAACAGAATTTATTCACCACTAAAGACGCTTAGTATCTAACCAATAATTTAGGGCATATTGAAGACGCAACTTTGTATTCCGAGTCTGCTGTGTATTTCTCCATTGTAATCACATTAAGGACAAATAAATTCGGAACTAAATCAGATCGACTCTTCCACCCGTTTATTGACCACGCCGCCGCGGAAATACCAAAGATACTTTTCTATATATTTTTTTATTCTTCGAGTCGGATCCAACGCCTCGGCTCATTTCAAAATGGCTTCCAAGTAAGGATTGCTCTACATAAGAGGTGATTCAATTTAATCCAGCAGATATCAGTTTTGATGACCATGTAATGCGTCAGTTTTAGAAGTGTGCGAATAGAACTGATCTCGATTTCAAGATAAACATGAAAATTTGTGTCATTTCGCGAATAATGCATTAAGTGAGGATATGTACATAAAAACGCGAGTGTTTGAGCGTTACCAAGAGTTTTACGTGCACGCGCGTGCTCAGTTATTAACGCATTGTGACGAAGTCGAATCACCAAGCTTTCAGACGAGATCTGCGCCTTTCGATCGAGGCGCTTCCGGTTTCATGAGTCATTGTAGTGTCCTGCCACGGATTACCTTGCCACACTTTTCGGGAGACTATTAAATGTGACGATCGTTTCGTGATTTATTTACGTACGTAAGAATGTTGACCTGTCAAATGTTAAAAAGATGCGCTACTTTAAAACATATATGTCCGATGAAGCTGCACGGCTAGTGTTGAATTTATCCATGTTGAAAAAAAACTCCGAGATCGTATAGGACGCGTTACCTTCGCGTTATGAAAACAAAACGGTTTTTTGTTATGACACAGTTGGATAGATTTATGAATCTCAAATCAATCAAAGCTAAGTCGGCTCAAGGTTTCAGTTCATTTCTCGCTACGATTACGGAACCACTCAACGCACTTCGTGCTTTAGGATGCCTGCTGTATTACTGGGATTCTTTCTTACTTCACCAACTCGTGCGATTGCTCGATTCGGATACTCAAGAGGCATGGGAGGTGAAACTCGGGTCATCTTCTGCATTACCCACTTTCTCACACTTCGAGGACTTTTTTATTGGATGGATTAGAGTGATGGAGAATTTGACGCTACATACTTTATCCTCTACTTCTCAAAGGGAGTGTGCTACTTTTTCTTCAGGATTACCTCGTTCTAGAGTGACTTTATAGCGTGAAATGTTACTGCGTCATTGTCTGCCATGGTCTAAATGCCCATTGTGCAAGTCAACACATTATTTGACGCCCTCGTTATCAAACTAAGACAACTCAGCAGTGTCGCAAATTTATCATCGCAGCTCGACAATGTTTTAACTGTCTCGGCGCTTATCTTTTACATCGGTGTCACGATACAAAATATTGTCTAAAGTGTGGGAAAAAAACATCATACGTCGCTTTACATACTATTCTATTGAGGCATCAAAACTTACCTCTATCTGGACAAGCTAAATTCTCGCAGCTTGTTGCTGATACGCAACCTTACATTTTGATAATTGTTAATACATTCTTGCATTGACAATTAATATCACTTGTTCATCAATCTAGACAAATGTTACACTTAATTCTTTGTGTCACGAATTTTTTCTTATACACGATTCATTTGAAACTTGTTACTTGGAGGTTTTTGGAGTCGCTGATTATGAATCTGAACTCAAAATTTTGAAATTCAAAATGGCGGATTTAATATGGCGGACCAAAATATGAAAAATAACTTGATTAGAATAAAACTCGATACTCAGAGGTTTTTTGGAGTCACTGATTACTAATTTGAACTCAAAATTTTGAAATTCAAAATGGCGAATTTAATATGAACGACGATACAACAGGTCTGTGCACGGAAGCGCTCCCGGAGCATGCGAGGAGTTTGTGACTTGGGCCTGCTGTACAAAATTGATTCTGGCCTCAAAAACTCTAAGCAACTCAATTTCATGAAAAGAAAAGTTGTTTTTTGTTCGTCATCTTAAATTTGACAAAAAAAATTATTCTTAAATTTGATATCAACGAACCCAAAAACCTCAACGACCCCAAATACCAAGTTTCGTCCAAATCAAGTCACTTTTCGCATTTTCGTCCGCTATATTGCATCCGCCATCTTGAATTTGACAAAACTAATCTCAGATTCGAAATCAGCGACTCCGAAAACCTCTATATGCAAATGCCCAACTCATAAACTTTCATAGTTTTTGTTAAATTGAATTTAATCGAAAGAATTTAAAAGAAGTACTATTTTTACCATTTTGTTTATTTATAACAAATATATTATAAACGATAAGCAAGATTCTTTATTTTTCGTAATTTCCATGATGTTTAAGAATTATAAAAATACCAAATTTGCTAAATAAATCATTTAAACTCTATGAAAAAATAAATAAATAAAATGTGAATAAATGTAGGTGAGTCCCTGGTGGGTGACCCGCTGTGACTCTAAGAGTTAAAGAAGTCTACATTCCTTGCAACTAGTCGCGCTCTTGTCAAAAAGAGTAACGATGAACTTCATGTAGTGCGACTTTTTATTGATTAAGACTTGGAATTATAGTTTATATTAGAAGAAGTGGTAAGACAGTTAAAGTTTGAGTGCAATAAAGCTCCTTGATAAATATTCCTTTCTAACTAAGCTTTTATGAATCACTGCGATATGTCATAGATTTATTTCATTCTTGTGGTGAGTATCTTAATCGTCGCTGGCTTATCCGCCTAATGAAATTGGAACAAAGTCGCATTTTTTGGATGCGAATTATGCAACAAACTTGGTCTTTCCACGAGATTCGAACTATATCTCGAAATGAGAAACTTCCTCGATCGAATGCCTCTCGTGCGCCTTTTATCGATCGACAAGAATCGTTACGTGTTGAAGGACAATTTCATAATGCCAACATCGAGATGGAAGCTAAGCATCAGTTTATATTGCCCAGAAAGCCATTTCTCACCTCTAAGCACGCTTGTCATCTCCGATGCTCACTGCAGAACTCTCCACGAAGGAATACAGGAAATCTTGGGATTTATAAGATCGTCGCATTGAATCATCGGGAGAGGGGCTCTTATTCGATCCTATATACTCAGATACGTATATTGTGCTCATTTTCGAGGAACAACAATTAATGGGACAATTACTTTTTGTCTGAGTAATTCCAATGAGTAATTCTCAACTCCAGACTCGATTATGTCGGCCCGGTGACTTAAAATTTGGTGAAGGCGGGTGGCACGAAGCTACAAGGGATTCTAGCTCTTTTCGTATGTCTTACTACATCAGCAATATACCTTAAAGTGGTAACGGATTATACGACTGAATTATTCATCGCCGCCTATAAAAGATTCACGGGTCGTCGAGGAATTTGTGCAACACTTCAGAGCGATTGCGGTACCAATTTTGTAGGAGCCGATGCTACGTTTCGTCAACGGCTTGAACTCACTTCCCAGGAGCTGCATGACCTCACTTCTCTTTTAGTCAACGATGGTACTAAGTGGAACTTTAATTCTCTATCCGCGCCTCATTTTGGGAGAAAATGGGAGGTCACTGTAAGATTTATAAAATATCTCCTCTGACGAGTCATCAGTAATACGGCTTTGACATGCAAAGAACTAACATTATTAGTGCAGATCAAGGCGATGTTAAATTTTCGGCCGTTATGTCCATTATTTGATGACATATATAGACTGACTATTCCATTCTAATATCTGGACATTTGTTAGGAGAAGCACCTACTACAATACTTGAGCTAGATCTCTTCACAGAGTCAATCTCAAAACTTTTACGTTGGCAATTACTACGATAAAAGATGGATCTCTTCTGGTCTAGATAGGTAAAGAAATGTCTACAACGTTACCAAGCAGTATTAAAATGACATCATCCATCTAACAAAATAAAAAAAGGAACTCTCGTTCTAATCTGAACGATATCTCCTGGCGAAATGGCCTTTGGCTAGAGTTACTCAACTGCATAAAGGATCTGATGGAATGACCAAGGTGACTTTACGTACTGTTATCTTGACTTTCAACTGGTTCATTGCGAAGATATGTGTAATACCTGCTAATCCTAAGGTTAATAATTCGCCAACATTGTTGTCGAAGGTGGACGGACATAGAACAAAGTGCGACAGAACAAGGCGCTTCTTTTATGAATTTTGCACTCAGCGATTCATAGCCGTTTTTCATAGCGACACAGCGTTCGTACCCGCGCCTCCGATCAGCGTCGCAAAGATAACAATTATTCCATGACATGTCCCACCGCGTCGCATGATCTAACAAAATTCTCTTTCTCACGATGAAAATTTAATGCTGTAAGAGATATAAGGAGGCTTTCCTGCGACGCTTCTTCTTTGGAATAATTATTCGATTGCAATATTCAGGAACACCATCGAAAGTAGATCCGACGTATACCACTGCAGAAGTTTCTCACTGTAGAAGAGGACGACGAAAAAGGAGGGAGCAGCTGCCTCTGGGTGAAGCTTCGGCTTCTTTTTCAAGTCTATCAGACTCGCCAGAGAGTTACTCTGGGCAAAGCCTATTGGCCACCTCTCTTTTTTGAGTAAAGCTTCGGTTTTCTCTCCAATTTTATCAGACTCGCTGGAGAGTTTCTTCAGGCGAAGACTGAAAGATCGGTTTCTCTTTCTTGTATGAAGTTTCGACTTCTTCTCCGAATTTATCAGACTCGCCGGAAAATTCTTCTGGGCGAAGCCATTGGCTTCTCTCTTTCTCTCTCTCTCTCTCTCTCTTGTGTGAAACTCCGGCTTCTTCTCCGAGTCTATCAGACTCGCTGGAGAATTATTCCGGGCGAAGCTATCGGCTTTTCTTTTTTTTGGTCTGTTTCTCTTAACCAGATCTCCAGGATTTATTCACCACTAAGGATACTTCATCTAACCGACCATTTAGGGCGTGTGACCTATTTAAGACGCAGCTTTGTATCCCGAATTCCGCTGTGTATTTCTCCATTGTAATCACAGTAAGGACAAATAAATTCGGAACTAAATCGGATCGACTTTACCATTCTTTTATCGACCACGCTGGCGCGGAAACACCGATACTTTTCAATACATTCATTAATGTTACTTTTATGTTAGATTATCTTTTTTGTTAATTATTTGACAATTTCCTTTATTTTAGGATACTGTGCCTTTCATAAAAATCAATGATCCTTTCAATATGATCAACTTATGAAAAGAACAAAACACTGTTTTAAAAAAGATAATGCATGTAGAATTGGTGATAAGATTGTTACCTGCGCCGATTATTATTATCTGATAATTAATGTTTCTAAAATGACTAATAAAGACTAAAATAGTCTTTTAGTTTATTTAATTAAATTAACTTGATTGTACATTAGAACTCTATCAAAGTGAAATAACTGAACTTTTGCATTATGCATACAAATTACAAAAAGCAAAAGATAGGACATACTATATAGATAATTACAGATAGCAATATATATATGTAAGTGTACATTATACTACATACACTACTCATCGGCAAGAACGAATTGCAAGTTTAGATGCAACTATTATTACCGATTAGAAAATAGACAAGGAAATAGAACTTTGAACTTGATAAAAGATTTTATGTTTGAATCAATAGCGAAACGCTGAAGGGTGTATTCCCAAGGTACACTTCTGATATGTTTAAAGGTCGGATGCAAGAATAAATTTCCGATATTAGTATCAGTGTATCTGGACTATACGCGTTTTGTCTTAATGTGTTCATTAGAAATGATGCGATAACGCGTCTCACTGGTGCCGTGATGTTGTGTTTAAGTCTCCTATGGAGCACCGTGGCAGTTACGTTAGAGCTTTACAAAACAGCTGTATGCGTAATCTCATGAAGCTCGATTGCTGCCGCACAAAAACAGAAAGTGGAACTTTAATCCTCTATCCGCGCCTCATTTTGAGAGAAAATGGGAGGTCACGATATGGTAAGATTTATAAACTATTACCTCTTACGAGTCATCAGTACTTCGGCCTTGACTTAAAAAGAACTAACATTATTAGTGCAGATCAAGACGATGTTAAATTCTCAACTGTTATATCCACTATTTGTTGACGTCACTGATGTCAAACAACGCGCAAGAACAGAAAGAAATTTGAGAAAGGAAAGAAAAGATAATGTTGTTACTAATAAACAATTAAAGATAAAAATTCTATCTTGCAAGGTAGAAATTTAGAAAGCAAGATTCTATCTTGTTTAGTAAAATTTTTTTGGAGTGAAATCTTATTCAAAACAAGTGAAGATTTATTCAAAGCGGTAGTGAAAATACTGCCATTCGGAATCGTAAAAGTGAATATTCAACTTAAATTTACATTGAATTCTGATTTCATATGAGTGAATATGTCAGTCGATTATAATGAATTTGTTGTTGTATGTGATAATAAAATATATCAGATTCAATTTCAAGTGAAAATATGTATTTAACGATTCATAAGATAAATTTATTTTTCAGAAAAAAAGAGAATTTATTCTACATAACTGGAAAACCATTTGTGTGTGTGTGTGTGTGTGTGTGTGTGCGTGTGTGTATGTGTGTGTGTGTGTGTGTGTGTGAATTTGAGTAACTCGGTTGTCATTCTATTTTCCAAGTAAAATTAATTCGAAAAAATTTAGAAAATATCACAAAATATCCTACAACTTTTACAAATATTTCGTTATCCATTATTCATTATCTATTATTATTTTCTCATTTTTAAATAAAATTTTCTTATTTTTAAGTAAGTTGAAGTAAAATTTTATTGTTTAATTATTAGATGGAAGGACGATAGGTAGACCCACGATATACATATACAAGTATAAAAATAACTCTTAAAATAATCGTAGCTTAACCTTCTTGCTACTATACGTCACTAAAACAGCCTCCCGCTAAGTAATCGTGTAGGTCGTGCCATTATAGTAGCTTCTCTTGAAACAACTGTTCGCGATGACGCATCACTATGGCCTTCTTTCTTATCATGCATTCTAAGCTAGAAGATGATTTTCTGTTGTTATGAAGCAATTTTTTGCTTATTTTCATGACGTTCAAGCAATATGTAAATAATAATAATAAGGGACATTATCACATTCCAGCAAACACAATAATATAATTGTTACATTGCTGTAGCATGTAACAAAATATAACGTGTAATATAATATATACGTTATATGTTACGTTACGTCAGTTGTAATTTTTCACTTTAAATAATATTATGATATAAATATAATGTGTAAGTAACATATTACTTAAACAATGTTATATAACTAAAAGGTTATATAACAATTATATATACAGCTAGAATAAAGAGTTGAAATGTTATATAATTCGAATACAGATTATTTATTTGAAAACTATTAAACCCATTTAGTAAACTGAAACAACTGGGGTCCACTATTGAATCGAAGAGAACTGAGTCTATGTAAAAATTCATATGAAAAAAAAAAAAAAATTAATCGTAGAATATATACTATAGTTGTATACTACTTGCATATATTAAATAGTATAAGTATATGGGTTTTGTTTGCGCGTGTGTGTGTGTGTGTGTGTGTGTGTGTGTGTGTGTGTGTTTGTGTGTGTTTGTGCATGTATATATATGTATATACAGGGCCGGAAAAAAGTCCGGAAACGGTCAAATATCTCGAAAAGGATTAACTGTAGCGAAAAATATGTAAGTAGCAAAGTTGTAAGACTTAATAAAATGTACCTAATGATGGCTAAAAATTTGACTTTGAGTGAAGGACGAAGGTCATACGAAGGTCATACGAAGGAATTCAATTTAAAAAATTGAATTTTTTAAATTGGACCCCCTAC
Organism: Odontomachus brunneus; assembly: GCF_010583005.1. Taxonomy (NCBI): domain Eukaryota; kingdom Metazoa; phylum Arthropoda; class Insecta; order Hymenoptera; family Formicidae; genus Odontomachus; species Odontomachus brunneus. Next base: position 4,338,753 of record NW_022639453.1, read on the forward strand.
TTTTTCAAAATATCTAAGATGTTTTTGACATGATTTTAGGTTATGATAATCAATGTGTGTCAAACGTTTTCGTAAGTTGGTAATTTGTAGTAAAAGTTTGTTCCTGATCACTGATGGTCGGAAAGGTTGTTTGGTTTTTTTGTAAGTTTAGCAATCTAACCTCCTTGTCCAATAGGAGAATTTATTTTCTAATAAATAAGCTCTTATTGGATAAGAAGAATGGGTTTTTAAACTTACCAAAAAATCAGATAATCTTTCTGATCACAAATATATATGTATATTCCAAAAGAAGCTTCACCTCTACAAATGGCAATTATAGTATTGTACCGTACAAACACTAAAAATCGTCTCTAATGAACAGCTTTTGGATTCTGTTACGAATGTATTTGGCCTCAACATTCCGTATCGTAAGAGAGAAGGGCTCACTGCGTCTTAAAGCACACGATATGATGCTGTCTACCTGAGAGTGGATGCTTTTTAACTCGAAAGTATTGGCTTGATATATTCTCTAAGGCCCTATGGAACTTAATCTGTGGATTGATGTAGTAGTCTTCTCTAGAGCTTTCGCGCTATTTTCTAAGTGTTGCTTCGACACTTACAACACTACTCAAGTGTGACACGCCATTTTTCTTGAATCTCAGTACGTACATAGCATATGACGTGACATTTTATATGTAATATTTTATATTGGCCCGTTCTTTAATTTGCACAATTATTTAAACGATTGTTTAAACAAAACTTGAAGTGGCTATGTACGTAAAAATTGATCTATAAGCCAATAACATATAAACCTAAAATACATAAATCTAAAACCTATAAACACATAATCCGATGCACTCTCGTAAAGCCCACTATTCGTAAACCTAAAATCCAAAAATTTATGGAAATTTATGAAATGGTTGCGTAGATTTTGAGAGTATGAAGAGTAAGAGAGTATTCTAGGTTTATAAATTTCGATTGATGGGTTTTGAATTTATGAATTTTATGTTTATTGAATTTGCGTTTATATATTCTGGATTTTGTGTTTTGCATATATGAGTTTTAGTCTATAGGTTTCGGGTTTATGGATGTTTGGCTTATAGATTTCCGACTTATGGGTTTTGAGTGTGTAAGTTCACGTGTTTATAGATTTTAGGTTTGTGTGTTTTAAGTTTACATGTTATGGGCTTAAATATATCAATTTTTACGTACATCGCCACTTCAAGTTTTGTTGAAACAATCGTCTAAATAATTGGGCAAATTAAAAATGGGCTGATATAAAATATCATATATGAAATGTCATCGTATGTGCGTGCTAAGTTTCACGAAAAATGTCATTGTTGTGTGTCACACTTTGATAGTGTTATTTGTTAGCTATAAAGCGGCAAGATATGATATTTATAAAAGGAAGCAACAAAAAAATTAATAGTTTTGTGTGTATTAATAAAATAGATTAGGTGATATTTCAATATAGTTTATAAAGAAGAATAAAGGAATTTTTGTCCTCGTTTCTTGAACTCGTTTTAACAATTGTTTTATTTATTTTCTACGACGATAACTCTACAAGCTAAATAAATCGTTTCGATCAACTTAATTAGAATTTGGCGGAAGTCATCCTTAATCTTGTAAATCAATACTATAATGATCTCTTTCTCTCTCTCTCTTTCTCTCTTTGCAATATGTGTATCTTTTATTTTAAATAATTTCCAGTTTTCATCTACTTGATTTTTCGTCTAATTCTCGATAGAATTTTGATGGGAATTCGTCCTTCTCTTTGACGATTTCGATTTTAACGTTAATCGTCTTGCCGAGTAAGCTTTGAAGTAAAATCCCGTTAAAATAAAAGATTACACAAAAATGAATAAAAGGTATGTTTTGTTATTCGTTTCGGCATTCGCCACATTTCGTTTCCGAAAGATCTTTAATCTTTGATCGTGTTTGGCATTTTTGTCAAGGGAAAGGTTAAATTGTTCAAAGGATTTGCAGATGAAGGGTGATTCGAGACATCCTATTATCCACGATCGATTCGAGGGTCATAAATGGAGGTAATTCCCGTTCGATAATTTATCCCTTATTTACATCTTTTTACCTTTTCCACTCACCTCATCTAACCTTATCCACTTCTCTTGTATTCAATTGTGTGCTAACTTTTCTCTACTTTATATTATTTTATCAATTCGCTTCAGTGACGTTGTTAAAGCCGCGAGTAGACATCAAAAGCGTCTCTTTTTGTGGGATCCGATACAAATATATTGGCTAATGGAAATTTGATACGGACCAAAAAATAATTTAATTTTTTTCCCGGTCGTGCTTTCTGCCAACAGTCAGCACAATATTCCTAGATCATAAAATCAATTACGTTACGAGATATATAGCGCGGGTCTTTTTCGATTCCAATTTTATCCCTTTAGTTTTTTTTCGTTTGATTTATCTTTCGCACTTTCATTCCTTCCCCGCACGCAGCTTCGCCTGTGAGATTTGAAAACTCGGATATTATCCGAAAATAGTTTGTCTCTTTTATACTCCTGTGAACATTACTCTCACATGCTTTTATATGTTAAATTAATGCGACAAATTTGTTTTTCTGTCAAATTTTGAAATATTATGAAAAGCCGTGAATTTATATATTAACACATTGCCGACTCTTTGGGACTTTTTAGATCTATCTGTTTCACGATCCATTACTTAACAATTAAATGAATAGATTTACTGTTTTACGCCCTATAAGCATTTAGTATAAACATAGTAAGCATTAGTGATACTGTAACTCAATATCTAAAACAAAATATAACATTGACACTTGCTTTGATTTAATTTGTAGAAGATATACATAAACATAAATTAACAAGATATGCAAACTCTTTTAAAATTTTTATAATATTTATAATAGTTGTGACAAAAACATCTTCTATTTATAGGTGTAGTAATGTTGGCAACACATTTTCTAATTGATCAAAATTTAAGTTGAGTTCATTGCGCCTTCATTTAATATACAATACCATGTTATCATACCAATGTGTGCAGATATTCTTATGTGTGCAGATAGTACATATAATTAATACACCGACTAATATAATTCGTTATGAACTTATGCATTCCTGGAAAATAATATGTTTTTTAGCCACCGCTAAATTTTTATCAATTTCTACAGAATTGTTTATAGATTATTTTATAACGTAATTCTTCTCGCAAATACAATCTCTAATAATCTCTCCTAGTACGATATACTTTTGCATTATGCATTATGAATTTTTATGCATTGTGAATTGTGTCTGCAGCTTTTAATTTGCACGCATGCTCATTATTTCATTGCTAGTTTGTTTTATTGAGGTAACCCAATATGTACCTATTATCATTTCTAACACATAGCCAATTCAGATTTGCTCTGAATTCGAATATTGTGACTTTATGCAAACTTTATCGGTTTGTGTGATCCTATCCCTAGACTTGCATGACTCTCTTCATTACTTGCATACTTTTCTCTCATAAAAGTTTTAAATGTTGGACCAACTCATTGATGATGAGATGTGACTGTGACTTTGTGTCCAACAATGCTCTACAGATCTGATGCTGGCCATCTCTGTCCCTCATTTACACTTGCGCTGTCGCTAATATGGCCTGTAAATTGATTCATTTATCTGTGTAATTATTTTCCACCAAGAAAATTCATTAACTATTGGGATTTGAATGCAAAACAAAGTCTACTCACTGTCCTCCAACTCTAGCTATGCTTACATCTTGTTGTATTTCTCTATAATGAGCTCTATAATTTCGAAATTTATCATTGGGCTATTTATGATTTCATACATTTACGGCTATATATTGCGCAGTTATATGAAGCAGCTTAAATTAATATACAAATTAAAAAAATTCTTTAGATATTCAACCAGCAAAATTACAATAAAAGACAAACATGATCCAACGTCAAGCGAGTTTTCGTAATATATTTAAGTGATAAATACAATCAATACATAAATATAATAAGTTTTCAAACGTTTTAGTACTAACTTTAGAATTCTCTTCAGTAGATAATATAATATAAGGTAAATAAAAATTAAGATTTATCACATCGCTTAAAAATTTAAATTTTGTAGATGTAAAACTAGACTGGATTGATATTACGTATAAGAATAATTATTGTTATCTTATGATAAGAAATAAAATAACTTAATAAATGTCAAAATCATAAAAAAAAATCTTATCATTAGTAATATCAATTCGGCATCCATCCCAAATTAAGGAGAGAATATAATATAAATAGCAAAAAAGTTTATAGCGATGACAAATGTTGCCGTGTTACAAATGTTACAATGTTGTCATAATATATAAAGATAATCGTAAAGCGTCTGTCCTAAACAACCACAGAATTATTGCTTACATAAGAACAGATTCATAACAATTTCAATAATTGAGGAATAATCTTTGCTTAACTCGATTGTGTCATTTTATACATTGAGGTCATTAAATCGTCTAATAAAAATCACCCTAGAAACATATATTTGTTTATAAAAAATTTTTCTCTATCTAGAATTTTTACATTATTTTAATCAAATTCGTGTTCTTAAATTTGTGTTTTAAGAAATAACCAAATATTCATTATAATATTTAGATAATTGATTGCGGTGTTTTTTATCTAAGTTTCCAATTGTTTATTAGTTTGTTCTACGTAAGACGCGTCATAGATCAAACAATTGATCTTATAAATGACCGTACTCTAAAAATCATTACGTGATGAATCTTAATTTTGATTTATCTTATATTACAATGTTTATAAAGAGGGTTCGAAAGTTAGGGCCGAAATATTTAAATTTATTATATTTATGTATTGTTTATTACTTATTTTATTATTTATATTACTTATATTATATATACTTATATTTAAAAAAACTTGCTTGTACATTGGTGTTGATTTTTGTTTTTTTTTTGTAATTTTATAGGTTAAATTAAATTAAATTCAGAAAATTTTTTATGGAACGAAAATATAAATTTATACACTTAGTTATTTTGTCTGTGGAGATGCGAGGTGAAGTATCTCAGTGCATAATGTTGTGTTTCCTATACAATTAGTTAACAGCTGTCTTCACTTACCTTTGGTGTTTGGGAGTGTAGTAAAAAGAGAATCGATTCATAAAATATATTCATTTAAGCGTCCTCATTTCCCTATTTATATGCGGGATACCCTATTGGGTTCCCAACGATACTGTCGGTTCCGACGAATTAATTTGGCAGATCTGTGGATCGTGGAAACTGTGGTCACATAGGATGAACAGAAATGTCGGAGGCTGAGTCAATCCTGGTCAGTGTTGCTAGGTACATTTTGCGCCTAAAAAGAGTATAAAAATCCTCTAAATTCCTCTAAATTTAGAATTAAATCTCCTAAAAATCCCCAAACTTTCTTTTATTATTTATATGCTGCTAAAATAATGACAAACATTAATAGCAACTTTATAAGTTATGAAGTACCGCATTTTACAAGTTTTCAAAAAATATTAAAAAATGATTTGATAAAAAAAAAAAACATTTCTTGGGGCAAAATAAAAAAAATTATCTCACGAGTTATTATCGTTTTTCGAAACGTCACCTCTACAAAGTAACATAAACTACTACATATTAACACATGCCGAGGCAGTTTACTATATGCCGCACATATAGACGCGCTTTGGCGTTTATGTGTTAATTAAATGCGTAAAATAATTACTTACACATTAAATGTGGAGCTTTTTTCCATGCTTTATAATATAATTATGTATATTTTTTGCACTCATGTTTATATAAATTATTATAAAACATAAATGTGAGAAGTGTTTAAATAATCGCGCATATTAAACAAATGAATTACGATATTGGTTGTTCTTTTCTCTCTCTCTCTCTCTCTCTCTCTCTCTCTCTCTCTCTCTCTCTCTAACGTATTTCATATGTTAAATAAAAACAAGGAATACGATATGGTTGGTACCACGAAGATTAATCATAAATCTTTCATCATAAGCTCGTAAAAAATAAAAAATTTTAAATAGCATTTTCGCACATCGGAAGCGTGATTATTGGAGCCGATATTCATAGTTCGATTTTATGATATACAAAAGAATATCGCACGTGTATAGCGCAGAACCGTTTTCGCCGAAGGATGGATTGAGAGTGCGTATCACGGTATCATGGGGCGCGCATGTTTGGTCCGCGCGATCCATATACAGGGTGTCCGAAAAGTCTGGACACGGCCGATTTTCTCGGAAACTATAGGAGTTAGAGGAAAATGTTAAATACAAAAGTTGTAGGGTTTCAACCAATCTATCAACTGGTCACCCTTGTTTGACCTTGACGAGTACCGTGGAGGTCATGTGTGGGTCAAGATGATTTTTTTAAATGAGACACCCGGTATTTGGTAAGGTCATGTGAAAGCTGGTCCCGAGCCCTTTCCAAAACCCTGGGCATGAGCCCTTCCAACCCCCTGGCGGTGACCTTGAGGCGAGTATTAGTGTTTGCATGGCAAAAGTTCGGACACGGCCGATTATTTCGCAAACGGTGGGTATGATGGAAAAATGTTTCGGATAAAAGTTGTAAGACTCCATAAGACCTACCGAATGGGCTACGCCGATTGACCTTGACGGGTACCGTGGAGGTCACGTGGAGGTCAAGATGATTTTTTTAAATGGGACACCCAGTATTCGGTAAGGTCATGTGAACGCTGGCCCCGAGCCCTTTCCAAAGCCCTCAGCTCGGCCACTTCACCTCGGTCGCAACGGCGACTGTTCGCCGATCTCCCAACCAAGATGATGGAAGACCGTAGTTTTTCTAACAAACTTTCCCTAACCGGAGCGTTATCCCACGACTGAATAATTGGTCGCCCTAAACAGGGCGGTTTGTTTTGTGTACGCTTCCAATTGCGCTCACTCTCTTCTCTGACCATTCCGGCAAGGTTAGGTTAGGGCACTTCCACCCGTCCTCACTCTTCACAATCTTCCTTCCAATTAGATTCCTTCCTTGGATTATCCATTCGCTTAGACTGGATTCAAAAAAAGTATCATCCTCATGTTCAGACCGACCATTGGCAATGTCACCTACCTCTATTCATTGTATTAAATGCTCGAACTGCCCTCCTCCCGCTTCTTGACAGTATCCAAGTCGGAAATAAAATTCTTTCAAAACGTTTCCCCTCATCTCGGGTGTTATCCCATTAATTTGGTCCATAATTCGCTCCTTCAGCTCATCCACATTCGCGGGTTTGGTCTTGTAGACATTATTCTTGACATATCCCCATAGAAAAAAATCCAATGGCGTCATGTCCGGAGACCTAGCGGGCCATTCTATTTCTCCGCGTCTGCCTATCCACCTTTCAGGGAAGACCTCGTTCAAATATTTCCTTACCCTTGCCGCATAATGTGGAGCCGCTCCATCTTGTTGGAACCAGGTTTCTTCTCGTCCAACCAAATCAAAAATTGCTGGAACAATTCGTAATTGTAAAAAGTCTAGATATTTTTGACCTGTAAGTGTTCCCTGTATGAAGAAGGGTCCAATTATTCCTCTCCCACAAAATCCAGCCCACACGTTAAGTTTTTGGGAGTATTGGGTATGGATATCGCTCGTCCAGTGAGGATTATCGTCGCTCCAATATCGGCAGTTGTGCCGATTCATCTCCCCGTTCAATTGAAAAGCAGCTTCATCAGAAAAGATTATGTTTTCGAAAAAATTATTGTTTTGGTCATAACGACGCATCATCTCCTCACAGAACTCGATACGTCTGTCCACATCACAATCATTCAGCTCTTGCGTCAGAGTGATCTTGTAAGGGTGCCACTTTTCATTTTGCAAAGTTCACATGACCTTACCAAATACCGGGTGTCCCATTTAAAAAAATCATCTTGACCTCCACGTGACCTTCACGGTACTCGTCAAGGTCAAACAAGGGTGACCAGTTGATAGATTGGTTGAAACCCTACAACTTTTGTATTTAACATTTTCCTCTAACTCCTATAGTTTCCGAGAAAATCGGCCGTGTCCAGACTTTTCGGACACCCTGTATATTCGGGGAGCCTGAATTCTATCGATTTCGTATCGAGCGAAGGCGCGAGATCGCGGTAGCAAATGAGCAGCGCGGGAAATTACAATAGCGTACATTACAAACACTACGAAAACGAGAAGTACTTTTAGGATTATCTATAAGCAACAAGTATTACAATAGAAAACTGGATAGAACTAATCTCTTTAGCAGCCATATCCTAAGGTCTACTCAAACACGCAATTAAATAAGAACATCATACCTATTTTTCAAAACTTTAGGTCACAGGTTTATTGCTGGAGGCAACTACAATGCCAAACACCCATGGTAGTACTTAACATAAAAGGATGATAATTAAACCTATTAATGTTACAAAATAATCTATATCCGGTTTCTGCGGGTGAATTCATGTATTGGCCTATTGATCGTAGAAAAACACATAATGTTATAGACTTCTGCATTGTGAAAGGTATAGCAGTATATTACTTTAAAACAGAATCATGTCTTGGTCTAACGTCGGATCACTCCCTAATAATAATTATAATCAATACAACCATAGTAAAAAAGATCCTACCTCTAACCTTGTTTAATGCAAGAACAAACTGGCGATTATTTAGAGATCTTTTAAACAAGCAGATAAGATCTGTAAGAAACCTCTAAAAACCAACGAGGAATTAGAGATGGCACAATAGGTAGTTTTAATATTATAATTCAAAAAACAGCCTGAGAATCAATTCCTAAAGAGCGAAAATCTGAGAATATAATGTACTGTCTATTAAACATTAAATGTAAAATGTAAAGCTGCAGAGAAAAGAAATTTTCGCAAAGAATGGCAAAAATCAAGATCACCGTATAACAAGGCAAAGTTAAATGAAGCTGCGAAACAATTAATAAAACTAATAAACAGCGAGCAAAACAAAGCGATTGAAGAATTTGTTACAGAATTCACACTCACAGAAGTTACAGATTATTCATTACAGAAAGTCACAAAGAAATAAAAAAAAAACAATAAACAAATTATACCACCCATCCGACAAAATGACAAGATTTGGGCAAGAATTAGCAAAGATAAAACCAATTTATTTTCCGAGCATTTTAGAAAAGTATTCGAACCTTAACAAGAATTATCAGAAGATGAAGAAAAAGAAATATTAAACTGTCTAGAGTTATCGCTATGGTTGGCACAGGTTACGCATACCCATCTTACGCCGCATGGGGAAGCAACCTGATAGAAAAGCATAGACATTATGGGTCTGTTTTCTATTGCTGAACTAGTGTATTGGGAGTACAAATTAGTTTGGTCCGTTTTTTTGTGGTCAAAAATGCATTTATTTCAGAACAAAATGAATGAACAGATTAATCAAAGTATTGTCCATCACTGGCTACTACTTTTTCCCATCTCTCAGGCAATTTTCGAATTCCATCTCGAAAAAATGTCTCGTCTTTTGAGGCGATCCAAGTTAGGAGCCAATTTTCGATTTTTGCGAAAGAAGTGAGCCGGTGACCTGCCAAATCGTGCTGCATCCGTCGGAACAACCAGTAATTAGAAGGAGCAATGTCTGGCGAATACGGTGGGTGCGGTAAAATATCCCACTTGAGCGTTTCCAAATAATTTTTTACGACTTTTGCGACATGAGGCTGAGCGTTATCATGCAGAAGAATAACTTTGTCATGTCTTTGGTCGTATTCCGGCCGTTTTTCTCGTAATGCACGGCTCAAACGAATCAATTGTTGCGTAACTCCCAATGATTCTGCAAGCTCCTCTTGCGTTTGACTCGGATCTTCATCGAGTAATGCCTCTAATTCTTTGTCTTCGAATTTTTTTGGCTGTCCAGGGCGAGGCTTGTCTTCAACGTTGAAATCACCATTCTTGAAACGTCGAAACCATTCCCTATATGATTTATCAGTTGGAGCACTGTCACCATAAACTTCTACAAGCATTCTATGCGCTTCAGCTGCACTTTTCTTCCAATTAAAGCAGAAAACTAAAACCTCCCGCAAATGCTGCTTAGTTAACACAAAATTTGACATATTCAACACAGTAAAAAACAGGGATTTTGTATGAAACTCAAAGCGATATAAACTGAATATTATTGACAGATGTCTAACCTCTCTGAAACCACCGAAATCAGCTGTTACTATGAAACATTCATAACAGTCAGAACCATCTTTTGAAAACGGACCGAACTAATTTGTACTCCCAATACATATTTGGAACTTAAAAAAAGACAGATATACAGATAAAATTTGATGGAAGAAAGATAAGAGAGAACTAGTGCAGCCAGTTAAGCAATGGAAAACAGACCCAATATATCTAGACCGATCGTTGAGGAGTGGAAATAGAAGTTTACGTAGGCTGCGTTCCAAAATTTACTGCCAGTACTGAAATGCTATAATACGTGACATGAACTGTAGATTTTCAGTACTGGCAGTGAATTTAGGGACGCAACCGTAAAAAGATGGTTGAGATGGTGCGTTCTCTCCACGGACTAAGGAATAGGGAGAACACATCCGTGGTGGGGGGGAGGCGCCATATTGGTTTTTCCTATCGCACACATAGAATTCTAGCGTACATGTGAAATGAAAGATTGCGGTCCATTTACTTATCAAAGCATTTGTAGCATCAAGTAGACCACAATCTCAAAATAATAGAGTTTAAAACGACATTTACAGTCGAATCTTACATTTGTGATCGTCTCATTTTCAATTGCTATATGGATCGTTTTATATGTACACCCCTAAGTTCTTACCAACGACATATATACATATGCTTAGTTTACACCGAGAGGACTAAATGCAAACTGACCTATACTGTGACCAATCGTAATTGATTTTTACAAGAATAATCGATTGCGATTGGTCACGGTATAGATCAATCTGCGTTTAGTTCTCTCGGTGTAAACTAACTAATAAACCAAACATTCTCTCCAATAAGTAAAGCCGAAAGTTGACACTTTGTGACAGAGTGAGAAAGCTGTTTTGCATCTACTGCTTTCTCACTCTTGCTTAGAGCGACTGTCAATCTTGCACTCTTTACCCTTGGACTCTTCGGTCTCACTTCTTTCAGCGTCTGAATAATATGCATCCATTTCGTTCTAAGTGCGAAAAGTGCAAGCAATACGGACAAAGTCGCCATATATGTACTACAATCAGGTTAAGTGTATGTATAGACAAATATCGAATAAAAATGTATAGACAAATATCGAATAATCGAAGAAAAAGATAAAATATGATGGAAATATAACCATTATTATCTTAATTATTTAATATTTATTATTCGTATCTTTTCTTTCAGAGTTTACAGTTAAAAGATTAGATAAATATTGCTCTTGCTGTCATATAAGCCAAGAGCGAGAAAGTAGTAGATGCAAATCAACTTTTTCTTTTAGTTACAAATTGCCAATTTCCGGCTTCACTCGCTGCTATAGTAAAAGTATATGAATGCTTGGTCTAGGGTATATATGTCGTTGGTTCTTACCACAGACTTCTATATAACTACTAGACTGCTAACTCCCTTATATAGTGCTTATAAAATTGACCCCGAGAAATATGTATCATGCACGGGAAAAAAGGCATCTGCGCATGCCTGAAACTGGTGGTCCAGAAGAAGAGGGGATATAAATGTAATATGGCTAGATTATCCAATTATCGTTCGATATGCCGAGTTTACTATGCAGCCATAATGATATATCACTGTTCCTTATGTTCGTCATATTGAGAAGTTTCCCAGTTCCTTTCTCGGGTATATTCAAATGTCTAGGATTCAGACCTCTTCTGAACCTCAGACTCAGACTCAGACTTCTTCTGAATACTCCTGCTAAGAGTTCTATTAGGAGGAAAAATGCAATTGTTATTCCCACAGACTTCTATATACTAACTAGACTGCTGACTCTTCGAGAAAACTGTGGCAAATAGAGAGGATGTAAGGTGTCATAGACTCTTGCTATAGGTAGCATTGATTTGTGTACGTACAGAGTGAAACACGTCAGAGTATATCAGAGTATGTTTCGTACGGAAGAAGTATGGCGGGTGGTTGTAGCCCAGGCGCCGCGATACTCGCAGGCGTCCGCCTGCCTGTGCTACTTCGCGTCGTCGCCGCGACGCGGCGACGATTTCAGCGGGTCGTTGCTCGCAGTTAAATATTAGCTAAGCAGCTATATAAGTAGGCGCGAGGAACGGCTCGAGGCCTTTTGAGTGTGCGTTGCATGGTGAACTCACTGCCTTTAAAGTGTTTACTTACGACTCGTTGGCTTGTTTTCTAAAGAGGTATTCTGGTGACTCCACAGATCTCCACCCCCTCGACACTGCCAGTGGCTGAGAGGAGGGTTCGCGAGATCTTACTGGGTTACTTTGTAGCCTCCGCCACGGGTGGAGCTTTCTTTTGCGATATCTCGAGCACTGCAGATATCGTGCGTCGTCCGACTTCGTTATTGTCGCGTCTGCGACACTTACCGAGTCACGCTCGTTTCTAAGTCGGTACAGGACTTAGTCTCCGTCGCGCCGGCGACACTTACCACGCGAGCCACGCTGAAAAGACTTTAGCGTCTGTCTTCGTCTTTTCTTTAAATTAGACAGAAACAGACACATGATTTAACTGTTAAGTAGCTTACCAAGAAGTTAAAACAATTGACTCTATGAGTCGTATCATAATAATAATTTATATCACGAATGTATCGGATAGACAAAGATCACTTTGTTTACAAACAGATGAGTCCAACATTGGCGACCATGAGTATTATAGAAGGAATGACCACAGACTTCTATATTCTAACTAGACTGCTGACTTTGGGCGATGGGTTGGTGATGAGGATAGGCGCTATATTGAGTGACCCTGCTGATGTGTGTACTATCTATGTGTGTGCACAACGTGACTAATTTACGATTACTTTATTCAGGAAAAGTATTTCCAAGTGCTTAACGCTTCGTTATAAGCTTCGTTATAGGCTGCATTTGAGACGCTATTTAACGCTATGAGTGTGCTCTGTCCTTGTTTGTTCCTGAAAGTTGAACAAGGATAGAGGACGCTCATAGCGCTAAATAGCGTCTTCAAAAACGCAGCCTTAGTAATGCGTTATAAAATCTAATATTGATTCTAGTAGTGATTGTCAATGTGCTTTATGTATGTGTGAGTAAGAGTCATTAAATATGGCGCCTTACATCCCCTCCATTTGCCACAGTTTTCTCGCAGTTTTCTCAGCAGTCTAGTTAGTATATAAAAGTCTGTGGGAATAACGATTGCATTTTTCCTCTTAACAGAACTCTTAGTAGGAGTATTCAGAAGAAGTCTGAATCTGAGGTTTCTAGACATTTGAATACACCCGAGAAAGGAATTGGGAAACTTCTCAGTATGACAAACATAAGGGACAGTGATATATCATTATGGCTGCATAGTAAACTCGATACATCGAACGATAATTGGACTGCTAACTTGATTTGTTCTTAGCTTAATGCCAAGATATTGCGGGAAATTAAAAACTGTTTCCACAATCTGAAACCGCAGGTCAAGCGGAAATTGTTACTCTCGTTCTTTCACGTACCCAAACCGAATATCAAGGAATGTCGTGTGGAATTAGAGGAAATTATTGAGATCACAATATTGGATGAGGATCGATGGATATCAATATTATCTGAAACGATGAAGACTTTTCCTTTAACAAGTTCATTGAACACTGACTTCAGAAATTTGGAAAGCATAGATCAATTTTTGCTGAGATTGTTGATAATCTATGAAAACTTTTAAAAAAGCAAAATGATGCAGCTATATTACCTCTGGAATGTCTTTATACCAACAAGACTGCATTGACCTCGATGGTGAATCAGCAATCCTCACCGGTGAAACATTTTACCCTTAAGAAGAAACTAAAAAGTGCATCCTTAAAGGCAGAATTACTTCAAAAGAGCATAGATAGCTGCTAATAATAGCTGCTAATAATTTGAAAAGAACACATCTCGCACTGTGAATATAGGTATACGAAGCCGTGGAATGCCAATGAAAATGAGTTATGCGACGTTTCCCAAAGGCATTTCCAGCAGAGTTTCGACGAATGGCGACTGGGCTGCCTCAGATGTTAGTTCAACCGTGTCCAATAGAACATTGATCAACAAAAAGATATGAAAGGAAGATGATATTAAGCTGTCAAACATTAACGATTAACCGCTTGGATACACTCAAACAAACAAAAGGAAAAAGATGTCAGAATTGTAGGAACTGTAGGAGCAATAACAGAAGGTCGCAATAGAGCAGAAGAATAAGCAATGGTCGCGACTCTTGCACGTTTCATGCAATATATGGGCTAATATTATTGGAGATTTCTTATTATTATTTCTTATTATTCTTATTATTGTTATTATTAAAAAACGTTCCACTACAAATGTATAATCAAATATATCCAGCATATTTTGGTTGCATTGTTCGAGAGTTTCTGCATAACGATTACACCAATAGATGGATTGTAAAAGAGAACTTATTGCTTGGCTTGCATCTCCTGATTTACTAGCCGATAGACAACTCACAATGTAAAAATGTAAAGCGATTTTTATAATTAAGCGTTGGAGTAGAATCTTTTACGTGTGCTAGATTATCTATACAAGAGAATTTCAATTCATTAAAAATTATATTTATAGAACTTTGTAATCGAGAAATAGGTCGGCATCGATAAAACCACTTGGAGTTTTATTTATGAAGATATCTTAAGATTCTTGTGATAGTCCTATCGCTACTGAAAAAGTACTCGGAAATCGTATTATCTCGTGTAACAAAATACAAAATATTCCGAGAATTTTTAACGTCTACGACAATCCATGAGATATCGACATATCAGTTTTGAGTAAATTAAAAAAATAGCTCAAAAACCCATATTTGAAATAATAAGATCGAACATTGCGGAAAGCTAGGAAGATTATTCCTGTGATTTTTGGATCGCTAAACACGAACATAGTGTCAGAATTGCGCTATCGCGTTTCAGTTTATTGTAAAATTTGAAAAGTAACCCGAAAACCCATATTTGAAGTAATAAGATCGCTGATCATGGAAAAGTATTGGTAGGTTTGTTATTTTAATGCGATGTCGCGTTATGTCGTGGCACCCTCCGAAATTCGTTTATATTAGAAAATTTGAGTAATAAATACGTCTTATAAACGCCTGCTTTGACGTACTCTTTTTTTCTTCAAATAACCTATGAAGTGGTTTCTCTTGAGCTTTTTTCCTCTTGCTATATTTTCCCTTTTTAACATCTAACAAAAGCTTTTTATTATTTGGATCATTTATTACTCAGATTTTCTAATATAAACCAATTTCGGAGGGCACGACATAGCGCGGCATTGCGCTGAAATAACGAGTCTATCGACACGTCTACTTTTCCATGATCAGCGATCTTATTACTTTAAATATAAGTTTTCGGGCTATTTTTCAAATTTTATAATAAACTAAGACGCAATAGCGTAATTCTGAAACTATGTTCGTGTTCAGCGACTCGAAAAACGTAGGAATAACATAGGAATAACCTATATTCTCAGCCGTCCACGATGTTCGATCTTATTATTTCAAATATGGGTTTTTGAGGTATTTTTTGAGTTTACTCAAAATTGATATGTCAAAATTCAATGTTAACATCAGATTCGTATTCAGCGACCCAAAAAACACAGAAATAACCTAGCCACATTTCCAGCCTTCCGCGATGTTGTATCTTATTACTTCAAATATGGATTTTTGAGCTATTTTTTGAGTTTACTCAAAATTTATACGTCTAAACTCAACGTTAACATCAGATTTGTGTTCAGTGATCCAAAAAACATTAAGATAGCTAAGTCACATCCCCAGCACAGACAATTTTTTTTGTGGGTCTATGTATCTATAAAAAAGTCAGTAAATATATAGGGTGTCCCAGGACATTCTACAAAGCTCTCGTGAGAACGTAGAGCGCGTCGAGTTGAACATAAAAGACCTTTATCGTTTTGCGATATTCGTAATAATAGCCGAGAAATTAATTGCAAAAGATTAAGGAAAAATGTATGCTGAATGGTAGAGGACGGAGCGCTCGAGTCAATAATATAGCGCGGCCCAATAATATAGCGCGCGGATGTCGGCGCGTAGCGATTGGAAGAAGAATGTACCACTATCTTTGCTTACATCGCTGCACTTCTACATCTCGCCTCGGCGCGGTGCGGCAATGTCAATATACACAAAGCTATTATAGCATAATACTTGGTATGGAATTATTTTCACTTAGGGGTATTATCAGCTATCTAATATCATTCCTCTGTTTAATCTAACTCCAGACAGCACATGATATCATTCGAATATACTCCATATAGCAGGTGTCCAAAATATATCATAGAAATGTCTTAAAGATATATTTGGGATATGCGATATCTTCAAGATATCCTTATGATATATTTGGGACATTCATGCTGTATGGGACTGAACTTATACTGGAACATATATAATGTACTGGTAATATACGCACGATATTTCTTATAGTATATTATTTGTTACATTCTCTTAGGATATACTAAATCGGATATTTATTGAATATAAAAAACTTATCAGCAATGTTCCGTTTAATTATTGAATGTTATAAGTACATCTTGATAGTAATATAACAATGATTTGGAGGAAAAAAAAGAAGACAGAGAGAAGTAATGCAAGAAAGTAAGTGTATATAGTTCAGTTATTGAAAACAAATGCATAGATCATATTTTGAATATTTCGAAGCATTTGTAAGATTGGCCGGACTATATTTATGGCAGTCAATCAATTTACTGCTTTATAGTAACAGGGAAAATGTATCAATTATTTGGTTTGTTCCTTCTACCTGAACTTGTTGCATTACTTTAAAAAATATACATACATATTGAAGCCTATGAAGCGTACGTACAAGATTCTCAAGCTTCAGTGTGCGTACGTTTATTGAAGTAGTGTTACCAGTTTAGTTGAAAAGAATAGATTAATTGTGCCCCTTTTCCAGAGCTGTATTAGATATCAGGGCCCGTCTGCATAAGACGTAGGACATAGAACACGCTCGCATACGACGCGCGACATGCAATGAGTGTACTACTATTCTGGCAAAGTTATATATTGGTAAAGCTATCCATCACTAAATATGACTACATATATAGTAATAGTTACAAGTTTGACTTTGCCGAAGGATCTTTACGGGTCATTTTCCACGGTGCTATCCAGTAAAAAATTAAGTGGTCGTATAGTATAGCTGGAGACTGATTATGGGGCTGATTTGGACTCCTCGTAAACGTTCTAAATGGACCATAATCAGTTTCTAGCAAGATAGTGAAATTTCATTTTTGATTGGGTACGGTGCGACTACGTTTACATGGCAACGTTAATCCGGATTAGTAACAAATGTAGTTAGTGAATTCTTGGATTTTATTGGTATATTCTTTTAGATCTAAAAATGTACTCCAATTGGCTTCGAGAATTCACTAACTACGATAGTTATTAATCCGGATTAACATTGCCGTATAAACGTAATCTATGCCGCTAGCCCTTAGACTGTTCACATTTTCTGCTGTCCTGAGCTTCATTTTTCGAATTACACAAATTTAGCAAACTAAAAAATACGTTACTAACGCAAACTAAAAAAACTCACGCTATTCACAAATGCAAAATACTTAAAATCGATTTTTCGAAATTTCTAATCTATCTAGTTTTCTTAAAAATCAGAAGACATAAAGTTATAAGAAGGTATCTTTAAGACGTCTTATGTTTTCATTTAAGACATTGTTTTAAAGATACCCTATTTTAAGATTTTTACATGCGATTAAACATTTCTAATATTATATAAACATTAAAAAAGGAAGGATATCCTATTTATCATTTTTATTTGCTGCAGTCAATCGAGATTACACTGTGAATTTATTCATTTGCTCTGCTTAGGGTTATTATTGATGACAACTAGCGGATGATGATAGTGGCATCACACACGGATATATACTGATATCTGACATCGTACGTTTTAAACTTTAAAGCTATCATCACGCTAGCTATCATCGAAATTTGACCGTAACTCTTTGCTCTGAGAAACACGCCTTCCACGCACGGAGAGAGTAGTCGACTTGATGGTCTCTATTCTGCGAGAATATTCACACTATGTATACATAGTGCGTTGGAATAAGTCACGTGCGTTAGGTTAAGTTATATATAAGGTCCGAATATCCTTCCATGGCAAGCGCTCTGCGCTCCGTGATTTAGCGGCTACGTCGCTCTTCGACGTGGCGAGACGCACCGTAAGGGAGCGACTCTCTTCGGGCTGTCACCAGTTCGCGCTCATGTGTCCTAGGAGACGCAGTCTCCACGGTCACCTTTAGATTACGCTTGCATTTACGATATCTAAAGGGTACGCTCGCTTCAAGCGTACTGCAGATAGTGAATGTTCGCGAGTTTACAATCGCGACGATTCTTATTCGACTCCGCAAAATGAATTAACCGTTCTTTAGCTAGAGCTGTTCGA
The DNA here is from genome assembly GCF_010583005.1 of Odontomachus brunneus. NCBI lineage: Eukaryota > Metazoa > Arthropoda > Insecta > Hymenoptera > Formicidae > Odontomachus > Odontomachus brunneus. The sequence continues at coordinate 4,357,191 of NW_022639453.1, forward strand.
AACAATTGCAAAATTGAATAATTTTGTTCGAAATTTTTTGACAAACATGACGAAATTCTCGTACCGATCTGACGACATATTTTGTTTCTTACATCGCTAACTTTCGTCGACTCAGTCGTAATTATTAGCGCTACTATTCGAATCGCTATCGATGCGGAGACGCACGAAACGCAGAGATTACGGGCACGATTTATGGCTGGGATTTAACGCTCTCGTTTCGTTTTTCAGGAACGCCATTTACAACATAAGTCTGCATGACTTAACGGAGATCGTCGACCAGGTGAGTACAGAGCCCTATAACCGTTTCCAATATCTAAAGTTCGACAAAGAATGATTTAAATTGGAGAACCGACAGGAAGATTTAAATAACCCCGCGCTCTCTCGTGCGCTTTTCCCTTCGGGTTACCGTATTTGAAAAACATAAAAATAGATTGTCGCAGCCATCTATAATGTTAAAAGAATTGCTACCGATACTGGTGTTTTTCTCCTCCTCTTTCTTTCTTTCTCAGTCGCCAATGAAAGCGCAATCCTTTCAGCGGATACGATCTAGAGGCGCGCACGTGATTTGTAAAGATACACCGTTGTGCTGGGAAGATACAACAACAATAGCACTGTATCTTAAATAAAAGATATATTTGTCGAACGAGAGAAAATATATCGTCGGTAGAATTGAAACCAAATTGAACAAAATTGAATTAATTAAATTGTTAATAAATTTTAATTTGACGTTTCACATAGGCGTAAATAACTCATGAACAATTTGCAACTCTCGTTAGAAGATTCGATAACTTGTAAGATCTCTACGAATTAGCGAGTTCTTATCCGATTCTTGACACGATAACTACGATCTCTTCTTATCAGACTTCCTGGAAATCGCGACAAATGATAAAAATCTTAATAATCCCTTCTCACGAAAAGACTGTTTTCACAAGGATACCGACACGCTCGCCTCGAAGTTAATTTACGTAATTGAGGCGATAACCGGAACGCGCGTTCGTAGATCTAACGAACCTTCTTTTCGGCGGGGATTTTATTCAATCCTGCTTTCCCTCTCAAACGCACCGAACGTTGGATTTGATACATCGGTGGTATCGCTTTCGCGCGAAACTTGGAGCGGGAGAAACATCAATACTCGAGACCACGAATAAATAAGAAAAAGAGGGAGAATCGGCGACTCGAGAGGACGTGTCGGACGCTCGGCTATACGATATATTCGAATACGACTGAGCGAAGTTTACGAAAACACGTCCATACTCCGATTTAGCTCAAATTTTGTAAACAGTTTTTTTTTTAGATGGAAAGATAAATATATTCGAAGAATTTTTTTGCAACTAGAAAGTTAAAAGACTTCTTTAACATTTTTCATATTTATAATATACTTTATAAATATATTCTTTCGTAAACAATTAACTAAATACAGGAAATAATATGAATATATTTATGTAATTACATATGAAATAAGCAGATGCATATGTTTTATGTTAATTTTCCTAATACACGTATTTCATGTCATTTAAATGAAAATCTACTCTTTATATCTCATATCGTTACAAATATTCATACATCTGACTGACTAACATCTAACTGACTAACTAACATGTAACTGACTAATATAAAGAACGGGAAATTTTATGTCCGGATATGTATTTAGTCACTGGGACAAAGTGATCCCTGAGGGTCATTTGAAGGTCAACGGTTGGATAATTCTTCAGAAAAGCGTTTTCAGAAAAAAATGTTTGAGTGATTAAAGCGAGATACTTGATGGTGACTTTGACCAAAAGTGAAGTTTAGAGGTCATTCAAGATAAGTACATTGTCCAGCCAGTCAAAGCAAGACTGTAATGACTGTCGAGCCAATTAAGGCAAGACAAAGTATTATCCAGCCAGTTCAGGCAAGATTGTAATGACTGTCTAGCCAATTAAAGCAAGACAAAACATTGTCCAGCCAGTCAAGGCAAGACCGTAATGACTGTCCAGCCAATTAAGGTAAGACAAAGCATTATCCAGCTAGTCAAGGCAAGATTGTAATGACTGTCCAGCAAATTAAAACAAGACAAAGCATTATCAAGGCATTAGAGTAGACTGGTAATTGAAAGTATCATCAATGGATCAAATGCTCAAACTGTTGACAATTGGCTTCTTGGCAATAAGCTATTGATGATAAAAAGTTGCAATTGCATTTTTGAAATATTCAGCAGGTATAAGAGCGGCTTCATTTAGTATTCGTTAACGCAATTCATCTAAATTTTGAGGTTTAGTTGTGTACACCCGATCTTTTAGATAACTCCACAAAAAATAATCGAGAGGGGTCAAATTTGATATGGCTGGCCACTCAGTCGCGCCTCTCCGTCCTATCCACTGATCAGGGAAAACCATGTCTAAGTAAACATGAACGTTTCGTCGAAAATGGAGTGCAGCACCATCCTGCTGAAACTATACGTGCTCAAAGTTTTCGCCAGCAATCCTTCTTATTGCCGGAACTATTTGATTTCGGAACATATCTTCATAGTTTGCGGCGTTCAAATTGTCATCAACGAAGAATGGTCCTATTAATCTATTATTTAATATTTCAGTCCCAACGTTCAGTTTCTCCGGATATTGCGTATTATGTTCTCGCATCCAATTAGGATTTGTATCGGATCAATACAGTTATGCTTATTCAAAGTACCATCTAGTTGGAATGTTGCTTCATCCGAGAAAGCTATATTTGATACAAAGTCAGGATCTTTATCTACTCGGAATATCATATCCTCACAAAACTCCACTCGTTAATCGAAATCATCTTTATTTGACTTATGAACAAGTTTAATTTTGTAAGGGTGAAATTTATTTTTTTTCAATATGTTATGGACAGATATTCTACTTATTTCATGTTCTTGAGCAATTTTGCGGATAGAACTATGAGGGTTTTCTATGAATGATAATAAAATATGCAATGACTTTTCTATATTTGTTGCTGAACTCTTCCATCTAAGATCTAGGTCGATTTTTGACGCTACTTGTATCTTCAAACTGTCTAACAGTTCTTTCGACAGTTGATTTTGAAATAGGAACCATCCTATTCCTAAAAGTTGCATTGAAAAGGTTCTTTGTTTGATCATAAGATCTTCTGACCTCATCCCAACTTCTCATCATTAGAAGAGATATTCTTTCTCGTTCAGTAAGAACGTTGCATTTTGGCGGACAGTAATAATACAAATGGAAATTTTCGGATACGTATTTGTTCAACTTTTTTAATGATTTCTGATCAATAACTCAACTATTTTTTTTAGATCTTAGAATAACAATGGATAAAAAACCAATGGATAGTTGAAAGGAAAACAATTTTCCAAAAAAAAACTAATTCATCATTAAATAGATGAAAAAGTCTCATTAACAATTCTTGTTTAACGAACAGATACAATCGAAAAGAAATCTCTAAACAATATCAATCGGAAATTTCTGGGTTCAGAGTAATTCTACATACAGTACGCATTACGAAACAGTCGTGATGAAAAATTTGATGCATGGAGCATAATGAAAAATATCTCGAAAGTAATCTAATTTTTCTAATTAGTCTTTTGACATGATTTTATATGGGAAAATTTATTCAGTTCCTGGATGACTTCTAGGAATGAGCTTGACTCAATTTTGACCAGACATTACGTTCACATTAATGTCATACAAATTTGTCGTGTACGAATGTACTTTATGGAGTGAATTTTTTCATTAACGGTCATTTCGAAAATCAATAGATTCAAATTACCTTCAAATAACCCTCAAGGATCACTTTGACCCAATGACTAAATATGGACGTAAAATTTCCAATTTTTTCCATTTCCGAGATAAAAATGGGAGTTTCCATTTAAGATTTTCAAGTTTACCTTGAAATGACCTTTAAACTTGATCTTTGGGTCAAGATCAAGATCATCATCGAATTCCTTGTTTTTAATCCTAAAACTTTTGTATTTAATGCTTTTTCTCGATAACGCTTTCCTGAGGAGTTATTTAACCGTTCCAGAACTTTTTGGACACCTGTATATAAAAGACGTTCTAAAGACGTCTTAAATAAGATATCTTTAAAACATTACCTAAAGACATCTTACTTCTGATGTCTTTTAGGCGTCATATTTCAAATGTCTTTATGACGTCTATTAAATGACATTTCTAAGACTATATATGTATATATGATTGTCTATATTACCGACTATGAGGTTTATACTGTCGCAAATATCATAACGATCACCTTTTACTTTTTTTTTGTGAGCATTGTGTACATGAAGCATGTCAAAATCTTGGAGAAGTTATTAAATTGTAAATTTGTATAATTTAGTCAGTCTACTTTTAAGTTGCAGTGCCGAGTGAAAATTTATTTTTTTCCATACAGATAGTTCTTAAAAGTAACAGTTAGACTGTGGATTTGCTCATTTGTCCTGATCAGTATTAGGTATCGATGACAGTTAATCAATGTTGATGATAACCGACATTGTGTGCTTTAAAAAAATTTTAAATCATATACCACTATTTCAAATTTTAAATTTTAAATCATATACCGCAAATATCGTTATTCGTCAGCATATGTTTTAAAATTTAAAGTATATATTTTAAAGTTTAAAGTATATGTCGAATTCGATGTGCCGAATATCATCATTATCCGCTAGCTGTCATTGATATCTAATTTCAACGGAGAGTAGGACGGATAAGCAAATTTACATTCTAATCATAACTCTAAACTGCAGATAATAAATAAAACATCCTTATTTTCTTAATGTGTATATAATTACAAAATAAAATAAAAGTAAAATCTATAATAGCATATATAAAGGTCTCTATTCGAGTAGTCTTAAAGACATCTTTAAGATGTTTAAAAACAACGCCTTAAAGACGTCTTAAAATAATGTCTTTAAAACGTCTTGGGACATAAGACGTCTCTTAAAGACATTATAAAGATGTCTCTCTGATAACTTTTTATGACGTCTGAAAAACTTTAAAACGTCTTTTAGACGTCTTTAAGACGTCGTATTGTTGTGTGAGTAAACATTCGTATAACATACAAAATGTTTTAGCTGCTAATTCATTATTTATAAAAAAATCATTAACAAAATAAATTTCATAAATAAGTCATAGTTTTCTGACACTGTGTACATTTAAAAAGTAAACACGTGATGCGTGTTATATATTAACAAGTAAAAATAGAGGTCTTCGCAAAAACTTAATCTAATTTATCTTATACTGCAATTTTAGACAAAATCGTAAAACTTGTAACTTGTTTTCGTAAGACTCGTTAGAACTTATGAATAGGTCTGCAATTTTATGCCGACCGTATGTCATATGATAATTCGTAAGTATCTACGATTGATTTTTGTTTTTTTTCGTAAGCTACAACTTCACGATTTTACGATTTACTCGTATATTTGCTTAAAATTGCAGCATTAATCTAACCTTAATATTGTGACGATATGACGTACATTGTAAAGAAATTATATTTATTTGTGTACATTTTTTCAACGAATGTTTGTTTTCAATGAACAATTAGCGAACAATCTTTTTTGTCCACGTTATTCAGAGGTATGTCCTTGATAATATATGTGAAAGTCAAAGTCATTGGTGAAGTATGCCTTAGACTTCTATATACTAACTGAATTGCTAACTTTCTACTAATATGTTCTAAGTGGAGAAGGTACAGGCTGCTATATCATTTTAAGTTTACTCATGCATATAGAAATTACGTCGATAACCACTGCTGAAATCAATATTAGAATTTATGATGCATAACGTAATTAAAAAAACTTATGTGAGAAATCTAACTTTTCAAATTATATTGTAGTTATCGGGAACATTCAAGGCAGCCGATACAGCATCAGTGAAATGCATACTCCTTTCGTTGTACTTTTGGTTAGCAGCAATCAGAAGAAAAATCTGAAAGTACCATTGTTAATAACGAATAGTATATACGCGTTGATAGACAATAAATATTCAAAATACATAAAAGAATAAAATAAGATATAAGAAAACATAAAAGAGAGACTATTTGTAAATAAAAACATATTTTGTTATTTTTCTATTTAGAATAGTTGTAAATCAGATACATTGCACACACACGATACATATACATATGCGCATTCAAAATGATATGGCGCTTATCTCTATTACTATCGTACTATACAGAGTACAGGAGGCTAATTAGTATACAGGATGAAGCACAGAACCACTTTGTAAAAAAATTTTTCGTCTCGGAATTTTAATGGATTATTATATTTCATATACAAATTGATAAGAATCGTTCAAAAATCATATTGTTTAACATAATTAAGTTTATTTTAATATTATCTTATAACTTCGTTATAAAATAAAAATTTATTTCCATTTAAAAATTGAAGATGTTCTTGAAACCTTGAAAACTATTAGCGACAAGTAAAATTTGAATAATGTATTACATAACCCCCTTCGAGTCATGCAATATTCATCAATTTATATGGATCAATTTTCGTTAAAATCAATATTTACAGTGTTATCGATGTGATCCCAGTTACGTTTTTATTTCATTTTGTATAGAAGTTTGTGATGTGTACTCTAAAATTAACAATTATTCTAAAATTTGTTAGTTATTACTGAGGATTATAACCTTAGTAATATATGTCGAATAAACGTCATCGCGAAAATGTATGTTAATGTGTACAAAAAATATAGAAATATGAAGAAAATGTGAAAAAGTTGCTTAATTTTTGCGTCGCAAGAAATGTTTCTCAGGTCTAAAATGCTTCTTTATCTAAAATAAGTTTATTTACAATATTCAAAGTAAATCGAAACATGGAACATATTCTTTTTTTCAAAATAACAGTCTATGATTCGATATAATCTACGATTGTAATAATTGTTTTAATATGCGATATAGTATCACCTTATTAAACACTGTATCTAGTTGAACCAGCAGGTTCTCGTTGAATTGTGATCACGAATGCCACGAATCGCGCGACTAACGACCTCGGATGCAACAATATTTATTCACAAATTTGTTTCCGATACATTCGGATACCGAGAGCGGAACGGTCAGCCGCGTGTTAAAAACAACCCGGGAAAGTTCAGAAAGTCAACGAGAGCAAATATTTCGGACCGGCACAAAAAAGGGGAGGGAAAAATAAACAAATTCAGAAAGAATCGAGGCCGCGCAATGTAAATATATATATATATATATATATATATATATATATATATATATATATATATATATATATA
>NW_022639453.1:4364832-4372918 GCF_010583005.1 Odontomachus brunneus
TATATATATATATATATATATATATATATATACATAATATGTAATCTTTTCGATATTATTAAAAGGGAGAAGAATTCCTCACCGAGAGCGAAGAGCTAACCATTTCACGCGGCTTAAAGATACAATTTCGAGGGCGTTATTCTCGAAATACGATTTGCCGCGGTTACGGGCCGGTCGTTCTCTCAGCCGCGTCGATTACTCTTACGGATCTACCGCGTGTGTGTATATACCGTACGCTTCCTGCGAAACAGTGGGGGCAAAAGTCACAAAAGCGATATTGATCTTCGCGGCGAACGATGCGACTCGCGAAACTCTACTGGAAACTGGCAGTCGGGAGAACCCGCAGGAGAGAAGGGTTAGCGCGAACAGAGAGTGAGCAAGAGAGAGAGAGAGAGAGAGAGAGAGAGAGAGAGAGAGAGAGAGAGAGAGAGGGAGGGAGGCAAGAGAGTGAGAGAATCTTGGCTCCGTGGCGACTCCGTAACATAGCGAAGAGAAGAGATCGATCGAAGACAGCTCTGCTCGGCCAATAACACCCCCGCCTAGAATAGAATCGTAAAAGTCACAACGTGCACTACGGTTCGCCTGATGCAGTGAGCCCACGCGCCGACCGACCGCTGCGATCGATCCCGATTTGAAGGATTTAGCCGTAATGGGAGATAGCGGTGGGGAGACTCGTGAAACTTCGTCGACATCTCCAGGCGACGCAGTCGCATCTCGATGCAGTTTAGCTACTTTTTCGCGGGATTGCCGGAAAAGCGCTTTTTTTCCGCCGAATCACCATTTCTGCGAATAATTCCCTCGCTCGCGTAAAATGAAACGAGGCCGGCTCGAGCCACGTAGACAACGTATCGGAAATTTCTTATTCCTCTCCACGATAAATTTTCTTACGCCATAAAACGTTAATATCTGTTCCCGCGATGCGCAATTCGAATGAACTCGCGCTACCGATCGATATTAGTTTCCTTCGGAAACTATGCAACCGATTGAGCAAGTTTATCCAATATTTCTTGCTTGTTTTCTTTCTTCCGCGGAGTTTTACTTGCTCGCCGCAACGATTTATCGTTGTATCTTATGTAGTTAGCGACTAATCGTATCACTACTTTTGCGATAAATTATCCGCAGATAAAAAAGAGCTATTAATTTTCTTGGAGGAAAGTTTGTAATAAAAATTATGTTAAACTTATATTTCTTTCCACAATATTTTTTATAAAACTAGATTATATACTCATAGTCTAAAAATTACCATAGGAATAGTAAATCTATCGAATATTAAGAAATACATCACTAATTACAATGTAGATTATAAAAATCGTGAATAAAAAAGATTGTCCGTAAGTTTTGAAATAAATTTGTGAACTCTTCACCTCTCCAATAGAAAAATTTGTTTTTCTTTTGTGGGAAAATTCTTTTATTAGACAAAACGAATGAGATTAAAAACTCACTTCAAAAATAACAGACAACCTTTCTGTTCACGACTATACCATTAATAAAATAACTTGCAACATAATTCAAACTGTACAGTCATGTTTTACATACATGTCACGCACTGATATAATATACAATGACGATGATTCAACTATATGTCAATTAATTTTTGTTAAGATTGTCTTAGGTACTAGTGGACAGAAAAGACATGACATTCTTTGTGTTGGAAATCTTCACGTGCGTAGAGACAAGTAATTATTTAATCAATTTCTTAGATTGCATCAGTTGCGCGTACTATTTGTATAAAGCGATGAAATAAAAAATTTTTTGAGAAAGAAATATCAAAACCATCTAGCAAGCGTTTGAAGTAAGAAAACCGTCGAAAGCGACACTAAGTTTCGAATCTATGAGTATTAATGAAGACCAGGGCACTTTCGCAAGTTGCTCTATTTACGTATTTATCATGAGAGAAACGGTGCAAACGGAATCGCTAAATGTTCCTTTTAGGATATAAGTACTTTTCCTCAGTTTCATTAAAATTGGAGAAATATTACAGTTCAAGAAGAGAAAAGTCCGATTTGAGAGCAACTGAGTAAATTTTCGAATGTTTTGAAAGGAGGATATTAAAAAAGATCAATTTTCCGTCTAAAGATAGAATCTAAAATTCAATGTCCACGGGTATCTATGAACTATATAAGATATGGATGGTCTTTTTCTGGAAGACTGGAAAAGCCTGAAAATCCGTCAAAATTGTATTATTCCATCGATCCAGAGACACCTAGAGTCGGTAACATGGAAGAATTGTCAATTAAATCAGCTTTTGGTTAAATACTTATTCAATAGTTTTTGAAATCGCTAATAATGTTTTAATATCAGAATCTAGAAATTCAAGATCCCAAAAGTCAAGAAATTTAAGATATACAATATGGCGGACCAAAAATGAGGAAAATATACCGATATGTTTCATGTAAAGTCCATTCAACATCGTGCATTCTATTGAATACCCTATAGTTACGAATGTTTCTGATAGTGCTTTCCTTGATGAGTATTATGCTTCCTTGATCAGTATTATGCTTTTGAATGAAAATATTATTATCATTATATCATTTATATATTATTATCATTATTCAAATGTTGTTTATAATACTCGAAGTTTTGAACTCACGATAGTAGATTCAATGTCGTGTGCCACAATATAGAAAAATTATAATTTCTGTATGTGATAAGTAATTGTGATTTTTGCAAATATAGTAAGAATAATCTGATATAGTAAGAATATAGTATGAAATATAGTAAGAATAATCGATTGTTAATCGTATGATGAGGATTAGGATGACGTTCTGTGTTGTATGATAAGAGAAATTTTTGTATAATAAAAGTAATTTTCTTTCATGAAATAATTAAAATAACAAAAAAGAGTAAATAGTGTACAAGTGAAGTCACATTAGTGCGAAGTACTATATGAGATCACGCATGTCAACTCGTTATGACAGATATAGTATAATTTTCAGCATGTTGTCAGAAATGATACATCCATATTCTAATTCTAGAAAATCACATGTTATATTAATATAAATGAAAAAACTAAAATTATCTTATTTTGCATTTGTTAAGGAGCAAGACAGAATAGATCTTCACAAAAATATGCTGAAGCGACTAACAGATTAAGGACTCGCTTATTATTAACGAAAATTGATTACGCACATTGACACACGCAACGGTTGCTCGGCGAAGATATCCTCACCTCTTCTTTGCATGAATATGAGCTTGTATATTTTCGCAAACACGACTTTGTCGGTAAGGTCCAAGTACACGGTTTGTGCATTAATTAATTTAGCAGAGACATCCGCTAACAGATGATAGTTATGCTATTTCTTACGCATACGTACCAAATATTTTTAAATATATAATAATTTCGGCCATAATCTTTATACGAAAGAAGATTACAAAATTAAAAAATTATAAAAAATTTGCCGCATTTTTACTATGATATTTTCTCCGCAGGTTTATATTGCCGCATTTTTACTATAATATTTTCTCTTACATGTTCATAGAAATAAGAATAGGTTGTTTACCAGATCGTAACGTAATAAAATCAAAATAGATTAAGTCAGCCGTTTTAAGCCACGTAGATAAAAGATACCTCCGCGGAAATGCGAATTAAGTACTCTCGAATTCATTCTTATTTTCATCCGTCTTCGCTTCACATATATTATACAAAAACAGCGAGACCTCCGCGTTTACAGTTATCGTGAGAAATATTCAAATAAAAAGTAATGCTATATCAATCACTGTACACCAGTAAATCAGCTCTCCGCCATATTGGAAAACTAACGCAACGTCAAAAATTCAATGTTGAAATCGCCACGGGCGAGCAGAATTCGCGTTTCGCGCCCGATGCGTTCCATACCGATGACGATTACATACTTCGGTCACGCCTGAGTGCACGAGTCATCCTTGCGTCCTGATATCTGTCACATATATGCGCGTATGTTAATCGGCATATAAATAAAGATCAATTGGAAAATATATCAAAATATCACGATATGCATATATACGTAACCGCGTCAATATCGAGTGCAGTAAGGCCGATTGAACGCGTTCCCTTTCCATAATGCATGACACCGATCGCTCGTCACCGTGTTCGGGCCCTGATTGATAATTACATCGTAATTTTAATCGTCGCGTTATTATAAAAAAGTTATTGTAACCCCGATAACTATCCTGGGACTTTCTGTTTGTTCCCTTGAAACGCCTCGATACGCGCATTAATATCCTCGCTTCTGATTTGCATATGCGCCCATGTCCGAGTTGATATTCGGAATTAATAATAAACGATGATATAGAATCGCACGGCGCAACGATGGCGACAGCGAACTGTTCGATTGGGCGGGGTATAATATATGGAGTATTTACCGAAGCTATTTTTCTCGCGCAAAAGAAAGATTTTTCTTGTACTTTTATAATACTTCACGCCATGTATATTGTCTATTTCATTAAACGGCTTATATTAAGCGGCTTACGAGCCCATTTTCATTCAATTGACTTCTCTTACCTGCATTCGTTAACGTTTCCTGATATAATATCAATTGTATCGATTATACAGTCAGCGGAAGAAAAGCTAAAACATTTTTCGTTCCATGAATTTCAGAACGCATCAGTGTCGACAGGAAAATTTATCTTTCGGAAATTACTACACGCATTATAGCTATACTATATTTTGTGATGTTTTCGTATAATTTTTTTTCAATTTTCGTGTTTTTTTTAGTAGGCCGTGTGTGTGTGTGTGTGTGTCAGTCAAGTTTATTTAAATTTTTTAATAGTAAATTTCAGTCTCTAAAATATAAAGTAACGGAATCGACTATGTATAATATTTTTTTTTAAATCAACATTACTCAATTAATCAATGCAAATGCATATTTTAAATTTCTAATAACGTAGAAAAATTGAAAGATATATTACATATAAGATTCAATAAAAGGAAGTACTTAAAATTTAATTACATCTTGAATACTAACAAAAAATAAAAAAAAGTGAGAAAAATAATACGAACCATTGGAAAATTCAAAGGATATTAGTAATCAAAAGAATGTTAGTAAAAATAAATAACACAATAAAATGCTTTTTTATTTTTGAGAAACATCCTTTATAATATCTTTCATAAGCATTGGACAAATTGTTTTGTACTTTAAGGAAACTGCAATTACTTATTAAAGAATATCGTGCTTTATATGGAAAATAAACATAAAACGGGAATTACAATAAACAATAGAAGACAATTTGTCTCCTTTTTTACGAAAATTCTTCAGGTTGTTAATTATCTACTTAATAGTCCATCCTTAACTTTCTAGCCGTGCTTTGGGTCTTTTTTGACCCAGAGCAGTTTCAAAGTTCACACAGTTTTTGTAATATTCTAAATACAAATGTAATATTTCATGACTTTTCGAGTTATTTTAGAAAAAGCCAGTACATATTGTACTAAATTACTTTATATAATGCTAAAATAAAAGATATAAAAACATATATGTCAATTAAATAGTGAGTTTTTACCATTGGATTATTTAGACCCTGAACATGGTCAAAGTATACTCGAAACGAACACGGTTAGAAGGTTAATAGAAATTGAACTCCGTCGGTATCTAGCCACACGATAATGAATTTGTCATATCATATTTGATATGTGATGGTTAGACAATAGCTATATTATAAATCTGATTCTATATTTCAGCGAATAATCAGTCAGCAGAGTTAGTAATAAGCTAGAAAATGTAGTCTAGCCTGTACTAGCTAGATACTAGCTCTCGACTCAATTCACCTAGTTACATTTCTCAGGATGTTATCAACAGAATCTTGCATGACAAACAAAAATTTCTTGTGTCATTAAGAAAGTTAGAAATAGCAATTGAACGGTAAAACATTATTAATATAAATATATTGAGAGCATACATTGAATATAAACATTAATGTTTTTACACTTGTACATTGAATATTAAACATTAATGATATACTTTAACATTAATGATTTGCTTTAAACAAACACTACTTTGAGCAATTCGATTATAACAATGTCTAATTTTCGAAACAAAAGTAGTAAAATTTTTTATATTTCCATGTATTTCGTCTAGCGCTCTGCGTTATAGCGTATAGCGTTTCGTCTAGCGTATGATGAGTTTTATAACAAATGCAACTTCTAGTAGTTGTCATCAGAGTACAGTGCTTTATAGAAAAAATAAACTTCTATTTCATGTTGCCTGTCTATTCCACAATTGATGCGTTTACTTTAAGTAACACATATGAAATGGAAGATTAATAAATCAATCAGAAGATCGATGTATTCGTCGGTTACAAATCTCTATTTTTGCTATAGAATTCTCTTCGTTTGTACAGAAAATAACTTTTAATGCATATTGAATGCGTTCCGAAATTCACCGAGGTAAAAGTATTGAAATCTTTCTTCCACTGAGCTTTTGACACGAATGCGATGTTGAATCTGCGTCTTGAAAACTCATCGCGCGAGAAGAGGCGATTGACGTCACACTTGATTTTTCTCAAATTTTGTACGACTAATAGAAATCGCGAGATGCTTCTTAAACGGTCGAGACGCGAGAAATAATCCGCGTTCCCGAGGGGCTCGGTAGCGAAAAGAGAAAGGAGGATAAGGACGCGCGGTGGGGCAGAGTAAACTAAATAGTCAAGCATTTGACGTGATTTCAAAAGCTGACGGCGCGCAGCGGGCCGCGCGCTTGGAAGACTGCCATTTCGATAAACAACAATTTTGCCTGACGTGCGGAACGTCATTCGCGCAAGAAAGACGTTGTTGACATCGTAATCCCTCCATGAAAGTTTTCCGTGGAGCTAATTGAGTCTGCAGCAGTCGCCGCTGCCGCCGCTGCCGTCGCCGCTGCCACCACCGCCATCATCCTCCTATTGCCGTCGCAAGTTTAGTCGCTCGAGTGCCGTCGCCGCCGCCAACTCGAACGAACGAGTGTTATTTCCGCCTACGATAAGACGAGATAATAGAAGATTCGATCTTTTTCAAAAGAGGAACTTTCCTCGAGTCGGGAGAGCGACTTTTAGGGGACTTATACGCTCGGTTGATAAGACACACAATCAATCTCGTCCTCGAAGTACGTTTCGAGACGGCACGGTGATGTCGCGCGATTGCACGCCAAATATTGAACGACTTTGATTCTGCGTATAATGCTTATGCAAAATTATAAAATAGATATCTAGCCATGACTACGTCTCGAATCATAACGTACGAGGGAACAGATTTTGATGAACAAGGAATAACTATAATTCGCTATCCACTTGAGTAGAAATATAATTAGCCTAACTACCCTTATAGAAATATCATACTAAGAATCATTGATAATTACTTATTTTCAGTATTAAAAATACTGGATAATAAGTAATTATCAATGATTCTTAGTATGATATTTCTATAAGGGTAGTGTTAAGTAAAAAACTAGTATCTAGCTAGTACAGGCTAGACAACATTTTAGCTTCTTCTAACTCGTTGTTGGCTGATTATTCGCTGAAATATAGAATCAGGTTTGCGATATATATAGCTGTTATCTAGCCATCACATATCAAATATGATAGAGCAGATGGCGCTGTCTATTCTAAAATATATAATCTATCATATCGCCACTGTTTTAAAACATTAGGTAGCAAATGAAAATTGAGTATACGTTAATTTCATAAAATTTTCAAAGAAATAGAATTGAGCGTGATATTACTGGCTAACAAGTACTTATAATTTTTTATCTTATAATTGTAATTTATAATTTCATTAATCATCACTTATTTATCTATCTACTAGGAGAAGTGAGCGTTACATTACTAGTAGTAGTGATATCAGACATAAATTCACGTGGCGCCAACATGGTTCAATTTCTATTAAGGCATTTTGTTGTTTGACATATTAGGACCTTAATTTAGTTTCCGCCCGCAAATGTTAGATGGCAATGCAAACAGTTCTAGTAGTCATTACTAACGAAACAGGTAGTTTGTGATTAATTTCGACATTTCTCGATAACATTCAGTCAGCATACACAATTATTTTCCTAAACAACAATTTCTTTTGCTTTGTGAAAAATGGAACGCGATAAAGTGTTTTTTCGACATGTGCTTTTGCACTATTTTGATTTGAAAAAAA
>NW_022639453.1:4372928-4381333 GCF_010583005.1 Odontomachus brunneus
GGATTGCTTCGAAACAAACATCGTTTTATCGAGATGGTATCGCCCAGTTGCCAGAAAGATGGCAAAAAGTTGTAGAAAGTGATGGAAAATACTTTTATTGAAATAATTTAAATAAATTTTTTACAATAAATGCTTTTTCTCAGTATTTTTTGGGCGGAAACTAAGTTAAGGTCCTAATACTTGGACTGGTATAATTGCATTATGTGCAATTGATTAAATTATACAAAAAGATTTTAATTTACACAAAAAATTTTAAACATTAAAAATTAAGAAATACACAAAAATTAAGAATTATATAAAAATGGCTAATTTGTTAATGACTATAGTGTTATTTTGGCTTTATAGTTCATGAAATATGTAGATCGTAGAATAGGCGAGTATAAAGTTTTTGAAGTAGCAAATTAACACCTTAATCTATATATTTTTAATTGATATTAGGAGTATAATTATTAATTTAAATTATTTTTTATTATCAATAAAAAATAATTTAAATTACAAGGAATACAAGGATACAAGGAATGAGGATAAAAGAAAGAAAACAAACATATAAAAAAAATCCCTTTACCAAACTTCATATATATTCTTCTTTAAACTATACTTTGTAGTTTGCGTTAGCTGAAAAAATGCACAAGAACGTAAATTAACTAGAAGATTAATTAGAATAAGAGTAAATGATATTCGATCAAAATGTTTCTAAATATGCAATAAAATGTTTAAAGGTGACAATTTTGCTTCAATAAGTTTTTTAACACATCTTGTATCTAATAAGAAAATGTATCTCCTGGAAAAAAACAAACTTTTTTATAAACAAACTTTCTTTAGCTGCAGGATGCATTGCGAAGCTTATCGAGGTGAAAATGTTTAATCACAATCTTTAATCATTTGACTGCGCAAGAGAGCAAAATACGTATAGAGAAAATGTATTACCGATACAATCGATATATGGTTTTTTTACTCCGTGCAATTTTGTGTACATTTGTTATCATAAATAGCTATTTATATCCATTATGTCCTAATTCATTATCGTTAGTATTAGCATTAATTATTAGCAACAATAGAAAGAATGCAACGGAATCTCTTGCAGATCTAACGATCAAGGAACAGAATTTGCGAGTTGAACTAATTAGCGAGTCTATGATATGTTTCAATGTTCCAAAGAGCCGCTTTTGCCACCATTTGACGTCCTTTCGTCGGCTCCCCATTTTAAACCAAGGAACTTGAACCCTTTACGTGAACGTATGCGATCCTTAGAAACTGGAAACGAAATTAGCGGACTCGCAGGAAGTTAAAATTAATTATACGTAAAATATTTCACACTTTACTCCCTGAAGAACAACCAATTCTAAATTTATGAGGCAAATTGTTTCGACTACGTTTCTACACGCGGCATGAATAATTGTGCGTGTATGTATGGGTTTGTTTGATTCATGAGTGTTATATTAGTTCGGAGGTCATCAGCCGGAAGTTTTGAAGGAGAGAGACTATAGTGTTAATGAGAGTGAAATAGAGTTCTAAATAGAAATTTTAAAATATAATAATAGGTAATTCGTTATTCCAACGAATTTCCAATCATGACGTGTCGTTCGTAGGAACTTTCCGAAGTTTTTCGTGTGCTCTGCTTATGTATATGATTTGGACGGTTTTATTATCGTTGGAGTGCCTCTTGAGATCGCTACACCGAGGACGATAGCTATCTCGGCTGTTTTGAGTTCATGTGCAGTGCATCGGTGCTCTGGACTGTTGACGGGTAATAAATAAAAAGTCAGAGAAGAGCCAGTTGCTACACTTTTTCTTAATAACTTTTTTGTGACTAACCTGCCAATCGGTCACATACCGCAAAAGGATTTGTATCTCTGACACAATATTTTTATATTAGACAGAAAAATATCCCTCAAATTCAATTATACTTAATTTTTCCACACTGAGAAGAAATGTTAGAAGATTGCACTTTAAGAAGTTAATGTTGTACAGGGAGTCCATTGGGACTAATACGATTTTATATGTAATAAATAAGGAAGAGAATTAAAAGAAAAATATGTAAAATGCAATTTTTACAGTAATCTAATTAAAACATCATGTGTTAAGTCACTGAATAATTAAGATACATATATACTTTAGAATTCAATTATATCTTTTATTATTATTTGTTATATCAATACATACACAAAAAATATATATGCATATATGCATATATATAATATAATATAAACACACACACACACACAATATAATATATAACTATATTTTATATAAGTGTATTATTTTATTATATATTATATATCATATTATTATATATCAGAACGTGTGATAAGGTTTAAAAGTTAAACTCTATGATAAAGTAGGAGAAGATAAGAGATCTGTCATACCAACCGTTATCGGGGTTACGTTATATTCACGAGGTTACAACCAGCTCCACTCTGCCATATTTTGTAGTTAAGATTATAGGTGAAGGAGAAATATGCTTCGAGAAATCACCATAACTGGAAATTGTTGGTCTTGAAGCAGTTTTTAAAGCAATATTTCATATTACAACACAATGACCTGATTTACAGATATGACAGTTAACGTAACACTGTCTTTTATGCTGAAATTTGTTGGTTTTTTACTTTGAATTGTGTCTTTTTATTTTGAATGTGCAGATTAAAAACGTTAAAAAGTAACACTTGGAAATAAAATTGAGATAATATTTTTGTTCCGGTGTGTTTCCTAACGCGTACGTTATCTAATTGAAAATTATCTTTTTCAGTGATATTTTCAGAGTTAGAAGATACATTTTCTTATTGAATATGTTCTAAAATTCATTTGTTTTGGAAAAGAGAAGTGTTACTAATCACTGAAAAGAAAAGTGTCGCTAGTATTTTGATTCGTGATGTAAGAAAGACCGAGACATGCTTTCCAGAACTTCTATATTAGAGACTGTTCCGTTAACTAATTGACTATACAAAGATAGAAATGATATTCCTTCATATTTTTAGGAATTCACAGGGATTTACAGGAATTCCTATATATGTTTCCTACAATAACCAAAATATGCTGTATCATGTTGAATCTGATATAGGGCCCTTTTGACATATATTTTATTGTTTAAAATTATTTTATAATAAATGAGAAATTTGTTAATGTTGTTTTACTTTAGAAAGAAAGTACATATCTTCAGTAACCTAAACATTGATTTTTGATATTTTAAAGTGAAGATATTGTTATACTATTTACATTTGATATTTTAAAGTGAAGATATTGTTATACTATTTTTAATAATGTGCTAAATTATATGTTTACTGTACAAACCAACAAATCATATAGAAACGATTGTCATACTCGTTTGCAGGATGGTTCGAACATTTTCTTTTTGACATATTTTGAAACGCATTTGCTATCCAATGTGAAAACTTTCTGAGACAACTGACAAATTCAAAAACAGATTTTCCTATTGCATATCGGTTGAGTTTTTAAATGTATTGCAAAAGAAATGCTTAAACCGTTTTGCAAACGATTTTATAAGTTTTCAAATTGTTAAATATGGGTTAATATACGCTATTCATTTATATGTTTGACTTCAATAAATTTTATAAAAAATACTTTATATATATATATTCCAATAAATGACACGTTATTAAATATCATTAGCTCGATACAATAATTTAAAAAAGCAATCTGACCAGTTTTTTTCACTCACGATGTAGAATATTAACATAAAGTTTCGAAACATTGGAAAATTTATGTGATGCTTTTGAAAGAGACTTTTGTCTTTTAATTGCAATATCAAATTTCTATAAAATTCAAGAAAAAGTATTTATGTTACGAAAGGAATATTTTGTGATTTCTTTTCCATTATTTCCATTACAATAAATACATAAACAAAATGATCGACCTGTCCCTTGTGTAAACCTGTCCAACCAACTTCCACGCTTTTCTCTATTTTTCTTCCAGAAAATGTCACGCACTCCAAAAGCGATTATTAAAACATTATTTCAGTGTAAACCTTACGATTTTTATTTTTATGACGATGCTGTATCTTTTATGCAGTGTTGTCGCCTGTCACTTTAGGGATGTATTAAATATAAAAACCAATCTCTAGTTTTTTTCCGCTCTATTATTTAATCAGTATAGTTGGAGAAATGCTGCAATATTTTTACCTCAATGAGTTTCAAGACGTATGCGGTATCCAATGAAAAAGTTGCTTTTTAGTAATTCTAGAAAAAGTTGGTTTTTTCTTTTAATTTTTCTCTCATTTGACCATAATATTATTTATATTAATGTTTGTCGAAGATGCCTAAAGTGAATCCGGACGTATATAAACATATTTTGGCTTTACTTTTAGGAAAAATTACTTTAAGTTGTTCAAATTAATTTAAGTTGCTTAAAATTAATTTAAACATCTTAAAGTAATTTTTCCTAAAGTTATAGTTTTCATATTCACAATATTTATTCACAATTACTTCTTTCAATAAATTTTTTTCCGAACTAAACTAGCGTGTGGTTTTTATTTATTCGTTTGATATGATTATTTGTGATCTCAGAGGTATATATATTTATTATATGAATTTTCTTGCTTTTAATATTAGATGCATTTTAGTTTATTGATATGAAAAATGTTATAACCTTCTACCACACACACATATATACAACTTTATTTTCTTTTATAATGTCATATTTGACAATCTGAAATCCAGTTGTGTTTGATCTTATTGTTAGTCCCAGACTGACCCCGGTTAGGAATACTACGGCTTTAGTGTATTTTGTCACTGACAGTGATACCAGATTTTGTAGATAGAGTGGTCGGCTTTGGTTTCTCTGTGTCTTGTCCACGTGCGTTTTATTACGGCGCGAGAATTCCTTCCTTTGAGCTCTCGCACAGATTCACTTCATCCTTTGCGAGATCTCCGTTGGAAAATATCCGTCTGGAAATTTCGCGGCTCTCGGTGGTTCCTTTCATTCGAAAGTGTTGCTTTTCACGTGATCCCCCTTTCGTCGTTCTTGAAATTTTAGATTTCCTCTTTCCTTTATTACCGTCATATAAGCTCACGCGATTTTACCGTTGAGCTGTTCGAACATTTAAAATTCTAGGTTGCACGAGAGAGATAGAGAGAAACGAATCGTGAAATCCTCGGAGCGAACGTAACGCGCCGATCGGATGATGATTTGACTCATCAGAGCGAACAAATGAAGAAATAAATCGCGTACTGCGAGAAGCAAACGACGTTGAGCGTCAAACTATATCTGGCAAATGTCCAAAAAACAGGAGTTACTTTCTCGTTTGACGGGAATACGCGCGAGATGATAGCATTAACAGGTAGATTACTGGGAGACGGGCGAGGGATAGTTAGATAAATGCTTTTATTAGATATGGCTTTTTTTTAGAATAAGATCTCTATATTATTCTTATAATATAATCAAGTAATTTTACAATGATTCTAATAACAAAAACAGGACAAAACTTCTCAAACGTCTGATCTAATTTAAGTTTTGTAAATAAGATAAGTATTTTTATAGATAAAGAAGTTATGCCAGAAGCATTTTTTGCGGTTTTAAATTTGGACAACTTTCTTAACACTTATTATACCCACACACCTCGCCAATGACCTTAACCTTGATATGTTATCAAGAACTTGCTTCTGAGTAATAATCAGAAATAGTTTTACGTAGTGATATTTTTGCTTATTAAAAAGATATAAACAAAAGAAATTTCATTAGTAGCAGACATAGAATAATATATACACTAAGAAAAAAGCAATTGGATTGATAAAATCGATGGTCATCTGTCTTTAAAGAAATATTGTGTCTATTGAATTATGCATTAGTATAACAATAAGTTATGTTGACACACTCATACACATCTACATAAGTGTATGTCTTCATATGTAATAAATTTGTGTTTAAAGAACATACAATATATTTGTGGATGTGTAAATCATTTAGCACAGACATAGCAAGTACAGCAAAAGCAATCAATTTTATTTCAGTATGCTATAAAATGCAGGGTATCCGTGAATGAAATATTTAATACTAACGTTTATGAAATATTTGATACTAACGTGAATGAAATATTTAATAATAACGTGAGTGAAATATTTAATACTAACGTTTATATTTTCAGATTCAAACAGCAAAAACAGTGAATTTACAATTTTCATCTTTTCTTGTTTAAAATTACGATGGTTGAACGTATGTCTTATTTGTTACTATTATTTTTTGGGGGAAAAAATATATATCTAAACAGCACACACCTCCAAAGGATGTTTTGTGAACGTCCTGGAAACGTCCTTAGGACATCTTAAGTCTTCAGGATGTCTCCGAGACGTCTTCAGGACGTCTCTTGAAAAAAGATCTGTATAATTTATTTATTTCTGTATTATTATTGTCTGGATAATTTATTTATTTATTTGATATTCACATGCACATACTTACCTGCACATTAATAAGAGAATTGTTTTTATTTTTCAATAGACTCAAATTGTTTGACGTATTTATATCTCACCGTGTGTAATATGCTAAACAAGGATAGCGGTTCTCCCATATCTGTCCTTATCGCACAGTTGGGCGCCATTGTCTTGCACTCTTTTTAGTTTGGCTAGAGTTTGTTGATAAAAGTAGAGTCAGTTAAGGTCGACTTAAGTCACCGATATATTGCGATATAAATTAAATAGGAAACAAAATTAACACTATAAGTTGACTTATGTCGAATTTGTGTTAATAAATGGAAAGATAAATCTAATCAAGATAATTTAAAATTATCTAATTAAGATAATTTTAAATTTGTCCTCAGATACGCTATATCCATTAAAACGATATAATATCTGAAGATAAACTAAAAAAAATCTTAAGTATAAGATATGACTATGAACAAAGACTTAAGACGTTTAAGTTCATTTTCAAATTTTGTACTGATCATTTTATTTGAAATGGCCTTAAGATGGTCTTAAATATAAGAATTAATTATAAATAACGACCATAGACCTATATGTATAGTCGCAAACAGATAGATTGTTCATCGGAATACAAATGACGGTATTCTAACTTTTAACTTTCTAGTTTTAACTAGAAGAACTGTCTACTAAGGCACAACTGTCTATTATTATCATAATTCAAAATAAAACTCAATATTGTCCGATAAATCTTGAGTTATAACGAAATCAGCCACTTGTATTAGTGCGCACTGACTGCCCATTAAGGCTTATTCATAGTCCATTTTTATATCTAGGATCGTCTTAAATACATCTTTAAATACTTCTTAATCAATAAAATGATCTGTACAGCATCCATACGGATCGTTTTATTGGCTAAAAATTGTTTGAAGATGTATTTAAGACGATGATAAATATAAGAATGGATTTGAACAAATCTTAGTGCGTACTCAGTACATACTAATGCAAACGGTCGAATATGCTATTAGCAAGTAGACAATGTGTGAGGTATGATTGTTTCTCACACGTTGTCATCTACTTGTTAAGACCGGTTCTACAATATGTCATTTGTCGGAGTCGCATGTCGGAACGCAGTCGATGGTTCAATGAGGAGAACTCATTTACGGAAAATAACTTCTCTCATTAGACCATCGATTGCGTTCCAACATCCGACTCCGACAAATGACGTATTGTAGAGCCAGCCTAACTCAATTCAAGATTTACTGAACAGCATTGTCATGAATTATGATAGTAGTAAATGGTTATACCTATCATATATATATTTCAGTTCTAGAGGAACTAATTCGGAGAGCAGTTATTGCAAACATCCAATGCTGTTTATTGGCATTGATCACTATATTTTTAAGTATGCGGGTCTAAGTCCTTAGCATTCTAGCTTTGGATAAATAAGCATTGATCATACATCTTCAAAGATTTTTTTTGGCTGAATTTGTTATAATTCAACGCGAGGTTTACCAGACAGTATTAAGTTTTTATGAATTATGATAATAATAGAAAGTTGTGCCTACAGTTCTTCTAGTTAAAGTTAGAATACCACCATTTGTATTTTGCCTGACATGAATAAGATGTATTTGACGCTACATTTGATTCGAAGAGCCATATAGATCAATCACAGTCGTTCTTTGCGTACTCCAAAACGTTTATAACTTCAAGTGGATTTTAAACAGTGAGTGAGAGAGAACTTGCAGCGTGACTGTCATTTCAGTCTTGGCTTTTGTCTCATTCTTACTAGAGTTTTCTGGAAGTTGGTTGCTCTCATTTACATTCATCTTCACTAGAACCGAACTATTTCATTAGGTCTGCTTTTTGTAGTTTAACTAGTGTACACTTTTAGAACCTAAAAACAAGTATGTAGCTATAACTTAGTGATGATATATGTATGAGATATATGTATGAGAGAGAGAGAGGGAGAGGGAGAGGGGGAAAGAGAGAGAACGAAAGAGAGAGAGAGAGAGAGAGAGAGAGAGAGAGAGAGAGAGA
>NW_022639453.1:4383223-4388349 GCF_010583005.1 Odontomachus brunneus
AGAGAGAGAGAGAGAGAGAGAGAGAGAGAGAGAGAGAGAGAGAGAGAGCTAGTGTGAGCTAGTGTGAGCTAGTGCAGTCAGTTATAAAGAACATACTTTACATTCCTTTGTATTATCCGGCATAATAATCAATATTTACTACGCCTAGTTACACAATAATTTATACATCGTATAATAATTTCTTAATTATACTTAATGTTTTTACATATCTTGAATATGAAAATCAGAAAATAACAAATAAATATAAAATGAAAAAAAAAGAATAACAAAGTTAATTTTGAAGATTAGAGTAAAGAAAAAAATAATCCACACGTCACAACCAAAAATTATATTATGTTGATAAGTTATCGAACAGTGAGAAAATATAATAAATAAAGATAATGAATAATATTGTTTAATAAACACTATAGTTGCATCGATGAAGTAGAGATGGAAAGAGGAGGACGCGTTATTCGCTTCTACGACGATGTTTAATACAGTGAGCGTAAATTTCAACGACAGTGCATCTAATTTACGCGCATACGGGTGATTTATGTTCAGCCCGCGATGTATAAGTTTTGGTATTATCGTTGATGAGAGACGAGGAGAGTAGTATATACTATAAAGAAACTTGGATCATTTCGGAATAAAGGTTTGGCGCGTAAATTTATTCATGATTCATCTAACTTTGCCGTGGCTTTTTTCCCGGACCGCGGTGGCGAAGGCCGTGGTTTCCCTGTTCAGAATGTACGCTCGGGCTTGACTCCCTAACAAATTTCAAACTAAACTAATACTTATCGACGCTCACCGATAGCATATAATTTACGTTGTTCCTTTTTCCTCAAAAAGGAATCGATATGACGTTTTGTTCGCAAGCGTAAGTGGAAGAAATAGCGAGTGTTACTCCCTGTGTGAAATATATCTATGAAGTATGTATTTTTATTTATGCCGCAATCTCGAGCGCGAGTGCACAGTTTGCGCACTGCGAATTTCGTTGTAAGAAAAATAAACAGGGCATTCTTCATGATAATAGTTGCGTTGAATGCATACGGAAGCGATACTCGCGAGAAATGAAGAAAACGACGAATTTCACAGAAGACGCGAAGATGCTGCGATAACGTAGGCCACGTGCAAACGTGCATTGTACACACATCTTTCTGGCGAGATTTTGGTTGTCGTTAAACGACTAAATTTTTCTCTGAGAGTTTCTGGCAGTATTCTGCTGTGTAATAAACTTCTAAAAGACAATCACGTAATGTTAAATATAGTATTATTTTTAAAATACAATGGATAAAAGCATAATAAAATGATAACACTATTTTAAATATACTAATCACAATTTTTGTCTTTTATAATTTTTGATATTTTTAACCAAGCGTTTTCTTATATTTCATTATCTTTAAAGTTTTTATCTTTTCTATCATATAAGAAACGTCGTTATTTGTATAGATCTATCAAATAATCATCTCCCACTTTTTTATCAATTTTTATATTAATGTTATTTGCATCATTACTTTCAGAAAGTTCATTCTTCGACGTTTTATTCAAAATTACCCAACAGTATGAGTGATCCATCCCAGGTGTCAGACTCACGTCAAAATGACGTCCAAATCTGGTCAGTTTATGATCAAAAATGTCGTGAAAGTGTCGTCAAATTGACGATCTAATGTCACAGACCGATGACGACATTTTAAGACGACTTAATGACGTTTTATGACGTCTCTAAACGTCAATAATACGTCATAAAGACGTTGTTCAGAAACGTCATTAAGACGTCACCAAAAAGACATGTTAAAGACTTTGTTATTTAGTCACTTGACGTCAATCGACCAGTTATGACATCATTTTGACATGAGTCTGCTACTTGGGATTATTCTAGAATGAAAATATTAATGATAATATCAATAATAACACATTTCAAATATATATATTTTATATATAGTGTTGGGAAGAGGTTATAATGCACTGTTTACAGTTTTGTATAAATACATTTAGCAGTTTAATAAAATTAATATGTGCTCAATATAAACATTTCTTATTATAGCTGTAAAGATAAATTATTATTTTTTATTTACTTTACTTATGGTTCAATAATCTGATTTAATTACCTTTGTCATAGAATCTCTATGTTCTTTCATAACGTAAAGTTTTCGTGTATGACGTACGTTATCTTACGTCTCACGTAACGTAAGATTGTCACGTAAGATGGCGTAAGGAGCTACAGTAATTTACTTAGCTCATTTCCAACAAAAGGATTTTATGAGTAAACGTGGTGAAAATGGTTTGCTCTTAAATTGCATTGATGGCGCTGTCCCATCAATATTTCACAGCATGTCAGGAAATTAATCTCCACAAATATCAACTGCAGCAGAAGATTCAATTGCCAATCTTCCAACCACATTTGCAGTATTAGAAAATTCAGTTGTTGATCTTCCATCAACATCTGCAATAATCCCAACAGATCAGTATTCTTCTGCTGCTTTGCTTGTCAACTAATGAAAATACTAGGATGAATGTTTCCGATATTATGCAGGCTCCTAAGATAAAGAAAAAAATAATACATGGTTGTACATTGTATTTAAAAAATCAAGAAATGTCACCAAAAAAGAAAAAATGCTGAGAGAAATTAAAAGGAAAGAAATATATTTTTCCATTGAAGGAAAAATTAAAGAGAAAGAATAAAAAACTTCATTCATTTAAAGATTTAGTAAAAGAATTAATGTAATTTGAATATAAATACTACATTCCAATTTACGAATACATTAGAGCACATTCGAAGTGTAATTGTATATTGGGTTGCATAGTATATATAGTGATATTTCCTTGTAAAAGTTTCAGATGACAGTCTTTTCAAATATATTTAACATAGCGCATAAATATTCCGCATAGATTTTATGCGATATTTAATACATAGGATGATTTTATCTAGAATTTACCAGGATTTTTTACCAGGATTATCATATAGTATGCTTGAAATACTTATATAATCATTTGCTGAAATGAAAAACATTTGTGAAACATACTAAATTACTACGCGACCAATTGTGTGTGTGTGTGTGTGTGTGTGTGTGTGTGTGTCTGTGTGTGTGTGTGTGTGTGTACATATATGACATAAATAAATGAAATAAGAAATGCAAAAGAGCGTTGAGTTATATATAAATACTAGACAAAAGAATTTTCTTGAACATGACGGATGCGAATTGATTCTTAAAAACTTCAATGGAATGGTTTGAAATTTATTCGAAATGGCAAAACCGAAAAAAATCAACTAAAAAATGCAAATATACGGACGAAATAAAGAAATTTGCTTTAACGCTACATTTCTATTCACCAAAAGCCTACAACTACTGCAGGTATTCACCTACAACTTTAACAAATTTATTTCTCGTGTTACATTGTTAGCGATTTCTGTTCTAGTTTTACAACAAAACTATTGAAACCTTTCACTCAACACATAACTGTATTATAAATTTACAATATATTGTTTTCATGGTTCAGATTTAAATAATAAAAAGATTTTAAGTTATACGTGTATACTTTCACAAATTTGAGACAATGAAAATTAATTATTATAAAAACATTAAAGTTAAATACAGAATGATGCTACAGATCCACTTAGTTTCATAATTTTTGATTTATTGATTTATTATAATTACTCAGGAAATAACGATTGAAATTTAAAAAATAATACACCATTGTAAAGCGAATTAATCGCTCTTTCAAATAATATGTTGTTAGATACCCCTTGTCATTTAAAATTGTTATGGTGAAATGAGTCCCTCTTATGGGGTTGAAGTTTGGCATACGGAAATAGCTAATTAACATGTCCCCCTTGAAACTAAAGCTGACGTGCCCGAGCGTTTTTCGAATAAATTAGGTTAAATGCCAAAAATCACGTTTGTGTCGTTTTCGATGGACCCTGTATAATGAAAGCAAAATTAGTAGCACAGACTTTAAGTTGTTCTACTGCTACTGCTCTTCAATTTTTAAAATTTTATGAAGTTAATGGATTTAATGAGTGTAATTCTACTGTGAAATTCATTATAGCTATCGATGAAATTTTTTATTTTTTGAATTCCCATAAAATCCATTTGCGAAAGGGTTTGGAAAAAATCTAATATATATTAGTAACTTTAATTACTTGCAAGAGAAAATGGAAGAAAAAATTAATTATTTACCCTCTTTAAAAATTCATAATCCTAATATTCTTTTATGCACATCAAAAAGAAAAACATTCATTATAGATTTTGCAGTTGCTGTGAAATCCGTTTTGCAAATTCCTAAAAATATTTTACTTGAGTCATTGTTGAAATTAATGAGTTACAGATTTAGCCAAGACCACTTAGAATTGTTTTTTGGCCAAGTACAACGCAGAAATTTATGGAATAATAATCTAAATGTAATGCAATTTACATCGGCGATGGAAAATTTACTGATAAAAATTCAAATTCAGCATCAGCGAGTTCTGTGTTATTTTTTAACCAGATAGTGAAATAGGATTTCAATTAAGATAGTCGAAAAAAATATTGCAAAATAGCATAAAACGTATAATGGAAAATTCCAAACGATTATACAATCGACGATGATTCCGATTCTAACTTACTTAATGATACTTTTATTATTGGCAATATTTTATATTACATTTTATATTACATATTATTTTATATTACATTTCCGGTAATATCGTAAAAAAACTAATCTAAATGGTTCAATGCAGTGATTGTATAGATAATATTATTCAGAAAATTTTTGATAAAAAAATTAAATTTGCAACATATACGATACTAGTCGATTTAAAAAATAATGGAGGATTGGTATATGTATCATATGTTTATAAGATTGTTTGCAGTATCGAAAAGGAATTTTCTCTTTTAATAAGAAACAACCACACGCAGATTCTAAAAAGAGGTATACAGGGTGTCCCGAAGTCCCATGATGACCCTTGGTGAGAACGTAGAACGGGTTGAGGTGAGCAAGAAAGTCCTGTGCCGTTTTGCGATATTCGCAATAGTTTTTGAGAAATTAATTATTTTGTCTCAACAAATCAGCGTACAGAAAGCGGCAGCGGAAAGAAAGATGCCTTCGGCCGACGTGCGACCGTGACACTCGCGAATCGTATCTCGCCGCATCCCTCCGCCCATAGCTAC
>NW_022639453.1:4389409-4406343 GCF_010583005.1 Odontomachus brunneus
ATATATATATATATATATACATATATGTTTTTAAAATAAATATTGTTTATCACAGTTAAATGGGGTTTTTTATTAATCAACAATTAAAGTAATTATTTTTGTAATTTACACAATTTATTAGATTGAAACAATAATTATTACAAAACTTTGTTAAATACTACACTATGTTAAATATATGATAGCAGCTGATAGCAGCGGCCATTTTCTCGCATACACCGGAAACTCTATCGGACACAAGCCGTGCTATGCTTTTAGATAGCTTGTTAGCAATCTAGTTTAGTATAGACATTTGTGACTTCTAACAGTCCGTAAAGTAGGAACGGGGTGCAGTGCACTCCACTGCGAAATAACTTTTTTTCAAGACCAATTTATAAACTATTTTTTTCCAAAAAATATAGGTTGAGCATTAGGAAGGATTGAGCATTAAAGTTTTCCTTAATATTATTATTTGAAAATTTGGAGAATTTTTTGGAAAAAAGAATTCATTTTTTCGAAATTTTTAATTTAACGCTAAATCTAAATATATAATTTTTTTTGTTTTTTTAACTATTGGAGCATGTTTTAATAACCTTCAAGAATGTGTCAACATCACTAAATAATTTTAAAATGCGATCTGATTAAAATGGCAATACGAAAATGGAATGTGCCACACCTCATGTGACCAACTTGTTACGATTAGGAAGTGTGACCAGGATTACTGATTAATAGATAGAGGGTTAATATTGTTATTAATAGATACAGTATTAAAAGAGTTGATTTCGTTAATTAAATAACAATAAGTTTTATAAATAAATTATAAAAATGAAAATGTTTTATGTAAAGTATAGTAAGTCACGAGGTTATAAAAATCGCAATTCGAGATTACGCTATTTAGTTATTTAGTTATTTAGTTTTTTAACTTATTTCACCAGTCTCACCGGCAAGAAGCATAAACAAAAGCGAGATGAGAATAATGCAAAATATGAATAGGAATGAGCGAGAGAAACGTGAATAAAAAAAAAAGTTAGTAAAGTCACTGTCTTTTGCTAGCGCGACAAGAAAGAACTTTATTGCTTGATCATTTTTCAGTGCGATTCAATTAAAATTGAATCACAAGTTACTTAATAATATTTTATTTACTGATGAAATAATACTAGATGATTCTATAGATTCTGTATATTTTTACCTACAACGTAATTTCTTTAAAAATATTCACTTTAATTATTTATTTGTTTACCTTTTTAGAATTAAATTATATTGTTAAAAAATTATATAATTGCGTTAGTTATATTATATATGAATAATTCGACATTGATTCCTCAATAAAAGAATTAGTTAAGGAGCTACAGTTTCAGATTCGAATCCTATCACAGTAAGCGTTTTTCAAATACAATATTATATTAAATCAATTAAATGGTTAATTTAAAGCAAAACCATTATACACTAAAACACTGAAAAAACCTCAATAAAAAAGAAAATAAATTGTTAGCTAAAACTATTTTATTTGAAACAAAGCATTTTTGTTGATGAAATTAAAAAGCGGCAATTAAACTTTTTGTTTGCTAAACATTTAGTTGATTATATTTTAACTAAATTTGATCCGATATATCTAATTTTCATTTCGACAAAATCCCTCTTTCAGTGACAATAATACATTTTATGATATTTTATGATATTTTACGATATTTACAATTTTAAACACTTCTCTCTCATTAATTTTTATAAGGCAACACGCATCATTAGATCGCGTGGAACATTTTATATTATGTAGAAAGCATTTTATACTAAGCATTTTATGGATTTGTTTCCAAAATTCGTAGAATTTTTATGTACATAGATTTTTATTGAGTTGATCATCTTATCCAAGTGAATTCTAGTACTGTTTATGAGTACCGGATTATCCACTCAATTGTTCACGCGAATTCCATGTCGCTGGTTCACGTTATAGAAACATGGATTCTATGTACCTATTTTCGTCGGGTAGTCGATAAAAAGATGATTAAAAGATGTCTTGTGTTTTCCACTAAATATCGTCTTATTCCTGAGACTCAAAAGATTACTAGTCTCAGACAAGTTTTAGTCGCCTTTTAAAATTATGTATTTTAGATTTGTTTTTATTCTTTATATATATATAATATAATATAATATATATGTATAAATTTGTTTTTTTTATATAAAAATGAAAGGTTTATATAAATTGAGAGAGAGAGAACACAGTTTCAAAAAATATTTTATTAACTTTTTCAAAACTTTTTCAAAAAAGAACATGTATTATTATAGTAAATTATTTTTATTGTAGATTTTTCTGAAATTTTAGATCTTTTTGAAATTAACATTATCCTTAAATTTCCATTGCCGTCTTGCTTGGTAGAGTTTAAAAAATAACAATGATATTAGTATTGTAACTTTTTATCATATTCATTTTTTAAAATATCTAACCTTATCATTTCTTTTAGTCATGTTTTCCTTTTCATGTTTAATATATAATTATGTTTCGTAGCCTGTGATACCGTAGCCAGCATTTATTTCCGGTTTTTCTTAGTTATTTTGAGAATTATTTACTCATTGTATTAATATGTGTTATGTAAGGTTTTAAAATAGTTTTTCTACAATTTTATTTCAATTATATATTTATTATTTTAACTATTCTGAGCTTGGACCAAAACACTTGTTTATTTTGCACATTGACCAGCCAATTCTAGGAGCGCCTGCGCTGTGGGCTTTGTCTATCCTTTTATATCTTTCATTTAAGTTCATTCGCTATGCGTAAGATCATGGACAGAAAGGTTGGCAAAAACGCTGTGACATTAGGGCTTTCATAAGTAATATATCGTTCAAATTTTAGTCTATCGAAAGAGACGTATATTATTTACGGATACGAATGTCACTGCGTGACAATCCAATCTCAACTTAAACTCAACTTTTTTTACTTCTCTCTCTCTCTCTCTCTCTCTCTCTCTCTCTCTTTCTACTCTGTCTTTCTCTATTTTTATATCTATATCTACACTTTGACTACTCGGACTAATCAAAAAAGATGGATCACCGATTTTGCTTATCATGTAATATGCTAGTATTCATAGTCAGATCTTATATTTAAGATCGTTTTAAGTTCATGTTTAGATGCAAAATGGATTATCTCATTGGCTATGGAGTTTGAACATGAGATGATCTTAAATAAGATCGGAATATGAATACCAGCTATTGAGACTCTCTAATTTAAGATAGCAACACTTTCTTTCTATGAGTTTTATCATGCATCTTACGTTCAAATGGAGAATTGTTTTTTAGTATAAATCTCAGGAGATATATTTTCCTATTGAGTACGAAATCCGTTGCAAAATTTATCGAGAAAAATATTGCTACCTTTAGTTAGCCGATTGTATGTATTGCGATGTATGAGAGACTATAAAGTAAAATTCCAGCATTGAAAGAAATTCAATCAACTCGTATTACTCGTAGCGTTATTTATAGTATTTTTCATGTAAGTATATGTTGTACATTATTTTTCGTTTAGTTAAAAGGTTGATTTTTTGTATAATCGAAAAGACATATTTAATCTTTCTATTTTGTTGAAAAGATAACTAAAAAAAGATTCTTTTCGTCAACTAAAAATGGTTATGACACTTAAAAGGTGTATTTTAAACATTTCTTCGTATTGTTGAAAAGATGACTACAAAAAGACATTTTTTCGATATTTTTTAATTTTATGTGTTGTTTGGATTCGTTATCGTGAATTTTAAAAATTAATTACTTGAATCGTTGAATCGTTTAACGAAACGCTAGATGCTACAACCCCTTGAGTTTTTAAGGGAAGCCTTAAAAGCTATCTAATGACAGTTTATCTAATGATAGTTATATGCAGTTTTTCTATTAAATACAGTTTATTTTTATTTTTCGTCGAAATTCTAATCTTTTATGATAAAATATTGTAATATTTTTCTATTGAAATGACTTTTCAAGTTAAACTTTTGAAACTCTATTTGTCTATCTGATATTCCTCTATTAATCCTAATCTGGTAATCATTTTCGGCCCCACCTGATTTTTAATTAATCGCAAATTTTTTAACCATAAACCAATAAAATAAAAACATCCGACTCATGCGCTAAAAAAGGTTATGGCTGGTGAGAATATGAGGTTTAAATACAGTTGAACTACTTTAATTGCCTGTCATATAACAAAAGGCAAAATTACTGTAGAGTCGTTTTTTTATTACATTGCGCCAGATTGAAATATCAAAGTGTAAAATAAAAATAATTTTTCGTTATATTTTAATTTTTTTATATTAAATATA
The DNA here is from genome assembly GCF_010583005.1 of Odontomachus brunneus. Classification (NCBI taxonomy): domain Eukaryota; kingdom Metazoa; phylum Arthropoda; class Insecta; order Hymenoptera; family Formicidae; genus Odontomachus; species Odontomachus brunneus. The sequence goes on from NW_022639453.1 coordinate 4,393,681, forward strand.
ATATATGAAGATATTTTATTTATTTTTGGTTATTATACGTGATCAAAGATTCTATATCATCAAACTTTAATTACGAACGAAAAAAGGATTCAGATATAGCTAATTTTTATAATAATTATACATATAATAAAATAAAATAAGAGAAACTGGGATTCTCTCTCTCTCTCTCTCGTTCAAAGAGTGAACATGAACACTATTATGCAAAAATCTGAACAAGATATATGAGAGAAAAAGTAGCGTTACCAAAATATAAAAGAATTGATGCCCGCGCGATTAGAAGCGTGATGACGAATATATGATACTCGCTTTTTTATATTCTTTATAAAGGATTTTTACAGATAACCGAAAATCTAGGATGGTATGAACAAACTATTCCCGGTATATACGCCGCCTAATGCAGTTCGCGCTACGTTGTAAAGTCGACCAACTGCAGTCTCTCTCTATCTTCCTCTCTTTCTGCCTGTTTCTATCTCTCTGTCCATCTGTGTATCTCGCACCACTCCTCTCATAGCCAACTAGAGAAAGAGAGACAGCGACGAGAGCAGATCTAAAGTGCCGAGAGTGAGAGGCAGCTCTGACCGGTCATTCACTCGGGATGGTCGCGTAAAAACTTGCCGCTCTACCTTCCTTCTATACGCTTCTCGCCGGTGTGTACTTTATGCCGCGCGTATCTACGTGTATATCCTACGGAAAGCGAGACGTCGACGGAAAGAGGTAGCAGGAAGAAAGTAGAAAGAGACAGATGCGTACTACGGTCGTTCTCCTTTTCTTTCGCTCTCTCATTCATCTGCCCACTTGCTCGAATTTCCGTTTCTACTGGCGACAAATCGTCCTCGAAATACAATATTGTCGCGTGCCTAGTCTAGAGTTCGAGTGCGCTGCACGAGTTCACCGCACTGTCTTCACCATGGCCCTTGATAAAAAATACATCGAATACCGTAAGAAGCGGTGTTAGAAGCATCTCACACCGGTCCGTTAAGTCGTTAAAGGCCGTAATCCCGATATAAGAACTTCACCACTATGTTGCTACTTCAGACTAGAAGTTCTAAAAGTTTCAGCTCTTGAATTCGTCTGGTTCCTGCGGATAATTATGATGGTACAAGATGTCACAAATCACTCGCATAGAAAATTTCTTGGGATCTAATTGGGATCCCAGTTCTATTCTCCAAAATAATTATGGACTCTGTTTAAAAATATAATGTCTCAAACATGCGACTTTAAATTGAAAACTAAAAGTTTTCCCATGATTTTTCCTTGTTCTCATTTTACATTAAAATTTAACAAAATAAAGAGTCTGACAATTTATGACATTTCCGTTGTGCAGATAGAACTTACCAATCTAAATACAAAATTCCTCTATTATTTTGTAAACAATCACGTAAAATTTTAAGTTATCAATTAAAGAAGATTGATAAATATGTGTGATCATGTATGATGTCATAGATGAGTTATGATGGCGATGTCTGCCATTATGTGCTTATACATTAGATTAAACTGAATAGAAAAGTCCACTATTTTGAAAATAACCACGTATGTTTTTAATTAATTATTTTAGTTATTAATTAAAGAAATTTGGATCATTATCATATAATAATCATATATCGATCTTCTTTCATTAATAACTAAAAATCTACGTGGATATTTGAAAATGGTAAAGAACTTTTTTGCTCAGTTCAATGTACAATCATACGATGACGTCATCATCACAGCTCATTTACTGTATTGCGGGTAATCATTCATTAATTTTTTTTAATTAATAACTCAAACTTTTACGTGATTTTTTGCAAAATGATATATGAATTTTGTGTTCAGTTTGATGAGTTCTACTTTGCACACAACGAGTATATCATGAATTGTCAGATATCCTTTATATCTTGACTTTCCACGTGGAAAAAAGTAATTTTGTACTTGTAGTAAAACTGTCGTTGCTACTGCATCTTAATAGCGACAACGAAAAAATGTAGTTGGCATTATAAATTTTTCAAATTATTCGTTATTGAGCAGAGATAATTTTTTTGCTAGAATAAGGGAAATTTTGCTAAGCGAATTTGCCTTTAGAAACACGTTACCTTGTTGTTAAAGTAAAACAGTATATTTTTAGCAAATCTATTTGCAATTATAAGGGAATCACGATTGCTGTTAGAAATTCGTAGTAACAACGAAAGTTTATTATCGTAAACGATTTTTTATGTTATTATAGCAAAAAAGATGCTGAAATAATAGATCATCGTGCAGACGATTTATTTACTCGTTATGGTCGCGCATATATATGCTGCGTCTATAAGAACGTATAGTACACGTGTGAACATCAACAGGAAAAAATCCATCTATTCTATTTTGTCCATATACTGCAATATAAGAATAGGCTTCATATCGTTCACGAATTTTATTGTGACTTTTTACAGCATTTATCGTTTATAATAACAACCAATATAAAATTGTTACTTTATATCAATAAAATTCGAGAAAGTGAAGATATTATATATGTTCACTTATTCTCTTAACGTTTTGACTATTTCTACCCTCACTATACAGGGCGTGTATAGACTTTTCTCCACAATGTTTGTAGGAACGTAGAACGGATTGAGATGAACATAAAAGTCCTGTTTTGCAATCTTCGCAATCAATCTCGAGATATTAATTAAAGAAGATTAGTGAATGATCACGCGCGATATGGTAGATGAACTGTAATGGCGTCGTCTGCCGTTGTATACTTATATATTAGGTCAAACTGAACAAAAAAGTCCTCTTTTTGCAAATGACCACATAGATTTTTAAATATTAATTAAAGAAGATTTGCGTACACAATCATGTAACAATTTTCTTTCATTAATAACTAAAAATCTATGTAGTTATTTGCAAAATGATAAAGAGCTTTTTTGTTCAATGTGACCTAATGTCAAATTAAACAATGACACAACAGTACATATCGCCACAGCTTATCTACTATATCGCGCGTAATCATTCATTAGTCTTCTTTAATTAATATTTGGACTATTATTGCGAATATTGCAAAACGATGTAGGACTTTAATGTTTATCTCAATCCACTTTACGTTCCCACAAAAATTGCGGAAGAGAGTCTGGAACACTTTAAATATATTATAGATTAAGTCAAATTAAATTTTTTAAATAATTTATAGTTAAAAAACTATATTTTCCTCATATAGACAAAATGTATTATTAATTCAGCAAACATATTTTGCTATAATAGAACATTTATTTTGTTGATGCAAGAAAAATGTTTTGATGACTGAATAAAAATTATTTATTCTTACAACAAAATAATTTGTAGGTTTAACAAAATCATATCCAGCAATTTGTAAACTTAATATTTTTAAAATATCTGACAAAATAAATAACTGACAGATTTTAATATAACAGCAAAAAAACTACTGTGTCAAAAAATTATTTTTCGTGTAATTTCATTTTTACTAGAATACTCAAAGTATTTTAAAGATATTTTATTTTTTATTCTATTTATTATATTGAATACAAATGGCATAAAAATGAGATTCCCTGTTTGATGTCATAAAAGTATATAGATGTTACCAATTGAAATAGAACGCAATGTCCCCTAATATTTCTGTTTCGATATTAGACAGAAAATCCAGTCTTTAGACAGAAGCTTAATTTATATACTATTTTTATTATATTGGGATAATATATTTCAGAACAAATTTGGACATTCTTATCGAGATTTATGCTATACATCTAGGAAAATTATGAGAAATTTCTATGCGGGCAACCGTATTTTCTTCAACCATATAATTTCGAGCGTATCTTGAGGCAATTTTTCTTGAAAAACCTTATATGAGGCGATATCCTTTATCGCACTTTATTAACTTTTGCCGATAAGTCTCGTGATAACTAATCTTTCAATTAAGACTCCTGGATACTCGCCGCAACCATGTTGGATCGTTACGTCAGAGACGAAAAATGTTACGTTAAGAATTCTGACGTGTTATTTTCAAATAAAAAGTTTATTTGATCGAATTAAAAATCCATGAACCATCCATCGCAATTCATGGAATGGACTTCAAATCTCTTGAACATATTTGTAAAATGCTCTGAAAAATATCTTTTTTTTTTGACAGTCAATAAATAACCGTAAAATTAACGTGACACAATCATGAAAAAGATATTAGATTAACGAGGAAGATTCTATTATCACGTTAATTTTACGGTTGTTTTGACTGTCAGAATAGTTTTTGCAGCACTTTAACAAGTGTGTTTAAACGATCAGAAGTGTTCTTTCGTATAAACATCTTTTTATTTGAAGATGGGTATGCGTCTTTTCGCTTCTGACGTCATCAAACAAGAGTTACGCGGCGAGGGACCAGAAGCTTTAAGATTCTTGATCAGTCACTGTGGTCATATTGGATAGATGACGTCAGAAACGAGAGAAACCATACCCCAAAATTCCTGCAAACCACAGCTAAATAAAAAGATATATCATTAAAATGACGCAATCTGTTCATTTGTGAAATGTTCCGGATACTTCTCTTTTGTCGAAATAACTTATTACATACCTAAGTAGGAATTTACTACTGGCATGAAAGTGGCCCAGTACCGATTTATGATAAACATTACTGGCATAGTACCAAATGCCAGTAGAGGTTTAGTATTGGTACGATACTGGGATGATAGAAAAGAACCAGTATCAAAAAACAGTACTGTCACAGTACCGAAAATCAGTACTGTACTAGTATAAAAAAAGTATTGATTCTTAGCACTGGGGAAATACCTATTCCCAGTACTGGGTCAGTATTGATTCCTAGTAATTTTTATTATTTATACAATTGTTAATATCACAACTATATAGTACGGAAAGAAATATCAGACCATGGCCGTGCTCTGCTTTCGTTTGTTACCTACGATACCTCGTATACATGTCTATTTTTAATAGTTATATGAGGAAAAAATCCTCGGGGCGACGGCTAGAATCGAACTCGAGTCATTCCGCTTGTCAGGCAAGCGTTCTTACTACTGAGCTATCTAGGTTTCACGTTAGTGACCTCTTCTGTTTTCCCATAAAGGATATCGTTCGTTTTTTGGTACCAACACAATATTGGCCCAATATCCTCTATTGGCAGATTGTATACGATTCTTACTTGGGTATCCAGTACTGATTCTACGAACAGGGCCAGTACCAATAATACAACTTTTTTAATACTGAGCCAGTAGCGAAAATGATAAACACTTTTCGGTAACGCTCCAGTACATGTACGGTACGATTATCCAGTACCTAACCTTAGAACTGAGCCAGTACCAATAAAACAGCTTTTTTATATTAGGCTCAGTATAGAGCCAGTACCAAAACCGGACATTCGCTTTTCAGTATCGATCCAGTATCGGGCCATTTTTCCGTACTGGCGAAACGTATACGATTCCTACTTGGGTAATGAATGTGACAAATTGTCTTGTTTTGATAGAAAATCAGTTGTGTGATTCGGTGCTAAATATGAATAACTACGAATAACTACTTATACGCATTAAGTATCAAAATAAGCGCAGTATCCGTAGCATTTCCATACTTTCATAATTATATCATATGTGATATGTACGGCATTATTATACTCAATAATAATGCCGTAGTTCGCAGGAAAAAATTGGTCGTCTATTTACATTATCACCGAGTCATTTACATCATTAGATCTGCCCGATAAACTTTGCACTAGTGCAATAAGTTAGAGAAAAGGATACTTTCTTTCACTCTAACTTATTGCAATAGTCCCTGTTTTGTGAACCTAATAGTTCATCATTTTGCCATTTACAACCATGTCGCCATTATCAACGCGAAGTTCTAGGTTGACTGATCAGAAGCTTTAAGATTCTATCAAGCTGAAGTTCACTCAACACTGTCATCGTAATGGAGATTAGAGCTTTTATTAGAATGCACGATTCAGAAGTGTAATCTGTAAAAGTATTCTATTAAAAAGAAATCCTTTTTTGTTAAAGAATTTGCATCCGTCGGGAAGTTTATTCGTGTCACCCCGTATATCGCGAGAGGTTAGATCTTAAGTGACATTTACATAAAGCGACTTTTACATAGTGCATAATTAAGAAGTTGCCGGCCGACATCGAGCGGTACGCAAGTCGCTGCAGTAATTGTTCTCTCGCGCCGTATCGACGTTATTCAAATTAATCAAAGTAACTATCACGTCGGGCAGCAGCGCGGCGACTATTAATTGGGTCGCTTTTTGTTCGTTAGTGGTCGCTAACGGCCTCGATTTCGAAGCGATATTCGTATTGTCGTTCGTTAAATTCACCGCACACGTAGTATATATGTAGCCTATACGAGAATCAGTGCGCAAAAAGCTTATCTCCGCGCGCGCGCAGCCTTCGCTCTTTCCTTGCTCTTTACGTATCTATAAATTCTGTAGACGGTTGCTTCGTGGTAAAAAGCTGGATAGCCCCGTGCGGCGGGTCGAACGGTAACTCACTCTAATATATCGACTTTCGAGAAATATAGCGGTGACACTTTTATATCGCCTGTCGAAAACTAACCCCTCCCTCTTTCTCGTTCTTTCTGTCGTTGTCGAATAATGTCTGTTTTTATGCTGTGTTCTTATGCTGCCTTCCTGTAAACGACGATCGATTAACGCCCCACTGCAGCAGCGAATCGAGTATATTGATCTGTATACGTAGCTCTGTGCGGGGGAAAGCAAATTTCTGCTGTTCCTTGAAACTGCGAAATAAGCGCGAGTGAAAAAGTCGAAAAAACTGACAACCTTTGCACTTTGTGCGAGAGACATTCAGCGCTGCTAATGATAACGTCGCAAGTCGATACAACCTATTTTCTTTCACAATAAAAAATGTTTTTTATCTTGTATAAGAAGATCAAATAAATCATTAGTACTCCAACAAGCGAGCTGTCGGGTAGGGCTACGTCATATTTCAATAAGCACCACACGAAAGACCGCGTAAAGAAATATTAGAAAGCTACAGTAAATTTCTGAGCAGCCCATCTGTGCTTCTTTTTTCCCCTCCAGCCAATAGCGAGTGGGTCGCGGAGGTAAATGAAACTTGGAAAAGTTTTCGATGTGAAGGAAGAAGAAGGTTAAGAAACATTGAAGTGCGAAGGTATTAGGTCGGCGTAAAAGATTTGTCTTATTTGTCGGGTAAGTTCGAAAGCGAAATTACATTGTGTTGTGGCAATTTTTACAGACGTCAATGGACACTGCTGATTTCGATCCGTTTTTACTCAATTTAGCAGAACGAAGAATTTTAGTGGATCTTCTTTTTGCTTGTAAACTTCTTAATAATTTTGTTGATCGTCGTGATATTTTAAAGCAGTTTAATTCAATGTCTCTTTGAATGATTTAAAGCAACATGTTTCTTGAATAAAAAAAAAACATATAATATTTTATATAATGTGTCCAAAAAGTCTTGCAACCCCTAAATATTTAAAAAAATACGCATTTTTGAAAAAAATACTTAATACAAAAGTTGTAGAGTTTAAAAAGATATATTTACTGATTTTATCAATTTAACCTTTGGTGGCGCCATCAAAGTCAGGTCGAGGTCAACTTTGCTTTTTTAAAGTAAAGTATGTATAAAAATCTTTAGAAATATGTATTTTTTATTACGGGATTTTATTTTACGTAAAGAAATAAACAACTTTTGTTTGAAAAACTTTTCATACGATCTCTATTTTCTAAGATATTTATCTCTATTTTTCTAAGAAATACCTACAAAATTATTGGTTCAAATAATTTTCACTCGAATTCTATTAACCGAAAAATAGCAAGAGATAAAAATTTTCTATTTTCTTCTTATAGAGCTCTGAAAATTTTTTCAGAATTTTTCAATTAACTTTTTAGTATTGCATTTTCTTGCATTTTCTTGAAGTATTCACTTTTCATAACATTGATCTTGATATATGTTATTAAGGATATGTCTCTGAATAACATTGAAAAAGTTTTAAGTGTTCCTCATTTAATTTAAGTTATTAACAAAAGAACTTTTATAGAAGGAATAATTTTTACATACAATGTACATTGAGATATGGTGAATAGTACACGCACCTCCCCTGCATCTCTTTCCCAAAAAACTGACCCAAACTGTTATTTACATTTTTATACATAGTTCTTAATGAAAGACAAACAATACAATAACAATACAATACAAAATATTAAAATACTACTAGATGCAGAGAAAGAAATAAAAATGTAAAGGATGAGTCAGATTGGGTTAGTTTGTGGAAGAGGGGGTGCAGGGGGAGGAGTACAGCCTATCCCTGGTGCATACGTGTATTGTTTATTAGATTTTAATGTATACTATGTACAAAAATTACGTTCAATTTATAAAATTTTTTTGTGTATCACTTTTTAATAAATAATGAACGACAGCTAAATTCTCTTAAATATTACTCTTAAATTCTCTTAAATATTACTCAAGGGGATGTCCTTGATAATATATATAAAAATCATCGGCATATTTACAACGATTTTTCTTTAATTTTTAATGTAATATTATTTTCTGATTTGATAATTTTATTGAAAACAGAATTCCATAAAAGAAATACGTTGATAAATTTGATGAATCTCTTGTATCGATCTAATAAAAAAATATAAGGGAAATGAGCAGCGAATTATACAATTCGAGGTCGAGTGCTGTTTGATCCCGCATCGGAAGAGTTTTAACGAAATTAAAACGATCCGTTCCACCTGTGGCATTCTCACTGTAGCTAATGGCTGTTTCATAAAATTTAAAAGTTACAAGTTTCGCGACGGGGTGAGTTAGCGTCGCGTCGGTAACAAACTGTGAGTTGGAACGTTTGCCGTTCCATAAAACCGTTTAAGTTTTTAAAAGTGTAAGGTTCTTCCTCCTCACAGTTCTGGGACACTTTTATTAGCACAACGACTAAATTAGTTTTGTAATCCGTAAGACCGTAAGTTCGTGCTTGTACTTGAGATACTTCGAAGATTTAACGGTTGGTTCGGCTTCCAGTACTTGACACAACAAACTGTTTAATCGAACTTTTTGCACTCACATTATATGTATACACACGTAGCTGTTAAACACTGACTATACTTAATACTAAGGTATTAAGAGGATGATGGAGTCGATGACAAACTCGAACAACGTTGATAATGCAGAGACGATCGTCACTAACATAATTACACTATCCTTTTCGTATTTCTTGTATATACAGAACTTACATGAATGTGCGTTGCTTTGTTTTACCATATTCAACGGAAAACCTTACCATATATAAATCTTTCTGCAAACTTTACCGACATTCTTAAGCTTCCAAATGCAGATGCGAAGGTAGAGCAATGTTCTTCAAATTTTTCTGTTTGGAGCATCCACACTTTCGGTATGTACAAGCTGCGGAACTTTTGGATTAGGTAAATATTACGCTGATAGTTTGAGATTTTACATAACCAAATTTTTGCTCGTTTTCGTCACATATTGAGCAATGCTCCTATTTATTTTTGCACCTACTTTCATTGCGTAAAAGCATTTGTAATTATGTGTAACCAATACGACATAAACTTTGCAGAAAAATGTCAGTGTTCTGTCGGTAAAGTTTTAGCTTCAGTGTCCTCTTAAAAATTTGGAATAGGTGGATATGCTTTGTTTCGAAAAATCAAAATCCTGAAATTTGAAAACTGGAAGAATTTTTCGAAAAATTATAATAACGAAATCCGAATACGGGAATATCCTGAAATACAATTCTCCCGAAATATATTCCCACATAGCATAGGATGTCCTACGGATGCCCATTTTACGTCCGCATATCCATGAACATGCAATGGACGTCCATAAGATATCCGATTTTGGATATCCGTTAATATCCATAATTTGGATGTCCATAAGATTATGTCCGATCTTGGACATAAATGTCTTAAGTATAAAATTCGACTATAGACATGTTGAGAATGCGCGCTGTCAACGCTACATATCATTGTACTCCTAGGCAGCAACGTCACGTTATTTTCACGTCGATAAATGGTGATTACCAGTCCTAGACGTCATGTAACCAATAACTGACGTTTAAAAAACGTGAACAATTTTGACGTGATAATACCATTTAAAGACGTCTATAATACGTTTTTGAGAAGTCATTCTTAATCAGCTGTTCGATAAGCAAAGAATGTGACAGATTTTTATTTAATGTTCATTTATATTAACTGTGGTGTATGTAATCAACAGATTATTATTCATACACGTTGTTATTTATTTTTTATGTGCTTGCATCTCAAGCATTTGATTCTTAAAAATAAACCTTATAGAACTTGTCCTACTATTTCTTACTCACGAGCATTGCATTATTGCAATTATCCAGTTAGTAGGATGATGCTTGAAGATATGTTAATGAGAAAATGTTGACCCAGATAGCACAGAGATGAATAGAAGTTCATAGAGAATTTATTTTGAAGAAAACCTAAATAATTAGAAAAATGAATATCTGAAGAATTCCTGAAGAATTATCCGAGCCTAATTTATTCTAAAGTATTCTTTGGAATTTTATCATAATAAATATTTTAAATTTTCATAATAAATATCATAATAAATATTTCGAATCATTACTTGGGATACTCTGAGAATTTGTGAGAAATTACTATTATGAATTAATTTTATTTACATTTTATGGTTGCATTAGACAGACACCCCATCGCTTATAATAAGCATTGATTTGCATGTTTATATATTAATTTAATTAATTTAATTAAATCTTATATAATAAGGTAGATTTTTCTTTTTTTTTTAGTAGTACTATTTTATAATTATTCAAAGTTTATAGTCTTTTATGACTTTATTCAATAACATTTAACAATAAAGAATTTTTACTATAAAAATTTAAAGATAACGAAATAGAATATGCGGGATTTTGTAGACCTTACCTCATTAGCTAAGGATTAAATTAATAATAAAAGTACAAAAAATATAATTTTTATTGAAATTAAATTATTTTATTAAAATTAAATCATTTTATTAAATCATATTATCAGAAAATTATATGTGTAATTATTGTGTTAATTATAATATATATAGACAAAATGTAAAACGTTTATATCGATCGATGAAATGATGTCGTGTCTAAAGCAATAGATTCATAATCCGTGAAATGCCTCGCGGATCCAAGTTCGAGTTCCCATCAGTGCTAGTGAGAATTTTTAAATGTGATGTAACATTGGAATCAAGTAATCTAAAATTTTTAAGTAATATTTAATAACAACAACTATTGATTATTAAGATTAGGTCAATGAAAAATGAATAATTTTTTAGATATCCAAGGTCATTTTAGAATCATGTCATAGGTCGTTGAATTTGCATTAATATCCTTAAAAACATGATAAAAAAATATCTCTGCTAAAAAGAAATTAAGAGATTACTTACCTTGTTTCAAAAAAGAAAGTAAAAATTAAAAATTTTTAGAGCAAAGAATATTGCAACTTATTGTCATTTAAAAACTGATTAATTGTGTAGACATATTTTTGTGTTTATACTTCAAGTTTCTAAGTAACTTTAATAAATAGTACATACATAGTAAGTGTGTGTGTGTGTGTATGTGTGTTTTACTTCTATTAATATTTTTTCTCTACAAAACATAGATGTCTAATAGGACTCTGCGTATTGTATTTCTGTGTTTGTGTATATTTAATTTCCCTTTTAACGTTCAGGATAGCCAATTAATATACTACGAAGTGTAGAATCTTGCATAATTACAAGCGAAAAAATTAAAAACTACTCAGACCTGAAATGTGTGCTGATACGATTTTAATTTACGTATTTTCTAGAGATTTAATCTAAATGTTAGCGAATAGCGAACTCAATTGTGCTCAGTTAAGTTGCATGTGAAATTATAGTGTTAAAGTAATTTTTACTTGATCGATCAAATTTTTACGTTATTAAAATAATTTACTTGTTTTTACATGAGTGTAAAAACTCGAGCATGTTTCTCAACATTTCAAAGAAATAAAAAAAGGTAATCGATATATTACTGTTATAGATCCCTAAATTAAATGTAATATTTATTACATTTACGATAGTGACGTATGTTCTCTCTCGAAATATGGAATTATAAAACGATCGAAGTTCCGCTAAACTGCAACGACACGTTGGTTCGTGATCTAGTTGGAGAAATACATTACTTGATAAATATGCATTGTGCCATAAATATACGCGTCGTTAAGAATGCATTTCACCAACAAAGGCCCGTCGAAAGTTCACGGTATATCACGAGTAAGACGCGTAACGCGCACGCGATACCGCCATTGTTTCAGTCGATAAGAAGTATTAAATGCGATACTAAATGTTAACGTCAGCGTCAGTTTCGTATTTCGATTCGTACCGTATCGTTTCGCGCGAAACGCAACTTTTCCATCGCACCTTTCCTCATTCTTTTAGTAACCGCAAGCACTCTGGACGATCATGAGTTAGCCGTACTGAATTCCGAGTTTGTATAAATCTCGCGGGAGATATTTCACCTGACCTGACAGCGCGACTTCTTTCCGAGAAATCCATCTTAGATGGGACATAATGCATTACTCCTTTTTTAAAACAGTGTCACGTCTCGATTGTAAAAGTCTAGAGTTTCTTTTACATAAATGTTTTTCATTTTCGGTAATTATATAGAAAAACAATTATATAGAAAAAGTTACATCTCTCTCTCTCTCTCTCTCTCTCTCTCTCTCTCTCTCTCTCTCTC
>NW_022639453.1:4407950-4411338 GCF_010583005.1 Odontomachus brunneus
TCTCTCTCTCTCTCTCTCTCTCTCTCTCTCTCTCTCTCTCTCTCTCTCTCTCTCGGGTTTCTTCCGTTATAATATATATTGTAAAACATGGGATTTTTTTTAGTAATCTTTACTTTACAACTATGTAAGGATCGTACATGTATAAAATATATTAAAATTTTCGCAATTTTACATTTTATTATATTAAAAATGAACTATTCTTCACTGCTATCATTCCAAACTAGTGCATTATTCTTTCTTTGTTTATATTTTTATTTACGTGTGCCAATCTGCCAAATACATTTCAGTTTATGAATAACCTATCATGAATATTCAAATTTCTTGTTGTCTAAATTGATGAGTTTTTATCATATACTAAAATAAAAGATCCTGAAAAGATTAAAGATTCCTGCGCAAAATTTGAACTTAACCGCAACTTAATTTTATTAAAATATTTCTTTATAAAATTTATTGCACGTCTCAAACTCACATTTTAATTAAAATCAAAATCTTAATCAAAAAGGCAAGATTGATTTACTGGTCTTTTTAGGATCTGTTATTTTAGTATATGATAGTCATTAATTTAGTAACTTAAAATTTAAAAATTTAGTAAGACGGAAGATTTGAAGAACATTTTCATAAAAACTAGCTATATAAATATAAGGAATATAAACAAGGAAGAATGATATATCTGAAGTGATAGAAAAATTGTACAATTGAATATAATCAACTGCAAACTGTAAAACTGCAAAACTTTAAAGTGGTATATCTCGGAAATTACATGCGCGATAAAAGCATAGTTTAAAGTACAGATGATTCAGAATTTCACCTTGTATAACATATTTTAATATCGAAGAAATTCAAAATATTTTAATTTTTTCTATATAAAGACCTTATTTTTATCGCTTTTAAAGTCGATTTATATATGGTGATTTTTATATTAAATAACTTTATTATATTTTTATATTTTTTTTAATCTAGAAGAGTTAGTATTGACATTTTCAAAAGAAATCCAATGTGTCGATCTGTGTGATGTGTGTATGTGTGTATACTATATGAAATCTGTGTGAATATCTACTTCTTTTATTTTTGAATTTATATGAAGTTTTTAGAATAGGAATAATAAAAATATATATATATATATATATATATATATATTTTTTTTTTTAATTAAATTATATATATTAATGAGAGATTGCATAATAATAAAAGATAAAAGATACACACGCACACAAAATGCCTGACAATTATTGACATACTCGTTATGTGCAGATAGAATTCATTAAATTAAATACAAAATTTCTGTATTATTTCACAAACAACTACATAAAATTATATTACTTATTATTATTATTATTTTAATGAAAGAAGATATTAATTATTATTATTTTAATGAAAGAAAATTAGTGAAAGATTATGCGCAATATAATAGATAAACTGTGATGATGACGTCTGCCGCTTATGCTTGTACATTAAGTCAAATCGAACAAAAAAGTTCTCTTCTATTTTACAAATGATCGTGTAGATTTTTAGTTATTAATTAAAGAAGATTGAAGCATTATTGCGCACAATCATGTATGTATGTGTGTGTATATAATATTCGTTTCATAAAAATTGTAATAAACATTACTGTCGAAATATACTTAACAAAAAAATATACTTAACAAATGACGCACGAAATGCTTGCAAATAAGATATTTATTACGTAAAAATGATTTGATATTCTTGCTACGGAAAATGCACGCTCTGCATTTAATTTTGCACACGATAATTAAGTACGACCGCGTTATTGTGCCAAGCGCTCTCATAATTCATTGATGTATTCGTACTAACTATGAATATGTAATTCGTGTTAATTATTTTAGCGTGATTACGAGCGTAATCGTATTAAAATGTGAACTTCATGTCGAAGGCTTTGACGAAACGTTCGGTGTTTTATGGAGAGAACACCGTATTAAATCGCAAGCCGAATATCATAAGAAACGCCACTTAGGAAGTGAACTCCGTGCGCAACCACCACTCAAATCGTGACCGACTTCTAGCAAAGTTCTCGCGATTATAAATTGCGCGCGATTCCCGGATGCCGGTTCGAAAAAAATTCAACAAGAAGCGGACCAAAGTTGGGCGCGTTTCGCACAAATCGAACTTTCTGGAAACACTGTGGCCGACACCGGGTCGTAACATATACAACCGCTTCGCCGGTTCGCCAGTTTCCGTTCCGAGATAAATCGCTCGAGAAGTTTCCATTTTCATAATCCAAGAGCGATTTGCGGAGGTTTCGCCTGCACGAGTCACGGGGTGTAATTTACGCGGAAAAATCCAAATGATCGACCGTTAATTTCGCAGCTACTCGCAATTCGTACTGGAATTAAATCACTCAAGAGAGAAGGTGCGAAAGATCTGGTAGCGAACCATACACATCTTCTGCGAACTTATTCCCGAAAGGATACAATTCGTTAGGGGAGATAAAAAAGAGAACTTAAATTGACGCCGAATTCTAGGAATCGAGATCTTCTCGAAGCACCGGAAACGCAACGGGGAAACCCTAATTTTAATTTTAAAGTTTTATGAACTAAAACTGCTATTGAAACCTTGCAAACTTTTGCCACGCTGGCGACACTTTCCCGGCCGGAACAGTTAGCGATATTAGTTTAAACTTCCATTTTTGAGGAGAAATTTTCAAATGGAATTTACTTCGCATTTAAAGTCATTTTCAAATTTGATGAGCGGAATATATGAATGTTCATATATATGGAATATTATTCCAATCTGTTAATAATAGCCAAAATTATGAGATATGTTCTTTATTATTAAATGTATAATAGATTTTGAACATTTTTTGAAAACATTTTATTTAATACATCATAGATGATTATCAAAAATTTGTTGTTATTTTATATGAAATACAGAGTATCTGACACAATGCTGCGTACCAATGCTCATGTGCAAGTGTGTAGAGCTTATAAAACTAACCAAAAAGTTCTCTAACATTTTGCATATAACTATGATATTTATTAAGATGTTAATTAAAAAAGATTAACAAATCAAGGCACTCGATGATATTGACACTATTGATATATGGACGGAATTAATATTATTTTTCCGGGATGAAAACTGTTTGTTGTTTTTAATCGGAGGCAGTTTATATACTCAAACTAAAATGCTTAAAATTATGCAAAAATTTAACGTAACATTTATAGTAGTGAAATATTAGGACCTTAACTTAGTTTCCGCCCGCAAATGTTAGATGGCAATGCAAACAGTTCTAGTAGTCATTACTAACGAAACAGGTAGTTTGTGATTAATTTCGACATTTCTCGATAACATTCAGTCAGCATACACAATTATTTTCCTAAACAACAATTTCTTTTGCTTTGTGAAAAATGGAACGCGATAAAGTGTTTTTTCG
>NW_022639453.1:4411413-4421432 GCF_010583005.1 Odontomachus brunneus
CAGCACGGCTTGAGTGGTACACGCTTCCGAAATGTTGAAGAAGTGCGAGAATGGGTGGACGAATGGATTGCTTCGAAACAAACATCGTTTTATCGAGATGGTATCGCCCAGTTGCCAGAAAGATGGCAAAAAGTTGTAGAAAGTGATGGAAAATACTTTCATTGAAATAATTTAAATAAATTTTTTACAATAAATGCTTTTTCTCAGTATTTTTTGGGCGGAAACTAAGTTAAGGTCCTAATACATTCATACTTAAAGTTCCATGCAATTTATCTATACCGTTCATAAGAAATTTAATACTGGATATCGCAATTTCTTGCACATATAACCTTATGATAGAGGCATATAAATGAATATAGATGATCATTATTCTAGTGCAACTTTGTAAAAAACGATATTATCCAAATAAAAAACTTACTCTTACATATAAAGGATAGTATCTATTACACCTTTTTTATGTAATGGCTAGAAAACTGCTTTCTGTTTTGAGTACTGTTGTACTCTGTATTGTTCTATGTTGAGTAATGTTGTATTTAATAAAATATGGCAAATATCATAAAATTAGTCTCAAATTAACATTTATTATTTAGATAGTGAAATAAATATATAAAAACGTTATTTTGTTTGATAACCCAATTAAGAGAGATGAAGTCTAGAAAAACAAGTGCTAAATGTTCGTGTAAATAGATTAGAATTGGAGAATAATAATGTTTGATAATGTTAAAACATACGCGCCGAATAATTTTTCCGGTCTTTCACGGTGAAATACGCGGTGAATTAAATCTTTCACTATCAAATCGATTCTGATTCCCAATAATTTATAATTAATTAATTCTCCATTTTTTAAATCCCGAATGCGCATTAATTTATTAGTTTACTTTTTTAATTTATTTAAGTTGCAAAAAATACTGCCTCAGCCAAGAGTCGAATCTCCCCATTTATCGAGCGAGATGCTGTACCAATTCGGCCACTGAGGCTTAATAAATTAAAAAAATAAATTAATAAATTAACGCGTATTCGGAGTTTTACAAGAGAGGAATTAATTAATTATAAATCATTGGGATTCAGGGTCGGTTTGATAGTGGTTTGATAGTTTACTGACTCACTGGGTACGTTGAAAGACTGAAAAACCATTCAACACGTGTATTTTAACATTATTAAACATTATTATTTTCCCATTCTAATCTTTTCGTATAAACATCTAGCATTTGCTTTTACAGGCCTATTAATTAGGTTATATACAGAGCTTTACATTCTAACCTTCAAAGATTTTTATTATATATATGCTTAATTTGTTTGATAAATAGTGAGAGAATTTATGAGTAGTTTTCTCTTGATGCGCTACCGAAAATACCTACTTGATAAATAAACTCCTTAAAGCGGATTTGGACATGAGATACAGAAAGTTGTAGGTTTACCTTTAAAATTTCCTGTAATATTAGATCATAGATTGATAACTATTGTGAAATTTACAAAGTAGTAGGGGATTTTTTGTTCAGTTTGATAATATCTATCTGTTTGTGTGCACACGAATTTGTTATTAATTGTTAGAAATTTTCTTCGTATATAGAGTGTCCGATACAACACAAGCTGCTCGTATGCAGATACAATTCATTAAACTGAAATTCATTAAATTTCTATCTTTATACGAAAAACCACAGTCATTATTAAGATATTAGTTAAAGAAGGTTAATGAATTAGTGCACTCGATAAAGGAGGAACAGCTTTGTAAAACAGTTTGAAGAAATGCGTTTTGGGCTTGCTGACTTTTTCCTAGTAACAAATAAATATCAACTGACAACAGGAAACATCACATGCGTGATGTTTCTGGACCGCACGCGTATGTAAGATTCTCGCTTCACTTGCACAGTTTTTTAGTTCTTTTCTTATCTGCACACAAGCGCGGTATGCGTTGTGCTAGACACCTTGTAAAATTTTGCTAAATTATTATTAACATTCAATGTATAATTTTTTAACAGTCAGTTCACATTAAAATCTTTATGTGCGTTCTTTTAAATGCAATAACTACGTCTGTATTTCGTGACATCTCCATCTCAGTGGAAGTATAACCATCTATATGTACATTTGTTAACGCCAGCAAAATATATCGGCGAACATTTTTAACAGGCATTTTTTTGGGTTTCGAGCAGACTCTGACAGTGGTTGCGGCTTGCTCAGAGCTCCCTCACTCCTTTCACCCTTTTCGCCTGGAGTACGTCCTCGTGTCTGCGTATCCGCAAGAAAAATCTGCTGAGCCAACGAAAATGTCGCAAGCAAGCCAACGACTCTCTTTACAGTGGCTTTTTACAGACTCTAGAATACATTATATGCAATTTTGCTCGGCTTCTTCCGGTTTACAGCTTCAGTGTTTATATTAACTTTGTTTATTTCCTAATAACTCTATTTCGAACGTTAAAACATTCTCATCAGCAATATAATTTGCGTTGTTTGTAACATATGTTAAAATTTTTCTTAAATGCTTTATGTTGTTCTACTAATTTAATTATTAATAATATAATTTATTAACACATATATGATATTCGAGTAGAGAAAAATTATGTGATATATATGCATAACAGCGAATGTTATTGAACCTTTTAAGAGAGCTTTTGTTAGAGATTCCCATCATATTAAAAAAATCAGATTTTTACATATATTGCAGAATTTTAAAATATGTATTGGATATTAAATATGGATAACAAGGAAAAATATGCATAACAATTGGTTTCTGGTCACTTATTCTTAAATAAATTTTTTTCTCGTTATATCCTACAGGATAAACATTAATTATTTTTTGTATAAGCTAGTTTAAATCACACTTTTATATCTGTATGTTGGCTCTTAATAGGCCTTTATCCCCATCATTTTGAAAATATTAAATATTGTGGGATTGATTAATGGTTTTTAAAAGATCGTAAGATTTAATAAAGAATATATATATATATATATATATATATATATATATATATTTTTTTTTAATACAGATAAATCTCTACGTAGCTAAAGTTCTACACTGGCTCGACTTAACTGACAACTCGACGATAATTACGACGCTATCGACGACTACTACGGACGGCTGACTGACAACTGACTGAGCTCTGATCAGATGTTCCGTCCTTTTATATCTATTTGAAAACAAAAGTCGATCTCGCATAAAAAGAAAATCGTTTTCTTTGCTGTCTGCCGCTTACTTCTATTAAATATACTTGTGCCGCCGAAATGCTATCGGCACGCACGATCGGTACGGCTGCCGCGACTATGGATCACATGTTCCGATAATCGCTTCCGACGCTCATATTCCGATACTACACTCGGCTATTCTGCAGCTACAGTTGCCTCCAACTATAATTGTCCTTTTTAATCGGAGTCATCATCGTAGTCATCTGACCAGGGTTTCATAAGGTCCGCTGATGTAAAAGTCTGCTGAAGACCTTCGTGGTCCCCAACCTTACTCACTAAATATCTATCGTTTCGCAAACTTTTAATTATCGCATAGGGACCAAGATATTTTGACGCCAGTTTTAGTCCAGGTCCTAACTGCGTTCGCTTAATTGCTACTAAGTCGTCTTCATTGTATCGCTTGAGTTCCTTGCGTCTTTTATTATAACACTTCCGATTGGCTTGTTGAACCTTAAGAATATTCTCTTTTGCTTGAAGCCGCAATTCATCTCTGTCATTTTGAAAAGAGTCTATTAACTCTGACTCAATTAACTCTTTAATGCGCGGATCTTCTTTTAAACGTATATGTGTTCCCATCAATATATTGAAAGGTGCAAAATTTGTACTTCTACTCGAAATTGAATTTAAATACTGTTGCGTGGCATTTAGATATTTAAACCACTCGTCAGATTTTGGTGCTGCCAGTTTCGTTAATAGCGGTATCAACGTTCTATTCATTCTTTCTGTGTGGCTGTTTGATCGCGGAATACCGGTTGTAATAAGCACATGTTCGACATTTTCTTGCTTGCAATATTCTTTAAATTCTTGTGATGTGAATGCGGTATCTCTATCAGAAATGATCCGTTTTGGATTTCCAAAAATCACGGCTTATTTTCGAAGTCTATCCACTACTTTTAGTGGCGTATAACTAAACGAATTTACTGAATACATCTACTGCTACAAAGATATGTTTATAGTTTTTTCTCGTAGACGGAAAAGGACCCAAGTGATCAATATGATACGAATCTAACGGCATACTTCCTTTATCTATTACATGCAACCATCCTTCTTATTTGTCTTGCTTTCGTTCAGCCAAAATACAATCAATACAATTACGTATAACTCGCTCAATTCTCGCACGCATGTCAGGGAACCAATAATTCTTTTTAACTAAAATTTTGGTTTTGTTAATTGAAAAATGACCTTGCTCATGAGCGCGTTTTATTACTTGCGACTGCATAGATCTTGGAACTACTAATCGCACGTCGTGGTCAATTTCTTTAAACAACAATCCATCTTGCACAACATAACCGTCAATAGTCTGACGTTTCGCTAAATCGATTATTTGTCTTAACTCGTCTTCGCGTTGCGCTTTCTTCAGCTTAACTATCAGTCCCTTTTCGTCTTTGTCTATCGCAAATATACACGGTAGCGGGTTGCGACTAAGTGCATCTACATGGGTCATGTTTTTCCCTGAGCGATGTTCAATTGTATACACAAACTCTCCTAAAAGTAATGCCTATCTTGCTATTCTAACCTTTTTACCCATAGTTAACGCGACAATCGGTCACGATCTTAAATGGAATGCCTAATAGGTACACTCTGAATTTCCGTAACGCTTTTACTATTGCGAGTACCTCCAATTCATAACTGGGATACTTTTCCGTAGTCTTTCCGCTTACGTAATACACTGAGTGAAATAATTGATCATCATTATCGCGCTGTAACAAAATAGCACCACATCCGTGCATAGATGCATCTGTGTGTAATTCAGTTTCTCGATCTAATTTATATAACTTTAACATGGGTTTATTACTCAATAACGTTTTAAGCTTACGAAACGTAGATCTTTCTTCATTGCCAAAACGAAATAATACATTTGCTTTTAATAAGTTTGTTAATGAACGCGCAATTAACGAATAGCCTGCTACAAATTTTCTGAAATAATCCGTAAGACCCAAGAAGCTTTGCACTTGTTTTAAATTGTTCGGCTCTGGAAATCGTACAACAGCTTCCGTTTTGCGCTCCGAAGAGCAAATAGAACCATTTTTGATAAGGTGACCTAAATATTCAATGCGTCTCTGTAAAAAACAATATTTACTCCAGTTAATTATTAAGCCAAATTGAGAAGCTGTCTCTAGCACAGTTTTCAGACGCTCTATTCCTTCTTCATAATTTGTTGACGGAACAATAAGATCATCTATATACGTCAAAACGATTCTGTTTTTAATCGTTTGAACACCGCATTAATAAATTTTGGAAAAACAGCAGGGGAATTACATAAGCCAAAAGGTACTTTTAGAAATTCATATTGACCATCTAATATAATAAATGAAGTATATTTACGACTGTTTTCATCTAACGACACATGGAAGAATCCGTTTTTAAGGTCGAGTGTGGTAAAAACTTTGGCATCTTGTAATAAATCTAACTGGTCTTCTATAAGCGGAAGTGGATATCGATCTTTCATAATCTTCTTATTAATCTAGACACAATCGTGTTCCGTCTTTTTTCTTAACCAGAACGACTGGACTAGCGTATTTCGATAACGATGGTTGTATAATACCGTCGCGCAATCATCCCTGTACATGTGAGTTTACTTCGTCTTTTTCCGACGGAGACAATCGACGTGCTCGCTGATATACCGGTTGATCGTCCTTGACTACAATATTCATCTTAATACCTATCTCACGAGATTTTACAGGTTCATATGTTTCTACTATTTTTTCGATTTCGTGTCTACGTCCCTTATCGATAATGTATGATACATCAGCTTTGTCTATTTGGTAATCATATTCGACACTTAAGATTTCGGGAACACTATCAGAGTCTCGCGTAGTTCCGCCTATTGGTAAAATTGACGTTTTTCCTTCTTTTATAGTTAATTCTACTAAAGTACAGTGGGATAAAACGTTACTTTATTTCACCAAATAGAATTAATAACTTCGTTTAAAACAGATTTTCACGAAACAACCGACAAGCTTGTTGTCAAGCAATTTAATGTAATTATTGAGGTTATATCTATCTTATAGCTATATCTCGGCGTTACTTAATGACACTTGTAGACTCGACTGGAGGCAACGTTGGTTCCATTGGGAGATCGCGCGTGAGAAAATTCGACCTGGTTCTACAAGTTCTCTGTTCGCGGATGGACTAATCAGAGGAGCGAGAGGACATTTCGGAAGTGAAAAACGTAATGTCTTAAGGGGTTACATCCGTCAGGGTTCAGAAAATTGATTTTTTGGAAATAATATATTTACCGAAAGTATCATTTTTCAAAAAATTCCTTCCACAAATTGTAGGCAAGTATTCGTAAAAATACCAAAATTATAACATTTTGAATAAAATCGGCTGCGGTTGACGTAGTCGGCGGCATACAGTCCCTTTTGTCTTATCCCTGTCAGAGTCTTTCCCACTGGTTTTCCTCATAACTTTCTTTTAAATTTTATTATAAGGTCATTTCTTTGTGATAATACAGTTCCAGGCTAACATTTGCGAGAACAGAATGCTTAAATTAGTCGACTTTGAAGTTTCAAACCGAACGCTTAGTGAAAGTAGTGTGTTGAATATGGGAAGATGGAATGGTTCAAGGGAATAACTTTTGAATAAACAATTCAGAAAAGACATTAAGAAAGAAAAGTCCACTAGCAGATATGACACACAGCAGAAATAATAGTCGTGATTATACACCTTTAATGATGACCTCAGTGCTATTAAATCAACATATGAAAATTTCAAAGTAAGGGCAATTTATTGAAGAATAAAGAATCAGATATGTATGTTAAAACAGCTATGACAAAAATTAGTTTTGTTTATCTACTTACAGGGTTAAGTCTTATTTATCCCAAATAAATGTTATCGATTTTTTGGACACCGAAAATGTCAATTAGCGATGACAAGCTTCACGAAAGCATTAACAACAGTGTTATATCAACTTTTTGTAACAGGCTTCTATTAATGTAATATGTAAATAAAAGTATGTAAATAGAATCATTCGTTAAAAGATCATCTTTATAAAGTCAATAATGTAGTTAGCAGAAATATTCAAGCGTTTGGGACGTTTTTCGAGTTGTTCGGGTGTATGCAGCCCCTAACTAACGCTGACTATTACGATGGATGCCCGCGTGGCGTCGCATTGAAATACAATTCGGCGTAACGAAGCGAATAGGATCACCACGTGCCAATCCCGCCGCCGAGCCGAGAGCCGATCGTCGGATCGACGAGCGGACGCCTCGATATTCTGGATAGCTATGGAGATACCGGTCATTTACTCTAACGCGACCTGGAAACTCTCATACGCGATCGCTTCCATTTGCCCGGGGAGTCGGGCGATGTCAGCCAGCTCCGACGTCTTACGTTTCGTCGTCCTCTTCCCGCTTTCTCTCCGTCCGATCGTCGTCCAAGCGATTTCGCTCGTTGCAGCTGATTGCGGTTCGACCTAACGGAAGCCCGATTCGAGTTAATACCGTCGCGATAATGTCATGACCTCTCGCCGGTCTTTCCTCTTGAGGCACTAACGGAAGAAACGCCTATCTCCGCCACACTCTTCGCACGTACATATGCCTCTTCTCTCCTTTAGTTCTCTCTTCATCGTACGCCTGCTTCTCGTATTCGAAGTCATTCGCTGGTATCCCGCCTCCTTCTACGCGCTCATCTCAATTCACTACTCCCGCACAGTAGTAAATCGTTCTCTTTTCACTTTTTCACATTCCTTTTCTCAAGTATATATATGTTGTTTCTGTTATTTTTGTACATATGCATCAATATCACTATGTGCAACTATAGTTTTCTTTAAATTTAGCTGTTTATTTTTTAACACCAGTCAATTTTCCTTTTCGTTCTACGTATAAAATTATATCAAGGGTTTTAGGTAGTTTGTAGACATGAATTGAAGAAATTTCTTTGCAAAAAAACGTGATTTTTATTTTATATGAGTGTGACTATCGTGTGAATTAGAACTATTGGACTAAACCATAATTTGACAAAGTAACAGTATGGAAAAACAAATTACGGAATGTTAAGATAAAGTCAATGAAAAGCGAATACTTTAGAAGATATTCCGTTTAACTTTAGAAGATATTTCAGAATATCCCAAAATAAAATATAAAATATTCCGCTGGATATATTCACTTTTTCATAATTTTATGTGCGGATTAATTGGATGAATCTATTCATATAAATCAAACACATTATTCTATTAAAAAAAAGAATGTGCAGTTGCAGTTTTCCGATATATTATTATCGAGAGAAAATTGACTCCATAAATACGTAAAATTGACGAGCTTTTCAGCTTGCTACTATTTTTTTTTAACTCCTCCATAGAACAAGAGACATAAACTTTACAGTCTCATGAATCACCTTATATATCGATCTCGTTTTGCCACCCCTCCTCCTCCTTCTTTTTTCAGTACTTCCGAATTTTTATCTTTCGTACTATTCGTTCCTCTCTCGACTTCTCTGTCCGTCACTATGTCCTTTCATTCCTACGCGTCGGCGGACTTTATTTTGGTTGAAACGCTCGTGACCACAGAAAAAGTTTCGTTCTCAGCGAAGTCAATGACGTGAGAACGCTATGACGTCACGGGATCGTCGGAAGCAACGATATGGAATAATCCAAATTACATTTTGTAATATACTATGAAAATATTTCTACTTGGAATACTTAGAATATTTTACTCAAACTTAAGATGGATTTTGACCCTACACGAATGAATGTTGCAATCTATTAGAGCGATTTTATTCCTGTAAAAAATAGCAAAATATTTCAGATTCACTTTTCAATTTCGAGTGGAAATATTCACTTGACGATTCAGAATGGAGAATCCACTCTGCACGAGTTAAAAAATCATTCGACTGTCGCTCCGAGCGAAATTTTACTCCAAGAAATTTAGAGAGTGCGTCAGCGAAAATTTCCGTTATTTTATGTGAGTATCATAAATATTGTAACATTCTATATATAACATTTCTATATAGATCTCCATAAGAATACGTAGGCAAACAATGCAAACTTAAAATAAACGTATACTAGTATTTGTTAGTCTAAGGCACAAAATATTATTTTTTAGCAATTGCTCGAGCAGAAATATAATTAGCCGACCTGAATCAAAAGCAGGAATAGCCAGTTAATACAGGTTAGATTAAATTTTCTAGCTCATTACTAATTTGTTACTAGTTGACTATTCACTGAAATATAGAGTATGGTCTAGCCGTTTGTGGTCTAACCGTTGTCTAACCAATATACTTAAAATATGAAAGAATAGCTGTGGTGCTGTCTATTACAAAATACATAATCTAACTATATCACCACTATATCACAACTAGTATTTTAAAACTAGGTAGCAAATCAAAATGAAAGTTACGTTAATCTTAGAAAAGCAGAATTAAATGTTACTTTATTGATTAACAACAGTTTATAGTTTTTTTATTTTATAATTTTATTTTATAATTTCATTCGTTTGATCATCTGCTAACTTATTTATCTAGCCATTAGAGAAGTGTTATATTATTTGCGAGCAGTGATGTTAGGTATAAATTTATTATCTCGTAGCTAGACGCCGACGAGGTTCAATTTCACTAAAGTGTTTAGAAGCAAATGATTAGAACAAACTGTTCTCTTACGGTTATTACGATTTGCCGTTATTTACTCAAGCCACGAATATCAAACATTTAAACATCGCCAAATGAACGCATCGTTTATTTTTGCGTTTATAATCACAATGACGTATCTATCCGGATACATTTCCGGAAATAAGTCACTTGATACAACTCATCCGCGTTATCATCAGTGATAGTGTGGAACGAAGGTCGGTCTCTCTCTTTTTCTCTCCTCTCTCTCTCCCTTTCTTTCTCTTCTCTCCCTC
>NW_022639453.1:4421518-4426205 GCF_010583005.1 Odontomachus brunneus
TCTCTCTCTTCACTATTAAGACTGAGATTTCGCGGTTATCTCGGCGATTTCGGCAATAAGCGCGCACAGCAGCTCACATCGGATTCGCTATACCAAAAACATATCAGGTATATAATCGAGCGAGAAGTAAGTCCCTCTTGCAGCGATACTTTATGCCTCTCAAAATCATATTATATTATGATATATGGATGACGTATGTCTTAGGGATAAATTCCATTTTCGTGCGATTGAAGGAGAAACTTTATTTGATCATCGCGCGATCGATCGATCAGGGTGTGTCCCTTGTTACTTCTACGATGTAATTGGATTACTATATGATGTAGCTCACCGTATTTTATTTTGTGACATGTATAATTTGTGTTAAATGCAATTATTTTTATTGCAAAAATCTACATTTTGGTAATGAAGACTCACTCGAAGAATAAAATAATAGCCAAGATATTCGAATTCGAGTAATTTTTTATTAGTATAGAACAAATTCTTCACTCTGACTTGTCAAGTGGATATTTTCATCCAAAAACACTTGATATGTACACACACACGCGCGCGCGCACACACACACACACACACACACACACACATGCAAATATATATATATATATATATATATATATATATATATATATATATAATGTCCCAAACTCTCCTTATCACATTAAGTGGGAATATAGAACGGGTTAAGGTGAACATAAAAGTTCCATACCGTTTTGCGATATTCGCAATAATAACCGAGAAATTAATTGTAAAAAATTAAGGAAAAACGCACGCTAAATGGTTGAGGGTGAAACGCTCGCGGCGTTTATATATAATAATTAATATAGCACACGGATGTCGGCGTGCGGTGATTGGAAAAATAACGTACTATTGCCTATACTTATATCGCTGCACTCTTACATCTCGCCTCGGCGCGGTGCGGCAAGACTTAGGATCAGAGCGATATAAGACGTAGGATAAGACGCTGACATCTGCCTGCTATATTATTGAGTCGCAAGCGCTCTTCCCTTAACCATTCAACGTGCGTTTTTCCTTGCCTGTATCTTTTACAATTAATTTCTCGGTTATTATTGCGAATATCGCAAAACGGTATAGGACTTTTATGTTCACCTCAATCCGTTCTACATTTCCACTTAATGTGAGAAGGAGAATTTGGGACACCCTGTATATGATTTCGAATAGCAATATTTTTCCTATTGCTTCGCGTAAATTTTCATTTGTTTTGAGCGAAAATTGTTCTTGCGAGAACAGAAAAGTATTACTGGTTCGTCAGTAATAAATCACTATTGTTTAGCAATTTTATTAAATAGCTGATGACTTCAAGTACTTAAATTATAGTATTCCAAAGTAATTCAGTGGTTATGGCAACAGTAATAATCACTAAACTAGTACTGGATTTTCCTGATAAATTATTCATGTGAATTCTTCCCTGATAACGAGAAAGATAAGCATAAATTTCCTCATATGAATTGTTTTATATTATATATTTTCCAAAAAGCAAAAACATTTCTAAAAGATATCTGAATCTGGAATCTAATAACATGAAGAAACTTCGAAAAGCTGTCGAAACGATAACAAAATATTATCAGAATATAACAGAAATTATAGAGATTTTCTATTATCAGAAATATTATCTAATTCGCCGTTTTTTGAGAACAGAAAGATATCACAAAAAGATGTCAAAATGATTTCTCATAAAGGAATGTCTTTAAGATATTCCAAGTATATCAACATATTGAAATCTCATTTATGTCAAAATAATTTTTCAAAATAGTGGTAATTATGAAGGAGAGGGGCCTCCTCATCAATTTGCATGAAACTTCGTCAGATTGTGTATTTTGATATGTAGAACACAATTCTGCAAGAAAAAGTGTCGCTCTCAAGCAGATTAAAAGTTATGAAATGTCAATGATGCGCTGATAGATTTCCTAATCCTACATCGCATCGTCGACACGACAGATTTTCTAACCCCACAAGTGTTATTTTTCAATATTTTATAACTTTTAATCCGTTTGAGAGCGATACTTCTTTTTGCAGATTTGTATTGTACGCATTAAAATACGAACTGATGAAGTTGCAAATCGGCGAGAAGGCACGAATACTAATGCACGGATCGCGCGGACGCAAGATAGGAATGTTGGGTCAAGCAACCTGTACTAAAATGCACCTAGATTACACTTTTCGTTGTATCTGCGCTTGCCAAATTTTGCCTCATAGATATAACATTTGTTCACTAAACAATTTTTTAAGTCTTTCTTGTATGATTACCAAGGGTGTCACAGAACTCGATTTAGCGGTTAGGTCTTTAAAAATTTATAATAAATTAATATATGGTTTCATACCACTCTGCACACTGGATATTATTCAAATAATTTATTCGATATTTATTTCAATTTTTACTTCATATTTACCGGATATTTTCAAGAAATCTCTCAAACGGGAGAACTTCATGAACTCGCTTTTATGTATATATATATATATATATATATATATATATATATATATATATATATATATACGTGTAGCCCTATTAGTGTAATCTTCGTAAATATATCGTCAAACCTCATTGGCATTACAAACCTCGAAGATCACTGTACGATCATCGAGATTAAACGAAGCGGAGTTTGTGGTTTATAAAAGATGGTTAACTATACGAGATCTAAACTTATAGAGCGACACACATATGAAATGGAAAGATGCAGTGACGCAAAAAATAACATATTAGATTCTTTTTATTATTTAAGAAAAATAATCAAATATTATGTTGTTTGGACCATTCCAATGAATAAATTTATTTAAATTCAACAAAAATTTATCATTATAACTCTTCGTGTAAAATCATATTTATAGGACGTAGGATGTATATAATTATGTTAGACTGACGCGCGGAGCAACTTTGAACTGTCATAATTTTGTCGACAATCAATATTTTTGGACACATTTTTCTCCACATATATAGAACAGCGTTTCAGTTATAAAATAATAGCGTAATAAAATTAAAATCTGCAAATAGATTAGCATTATTTTTTAAATAAGTGGAAAAATATTTTTTATGTATGAAATGAGAGAAATTATTTTTTTTATAAAATCGAGGAATTTCTCCTAATCAAGATATTTAAGATATTAAGATAAAATTAACGGAGCTTTTTATTAAAAACACTTTAAATTTCCTGACAAAAAGTAGCAACGTAAAATTTTAATATTTATTAACTTTTTGCAAGGTACTTTGTGACGTTATATTCTCAAAACAAAAATTTTTCCATCATGTTTGTCGATAATTTTACCGATAATTGCTAAAAACGGGCTAAAAGTAAAGTTTTTTTTTAATGCATATAAAAATTTCAATCTTTTAATAAATATTTTCATTACAATAGACTGACTCTTCCTGCACAGATCTTGCGCATTACGAATTCAACTAGAACGCGTAATTTTTTCTAACAAGTAATATGGCAAAATTTTAAATTGGCATCAATAACTTAAAAAAAATATGTAAAAATGAATATTTGTACATGTTTAAAATATAAAAAATTTTAGGTGTGTACTGCTCGACTATTTTAAAGCGCGATTAATAATCGAACTTCGTTTTTATACATTCTAAACATTTTATACATTCTATACATTCTAAACCACTTAAAGTTTTTACTGCTAGTTTACTACCTAAAGCTTTTTTCAGTTAGCTGAGACCACTTTTTGAACTGTACAAAAGTTGCTGAGTAATTGAATATTCGTTGGGTGTCACGTCTTCATTATTGTACACGAAAGGATAATAGTAATTCGTTAAATAATCATGAATTACTGAGCAATGATTAATTACTATTTTCTTTTAATAATTATCAATAATAATTTTTAGAGTCAGAAAATAGATTCTTCCTAAAAATTAATAGAAAGTATAAAAATGCGCGTCGAATTTAAGTACACATACACATACTTTTTTTCTCAGCTAAATCGAAACTAGTTTTTGTCATCGGCAATGGTCGAAGCGAATCGAAGAAATATTCGCTGCACAACTTTCCAATCGTTAACGATGTACAGGCGAGTATCTGAACCACGTATTGGAATCCCGTTAAAGTAAAGCCATTCCCATAATGGATTGGAAAATATAACTTCGTTACGTCGCATGCGCTTAATTCGCTGACATACAAAGTCCTAAAGCTCAATTTGCATGGAGCAATTCGCTGGGAAGCTTCGCGACGTCGCGCTTGCGGCAAGATCGAGCGCAAATCGAACCACTTATCTCCGAACAGTCTTAAATCCATACTTTGAAGATACGGAGATTTTATGTTTACGAGCTTATCGGGATGCGGCCTGCCGCGGCTTTCACGCTAAATCTCCATTTTTCAAAGATTTTGATTTAAGGTGACTCGAAGAGTTCTTCGATTGAGCCAAAAACGCAGGAATTGAGGGAAACGCATCCGATAATTTCGGGGACCAGCCAGTGATATTCGGCGGAATGTCGTAGAGATTCTCGCGACTTCGGTTGGTACAATACTGAAAAAGCTCCACGCGACCAATATCACCGTCGCACTAGCTGGCATTGCGCGCCGCCGCTAGTGTGCCGACTTATTGTCGTAACACCAGTCGCGTGCCATCCATATATTTCCGCTTAACGCACCATCAAAAGGAGGGAAGTTCGGGGGCGAATTTAATCTATTTATCGCTACCGCCGGCACACAGTCTCCCCCCCCCCCCCCCC
>NW_022639453.1:4426472-4437351 GCF_010583005.1 Odontomachus brunneus
TAACACTCTGTCCTTTTTCCCCCGCCACTCGGTCCTTTCTTTTCCGTGTATAGGTGCACCCGACACGGGGGCTTTCCAACGAGTTACGAACTTCCATCGTCGCCTCTGACATTCTGCCGTGTCTCTCTCCTCCTCCCCCCTCCCCGTAGACTTGCCTTGAACGATCCCCTCCTCCACGTGCGCACACATACACATATATAAACGCCTCTCTCTCTTTCCTCTTTCCCCTCTTTCTCTTCGCCCTTCTCTCTTTCTCTCTATTTCTCTGTCTCTCTACGCCCGCTGCTTCGTATTACTCTATAGCAGCTTGTAACTATGGGCCTTCCTGCCTTGCGCCTTCGTGTGCTGCAGGCGGCACAATTAGTGCGCGCCATTAGTCAGCAGCAGCCTTTTCCTCCTACATACAAAATTGTGTCTCGGTAAAGGCGCCTCTGTGTCTACCCGAGGGAAGAGAAAGGGTAGATAATAGGTACGTGAGCGCGGGGCGATCTCTTCTCTTCGGGGGTGATGTGCACGTGAGCGAGCGAGCGACGGGACGACGACGCGTTGGCGTACTCGAACAAATATTAGCAAGAAAGAGAGAGAGGCGGGGAGAGGGGGCGTCGTATATCTCTCTCCGTTTCGTACACAGGACGGCGGTGGCGACGAGCTCGCTCGCTTCAAAGTTGCGCTAAAGTGTCTTCTTTCGTAACGTCGGATCGTCTTTTGTTATGCAGAGCCCGTATGTGCCGCGTGAACCAATCAACGAACAGACGCTCGGTTACGCCGTAGTCGGTATCGGGTTGTCAGGGTGTGTTTAAAATTTAATTTTGCCGTAGTAGTAGCGGCACAGCGACGGCGCGGCAGCAGCAGCAACAGCAGCAGCAGCAGTATCGAATTCTTTAGTAGGACTTCGAGGAATTTTTGGAATGCCGGCCCCAATATGCGAGACCTTGTTAAAGTCTGTCATTGAATTAAAGCGTATGCGTAGCCTCTGTTAATACATGCGCGCTAGTTACGCTAGGTAGAATTTTATTATTACTAAATTGATTTTCGAAAATCACTATTTTGGAGCAAAACCATTCTTTTTAAGACCCGAAAGAAGTACGGTTCTGTGTATGTATGCCTCGCCGATTTTTACATTTATTTTAACTATTATTTGAACATATTTTAATACATTTTAGCTTACATAGAAATTATTGATATAATCATCTTGAGGAATATCACGCGTTAAAATATGGGAAAGAATTACGAAATATAGGAGAGAGTACGTCACAGAGGACCACCGCTTATAAAACATAGATAAACAAATGCCATTTGTTTGAAAATGAAGAAATTACAATAAACAGACAACCACTAATAATGTAATGACAGTAGACCATGTACACAAACCTTATAGAGAACGTTGTAACGAAAAAACTGCAAAAGGATCACTTTTGAAGGTACACTTGTTAAAATGTAATATTAATATATTCGTATAAAATAATGGCATAGTATTATTATTGTGAAATCAAATTTCATAACGTATCCACAATACATTAAAGAAGTTATGTGTATATTTACATTATTTTTACATTGTCATATAGACATAAATACGTATATTTTATTGTAAAGTATGTGTTTGGGGCACGGAAGTCCGGGATCGTTGGGGGCATATATATTATATATATATATATATATAATAAATAAATACTTTTTCGATATTATATAATAAATATATTGTTCTTATTATGTACTTATTAATTAAAAATGAAGGAAGAAATGTCAATAAAACATTGTTTTTTCATTTCAAATGTTGCTTTCATACACACATACACACACACACACATATATACATACATACATATATACATATATATATGTGTTATCTGAAAATGATAAACTTATTTTTATTACTCTGTTTTTACTTATATGTATGATATGCGAAATATTATCATACATATATAGAAAGCCATACATGGTCTTCTGTGCCCCGTGCTTAAGGTCCAGAGGACCATTTTTCTTTCAAACAATTTTAATGTCTAAAATAAAATCTCTCACAATTATTAAACTAACGCTTTGTCTGCGTATGCATAATCCTTGTAGGTATATGTTGAACAACTTTTCCTATAATTTCCTATAATTGATAAATTTTTTATTAACCTTAGATTGTTAAGCGGTCCTCTGTGCCCCGCTCTCCCTTAAAAACGGTCTTGATTAAAAATAAGAAACACACTTTGTGTCGTATAACCAGTCGTTTGATTTTCTTACTACAAATATTTTTACCTTTTCTTTAGTTTAATTTCTTTAATATCTATTTATGCTTTTCGTACGACGTGTAATTGATAGTTTAACATATTTTTTAAAAAAATTTGTATTTATTATTCTGCTTTTGTGCACGCGCAAAGAATATTTTTAGCGGCATCCCCGTTTGTATCTGATACATAATTTGGTTCCGTCATAATAGCTAAAGTATAAAAGACGGATGAACGGCTGCGCGATAATGTCGTTATTTATAGCGGAACTATTTACATTTAATGATCGCGTCTAAATTTGCAACCCGATGCGATACGGTGTAATTATTCTTGACGCCGAGCGCCACGGTCGATAACCGCAATGAAACGAATAAGAGAGAAATTCCAGTGTCTTCTTAAATAATCGATAAAAGGCACAATAAAACAAACTAATTATTGATAAAAGAGAAAATAAAATGGGCGATCGGAATCTCTCGTAGGTTTATAGATACGATAAGGAAAGAAAAAGAAAAGAGGAAAAACAAATACGCTTAAACGATGGTTTTCATATATATGCACATATAAATACAAGCGAAGTTGAGTAAAATTACGAAGCAATTAATAGATTATGGTGTTCTTTGAACGAAAAACTGATATCTTCATAAAAAAGGTCTCTCGCGCTGAGATTTCGCGCTTATATTTTATCGTCGCAATCCCACAATATGCGATACACTCGAACGTTGAGCTCGAGCGGAGAGTCGCAAGGGAAAGTAACGATTATCAAAGGCGCGCGAGTGAAAATAAGATGAGTTAACCAACCTCGCGGCAATTTACGGAATTCAGAATGCTTTGCGATTATAAAACACGAAGTAATTGATTCTTAATTTATTGGTTAGTTTTTTCTTTCTATTAACGGCGGTTTTTTCGTCTTTTCTAGTTATTTTCTTTATTTTTATTTACACTTTATACGATATATAATTGAGAGTTCGATATATCTCTATGCTTTATATAAATATGTAATATACTGCTTTCAAAGTATATTTAACGTATTCCTGTCGTATATATATAATTTTGTTTCATTACAAAGTCGAAATAGAAGATTTATCAGCAGTTTTAATAGTTGATGTATAAATCGACTAGTAAAGTTGTTTATTTCTTATTAGTAGTTTATATACCACTCATATTTATCTCATAGACTGATGAAACAAAAGTATAAAAGAAATATGGAAATTCACTCACAATTAGAAATCACTCAATTCACTCAATATGGAAAATTATCGCAGATTCACTCGAAATAATATATTATGTCAAATATAATATGAAAATCTGAGAAAATAATCTTTAGCAAATTGGTTATTGTCCATCGATAAAGGAACTTTGGGTTCTTCTAAAAAATGCCACTCGATTTTTGGGATATAAATTGAAAACTAAAGAAACTAAAATTATTTTTCGATAAGTAATGTCGTGTTTTTTATAAAGTGTTACGGATTTTGTTATTAATAATAATGTTAATGTAATATCAATTTCTTGAAAATAGATTTTGAAATAATGTTAAAAAATAAATTGGTTATATAAAACGTAATACTTTATTTATTTTGTAAAAAATGTAATTTTTATTGTCTCTGAATAAACATTAATATGTGTATTGCGTGTGTGTGTGCGTGCGCGCGCGTGTATGTGTGTGATCAAGTAATCTTATAAATAATAAAAAAATAATACAATCATTAAAACCTAAAGAATAAGCAATACTTTAGAAAAGTTTGAAAATTACATTTTTTTTTAATACTGTCTATGTGTGAACAAAAATAAATGTACAGTATATTATAAACTTTTAAATTATTTCAGTATATCTTGTAATAATGTTAGAAGGTTATAATATGCATAAATGTATGTAGCGCAACCATTCTTTAATACTCAACATCATTATTTTTAATTTTCCATAGTGTATTATGGTGTACACTATATTACTTAAAAAATAGATTATATTAAAGTTATATCTTAGTTTCATATGTAACGAAGGGCGTGTAGGAATTTATGGAATAGATTGATTGTTAAATTAAAGTTTAAAAATTTAAAAGTGCAGAAAAGTTGCAGAACACAGAAAATTTAAATTATGTACACATTGCATTCAGAAAAGAAGGAGACGTGAATTGACAAAATTGGCGGTCGTTTACTTTCAGAGAAATATTTTATCTATTGAACAAATTACGCCTGTAACAATAAGTTGCGTTGATATTGATCAAATTATTGAATCAATTAATAATTCTCATCACAGCAACTATATATAACTTATTCAGTCAAATAAACGTTTGTTTAAAAAAATTCAACCATTTTTTCTTTCTCACTGTATGAACTTGTACTAAACTGGTCTTTTGCAGATTCGTTTAGGGGACTATAATCCCTACTGTTTAGGGATCTAATAATCCGTACTGTCCGGATGAGTGTGGCTACATTACTTATAACTTAGAACCCGAGCAGAATTTAAATCTAGTGATTGTTTAGTAATGACACAGAAAAGTTGGATCTTACATCGCTACTAGTTAGAAATATAATGCTCATTTCTCCTAGTGGCTGTACAAGAAAAATTATTTAGCTCGATACAAAAAAATAACTTGTAACTATAATTAGAATAAGTACTAGACAGTTCTGATATCTAATTTCTATTCAGGATTTACGGATGATTTTCTATCTCGTTATTGTGTAATCTTTTTCATCTAGCCACTATCTATGTAATTGGTATAGTTACTAGATAGTCCTGACATTTAAAAGATTGAGTGGGAATATTTAGTTAGTCACGAGCTAGTGACTGGCTAGAAAAGTTATCTAGTCATTACTACCATATATTATCTAGCTATTAGACTTGAAATCTACTCTACTAGATACATTTTTGCTCGGGAAATCGTGATATTTCTTATTACTCGACTATTTCTTAACATCTGAAGTTTCTCTATAACAAAGAAATTACATCATATAATGATCAATTCGATTCAGTATATTTGCTTCATAAATGCAATTTTAAAAAATTGTAAAGAGTTTCTATTATCGCTAGTCTCATAGCGTGACAATCATAAAAGTCTGTCTGGGCAGCTAGAGGTTAAAAACTAAAGATATTTCTTTTTATGTACGCGATACGCTCCGATCGGACGAATCGTCTCAAAACGGAGAAAGATCTCGGGCATAGTTGGGAACCAATGTCCGTGTACAAATATTATCCAAATACGTGGGGCGTCTGTTCCGCTGAAAGCGAACGCGGATACGAGAGCGTAAAGCCCGTCGCGAAAGTGCATTTGAGGGACCCGTTGCGCTTTCCGTTGCTTTAACTCTATTGTGAGCACTGTAAAGGCCCCTACCTTTTCCCGTTACGTAGGAAATAATGGCCGGTAAAGGCGCCACTACGTCCACCGTTAAGGAAGAGCCGTGGAAGATGGAGGGATAATACGCACATGTACTTTTTCAAGTCGAGGTGACAGGCAACTCGCTATATATCTTTCTCTCTCTTTCCTTCTCTCACCGGGACGTCTGGAAAAAGAATTACTATGATCGCACCGATATCATCTAGAAATATAGCCAACCACATATCTTCGGGCTTTTAATATTTTGCCTCTAAAACGCTCCTTCTTCTTTAAGTTTTTCTTACATAATATGCGAACGTAACACCAAAAAAAGAAAAAATTTTAATAGAAGTGGAATTCTCTAAATCTTAGAGTATTTTACTCTTATATATGGTCTCAAGAGAATTGCTTTGAAATCAAGAGAAAAATAATCTTAAACACAATTCTTAAAGATAGAAGAATTTCATATTGAATGTACAGTGCAAATCTATTTGTTCTTATAATCTAAATTTCCTTTTATATATTACTTCAACTCAAAAATACTTCTTCGGATTTAATAAATTTTATCACATCCACACGAAAGAAACATCAGAAAACTTTGACCGGAGCTGGTGCTTGTGTGTATCTATAGATGTCCACTTTTAATGCCATATGAGATGAAAAACATCCAGACTCAGCTGGGATCGAACCCAGGTCTTCCCCGCTCAGACAACCCCGCTCTTCTCACTGAGCTATTTAAGATTTCATGTTTGTGACATCTCTGTACCCAGTGAAAAATGATTTGTTGATTAACGTCGAAATGATATCAAACTGACGTCGGTTTGACGATTTCAACGTCGATTTTATTGAAACGTCGATAGTGAATTGACGGTGGAAGCTCTAAGCGTGGCGCTTGGTTTCAACCAATTGTACACGACAGTACGCAGTGAAACAACAGTTCTTCGCGTCTCTCGTACTACACATAAGACGGCTTCAAATTATATTCCTCTTGATATAGAGGAACATAATTAGAATAATATCTCATAAGTACACGATGAGTGGTTCCCTTTAATGAAAGATGAATATGCTTTCTGTAAGATATTTCTTTTAGAACATGGGGTTAGAGGAAGATTCACTTTGTATAAAGAGTACTTTTTTTGGGTGAAAGATAACGGCCGTTTCCTCGTTACACGATACGAGGCGAAACACTCGCTTGTTTAAGTTCATAGTGAGTCTTCCTTTCAATATTGCTGCTTATCGATTACTGGTAGACCTCGATACGAATAATATATCCCGCAAAACCTTTGCAAATATTATATTAATCAAGAATTTGTACTATTGGAAATTATTCCATTACATATAAAATATGATAATTGATTCTATCGTATTGGAAACAATAATAAAATCAATTCCATGTGCAATATGATATCTCTTTAAGGGGTGTACTTATGCAACTGAATTTACAAGTTTAAAAACACACGAAAAGTTTGCAGAAGGACTTCTATTTATGTGTGGTTATGTTTCCTACTACATATGATAAAACAAAATAGCATACATTTGCATAAGAACTATATATACAGATCTATATGTACGCGCTCGACCACGCATGTCTCTGAAAAATCGGTCATGCAACCCCATCATACTGCTTTGTACGTTAACATGCTCTATAAGAAATACAAAAAAGGTAGTATAATTGTGTTAATTGTTATTTGATATGATATTTCGATGATCCTTGTGATGAGCCTTTGCGTTATTGACATTTTTGGCATATTTTTTAGGCATTTTTGGAGTTCACTATTCACTATAGCGAACTCCAAAATTCATTCTTAATTGTTGCAGTGCAAAAACCGAAATTATATTTACTTAATAATGCGTAATTAGTGCAAATAGGAGAGATGGGGTCTAAATGGCCTCAGACGTATGTCGTTTACGTACTTTTCTTTAATATTTATTTTAAGAAGAACAGTGCATACAAAATCACGAAATGATCTTTTTAAAAAATAGAAATTTTTTCCTAAAAATTTTTCATTAGAATCGGTATAATATTACAGTTAAAAAATAAAAGTAACTGATTTAGTAGAAGCAAAGTAAATTTTCGAGTCCTTCGAAATTTTGTATTAATATTCTCCATCGTGAGCGAATAAAGTTAAGCGATGTGTTAGACTCTCATCTCTAGCTAGAATGAAGTTTCTTGCAAGTGTATGATATACTGTTTTGAATAATAAAAGCAATTTTCATTCATAAAATGCTTGAAATCGAATATATGGATAGACAAGGTAAAGTTGGCCCATAATTGAAGTAGATAAGAGAGCTATGGAGACCTTTCGCGGAGAATCCGAAACTACTAATCGGGATACATATTTTATGTGGACTTCTTACTTCGCGCTACTGGGAAACTGAACTCGATACCAGAGCAAGATAGCTATGTTGTTACATGTTGTATTTTGGTTGTTACAAAACAAACTATACGGTTAACAGAGTCGTGGCGAACATTAACACATAGATAAATACTGCTTTTATCATGTTTGTGTAGTCAGTCATAACAATTAGTTGATTGAGAAGTTATAACTTTAAAGTTCTGAGATATGAAGCATCTAGCCTCGGCTTCCTCTACTGTAGATTTCTTGGATTGAATCACTTGTTATTAAGGACAGAGGCGGTCGAAAATAAAACAGTTCTTTATGAATTTTATTAAAGAAAATGATAAGCGTTATCAATAAAACAATTTACTGGTATCTTATATATATATATATATATATATATATATATATATATATATATATATATATATATAACTTTAAAGATTACTTAAAATGTTATAGAAAGAAAAATATAAATATTTGTAGTTGGCACCAATAAGTAGTACATAAAAGAAACGCTTGTTTGGTTAACAGCATTTCACCTTTCCAGTTTATCTGAAAATATCCATAAAGAATCTTTAATTACATAACATTGGCTATTGCAATACGTATACAAATATTTTAACTTTTCCACAATTGTCATTTTTAATTGAAAATTAAAGCAAATTGTTTTGCTCGGAATAAATGAACTTTCTTTTTATAAATCATATAATTCTCTTCTTTTTTGGAGTTTTGATATATTTTCTACCAAACATTTTATCCGACATTATGTTTAAATGGAAAGAATGTAAAATTTTTTAGTTTAATTTCTTTAAAATGCATAAATAGTGCATAATTTTATACTTTTTATTGTGGAATTTATTAATTTTGTGTTTTTAAGTAAGGCGAGCTAGCTAGGTTGATTTCAAAATTGTTTTTCAACACGAAACAAAGTTAATTCTCGGAAACAGACCAACGGTGAACGTCCTCTTTCGCTACAATCACAATTATAAAAATATTCCTTTAAACAATGACGTTTGAAACTCAATATCAATCGAGAGAACATCGGTAAATTCTCGATATTATCGTCCTTAAGAAGTCTGGTAACTCTGTTGTAACCCCAATTCGACTTTTGAACAAGACTTGAAAATGAACGTTGACAATAAAGAAACACTCTATACAGAGACATGCGAGAGCCCTCGAGGCACTCGTTTTCGAGATACTGAAATTCCGAAAGATCCATCAGGTAGAAGAGTACTCCCTTTATGATCGCATATTGTGCAGCGCCGCAAGACGACACCTGCACCATTCATAAAGGCCGGATTACTCGGCTATGCACACGTCGTAAGAGTATTAACTTCGCTCTGCGCGGTATATGACGTGATACACAGGGTGTCCTAAAACTACTCGCTGTTTCTTCGGTCGCAATTTCTTCTCTCAATTTGATGTCCATTTTCTTTTGCTGACGAAAATATCGGGTTCTTTATATATCGTGTATTTTTGCGATAAAACTTCAAATTAGAATTCTGCTGGAGTAAAATAAGCCTGTGAGATTAACCAATCTCTCGAAGTAGACGATCTCCCGAGACTTAATTTGTTGGAAAAGCTGCTCGTTTTCCATCGTTAAGGCTCAAATTTTCTCGACGCAGCCGTCTTGATTGATATCAAAAGCGAGAACATATATATTCAAAATCCTTGCAGAATACGTGAATCAAAAGATATGTCTATGAAATGGTATTTTTAATTGATTAAATAGATTTATATATATACAGTTTTTCAATAAAATATATATGTAGTCAGAAAACTTCCCTCTTTCAATCCAATGTTCAATCAATTTAACGTAAATTTAACGAAATTAACGTAACAATATTATATAGTTCAGAACCGTTCGTAACGTTAATTTTACGGTTATCTACTGCTCTTATTATAATAAAGAGAAAGTTTTCGCAGCATTTTACAAATTTGTTCAATCGATCACAAGAGTCATTATGGGTCTATTTTTTTAATTTGGAGTAATTTTACAAGAATTTCGAGCGTCTTATTTTCTCACTTCTAACATTATCAATCAAGATGATCGGAGCCTTAATTGCTCGAAGGTTGCAAATACCTCAGCACTGTCTCCGAAGAAAAATCGTCCGATCCAGAAGATATTCGAGCTTCTAGGACACTCTATATGTCGACTAGCCTGAGGGCTAGCGAAGCACCAGCTTCGTCGTCGTTAGTTGATACGTTTGTGTGCATACATATACGTGTACGTATATGCATACGTTTGTCAGTCAGCCAGTCAGTCAGTCAGTCAGTCAGTCAGTCAGTCAGTCAGTCAACGCGAATAACCACACTCATTTTCCGGGTATGTCGAAATTCAGCGTGCAGAGTTCTCCTGCAATTTAAACGTTCATTAGTGAGACACGAAGCGAACATCGAGCGTCGGACATACGCGAACGTATGAGTGCGCACTCTCGCGCGCACTCTCGAGCATTTCGTGTCAGTTCGGTCGCGCGATGATGACGGCGCGTTGCAACGCAATGCGAAGTAACGACTCTCGAGTGCAGCACTTCAAACCCCGCGCGCAGTTCAAAGTGGGAACTGCACCTGAAACACTTCCCCGTGCGCTATTTATGCCGACCGCGGGGTGTCGTATTTACTTTAAGTCTGCCGAGTCCTTGTCGAGTCGCGGGAATCGTGTCAATACGATCGACACGATACGAACGCGCCGTATTTTTATCGTTTGCCGTGGGTTCGTTGCTTGCTTCATTTTCCAAATTGCTCCTTCATGCTATAATGCAAGATTCATCATTTATTCGATATTTTTGTAGCGAGAAAAAAACGATGAAAAATTCGGTGAATATATGGCGAATTCAAGAAAGAGCGCTCGATTGATCCAGGCTACGTTTCGTTTATGTAATAATGTACCCAGTGAGTAGGAAATTAATAACCAGTTGTTGTTAAGTATTTTGAGAATTATTAGATTTTGATAATCCCACTATATATATATATATATATATATATATATATATATATATATATATATATATAT
>NW_022639453.1:4437466-4438590 GCF_010583005.1 Odontomachus brunneus
TATATATATATATATATATATATATATATATATATATATATATATATATTTCGTCTCATGACGAAAGTTAATATTCTTAGTTAATTGGGTTATTTTTTAATGAGAAATGCTCAGTAATTAACGTGTAATTAAGACCGAGTCCAAACGAGTCTGTCCACGGTGATTGTGGATGTAACGCAGTTTGTCTTTAGTGCAGATATAACGACGCGATTAAAAGTCTGAAGTCTTTAGGTAAATAAAAGAAGAAAAGAAATTATTTATTTGAACGGTATTCCGATTGAAAAGAAGTAAATTTCTACTTTACTTTTCAAATTATAGGAGAGGAAAAATGGTAGAAGTAAAGCTAAAACGAAAAGAAATTTGCTTGTTATTACAATAAATTGTTATTATAACAATAAAATATAAGATCTATGAAAAAATATCGTAAAGAATAAAAGTGTTCACAATATAACTTCAAATACTCTACAACGTGATTCAAAGCTTTTTGATTTTTTAAGAAACCTGTATTTATATAGATGCTTATTAGGCTCATCTTTGTTTTGTTTTGATTGAATATCTAAGGTTTGTATAAACAGTTGATACTTGAAATTAGTATTACGTAAGATATACACTTTTTATAATCACTTTGCTTAAAATAATAGATAAAAAATTATAAAAAAGTGCTGGTTGTTCTTTTCCATATAATGTATATTTACAAAGAGAATATAAGGATTTATAACAATTTATACAATTTACTAATAAAATTTCTTAAATGCGTTTTAAAGGAGATGCAAAATTGCCATGAAATAAGAAAGTCAGTATTTTTTATTATTTTCTATTCATCATTTTAAGCAGAATAAGGTTAAATTTAGAGTTTCTTCAGGTTAGAGTTAGATATAAGTTTAGAGTTAGACATGGTTTTTTCAATTGAATTACAAATATCATGTATATTGTGATTCAACTAAAAAAGGATCTAACTCTAAATTTAAACTGTTTAAACTGAGACAAGTTTCAAGTAAGGATAATCAATATATAACGATATTAACATGGGTCTAAGAAAGAGCTTGACTTTATATATATATATATATATATATATATATATATATATATATATATATATATATATATATATATATATATATATA
>NW_022639453.1:4438650-4454282 GCF_010583005.1 Odontomachus brunneus
TATATATATATATATATATAAAGTATACCATATATATGGTATATAGTAATTAAATTTATAAAGAATACGAAATTTATATATATAAATTTCGTTTTCCTTATAAATTTAATTTTTAAATTTCGCGCATAAAATATGGCACCATTTAAAACATAATTCAACGCGTAATGTTTTACAGAGATAGGATTAATATATCGTTATTTTTTTATATGTATATATATATATATATATATATATATTATTGCAATATATTATTATACAGGATGCCTGATGCACGACATACAAAACCATGTATGAGGATAGAGCACGTTAACCTGTGCACGAGAATCTTTGTCATTTTGCAAGCAACTATGTGAAGTTTGAAGATATTAAAAAAAAAGAATGAGGAAGAAGAAAAGAAAGATGAGATCGTGTCTACAGAGCTCGTCCTACAGCGTCGCACGCACTGATTCGCTAATCTTCTTTTATTAATATCTCGAAATATTACGTGGTTTGAAAAATGGTACAAGAATTTTTTGTTTAGTTTGATCTAATCTATTTGCGTTGGCGTGTCTTGTGTCGGACATCCTATATATTACTGTATACTATATACATATTTTATATGCAATGCATTATTGCGATATATAGAATGAGCCAATAACTATTATCACCTTATCTCTACTTTTTCCAACAATCTAGGAAAATATTTTCTACAAAAAATTTTTATGGTTTCAAGGAAAACTAAGAGACCATGATTCTTTTGTGAGTGGAAGTATGTAGGAGATTCCAAGGTCAACCTTTTTTTTTATCACAATTCTACACTATTTCATTCATTATTCTACGTACAAAAATATTAAAATAAGGTTATCGAAGTGAATATTTCACAAAATATTTCATATCTTGTACTGAAAAATATTAGAGTAAAATAGAAAATATTCACTCATAAATATTCAAGGATAACGATAAAGCAAGTAAGAGACAGCGCTGATGTGCAAGCGTCTTTTTATTTTTAAATGAAAATTGTAAACGTTTCAGTCCTAACAATTTGAACCTTCTTCAATACAAAATTAATTTTATAGTATAAATCCGATGCCAATAATGTCGACTAAACGGAAATTGTCAGTTACCTTTAAGAAATTAATAAAGAGAAATGGATAACAAATTGATGAGTACAAAAATAAACTATGGAAAATGTATAACGGTTTGTGAATTTATACAAAAATAAAAATTAGAAATTATAAAAAAGTGAAATTTCTCACCAAACTGACA
The DNA here is from genome assembly GCF_010583005.1 of Odontomachus brunneus. Taxonomy (NCBI): domain Eukaryota; kingdom Metazoa; phylum Arthropoda; class Insecta; order Hymenoptera; family Formicidae; genus Odontomachus; species Odontomachus brunneus. Next base: position 4,439,896 of record NW_022639453.1, read on the forward strand.
ATAAATGAAATCATGGGCATCCGTTACAGAAAGTCTCTCTAACTAAACGTCTGTTGACAAACAACAAAACAATAAGACAAAAATCGTGATACCTAATGATATAAGACAAAATAAGTAAATATTATGAAACATCTCCATAGACGATATAAATAAACAAACAAAAAAACCAATAACATCTATTAGAACCTCCTGATAATTAGTGTATAATCATTACTCAGTCCAATTGTATCCTCCTTACGATTCAAACTATCATGATGAGTTCTATCAGGATAAGACAATAAATTATCTTGACATTTAATAAAAAACATTTCAGAAACCAATCTTTTTATGTAGGATTTTTTTCTATCTAAAATTCTAACATCATCCTAATCAAATTTATGTCCTTTTAATCTATGTTGAGATATCATAGACAAAAATGACTCAGCTTTAGAAATATTATTACGGTGTTCCTTAACACGGATTTCAAGATTAATCTGGCCTACATAAGATGTATTGCAATCCTTACAATTAATCCGATAAACAACACCGCAATGAAAATCTTTTGGAAGTTTATCTTTATGTACTTTAATTATATTATTTAATTTATTCAAATGAAAAAACGTAGTACGAAGTTTAAAATCTTTTATATTCACGCGTAATTGCTCAGATAATTTATAAATGTAAGGAATTACAAAAGAACGTTCATTAACATTGTCCAGTAAATTGTTTGAAGAGTTATGATCCATCATTGTATTTGTTAAGTCAGTATTAAAAAGTTTCTTAAGTCTGGTTCTAATTGTTTTAAAAATTAAGTCTAAAGAGTAACTACTAGAAAGTAGAATATTGATGACATATTTGAAATTTCTTTGGTGATGTTTAGGATGAGACAATAAAACTACCCTATCAACTAATTATAGTACCAATTTTGTACTTATTTTGTATTTTGTACAATTTTGTATTTCATAAATATTTACTTTTTAACGATTTTACCCTAGAGTACTTTTATACATAGAATGATTAGAGGAATTAATTTATATTTTTTTGAGAAAAATCATATTATTCTATTTAAAATATTTATATAATGACCTTAAAATATCTTATGTACAGAGTCTCGAAACTATCGGATGTTATTTTAATGGAAGATCCTTTAGAACATTTTAAAACGAAAACTTTCATACAAAAATGTCGAGGCTATAATAGTTTTCAAATGAGCGATTATATTTCACCAATAACAGGGCTCAGATTTCGTGCGTTCAGGCACGTCGAAATGACAGATAATAAAGGTGCTCCTATGAATGTCACTTTTTTTACGATATTATGATCATTGTATAAATTTACAATAACATTGTTATAATATGTATTGCCGCTTCTCTACGCATTATATTAGTATATTTTTTATACGAATAATAGTTGTATGACATCTTAAATATGATTTAAGTAAAAATGACATATTTCAACTTAATCTATCAAAGTGTCGATCAATAATTAAGATGTCCGCTATTCTATACGGCGTGTGCCACTTTTATCACTTGTCATTTCGGCGTGGCTGCACTGAGAGAAAAAGATATGATACTTGGAACTATAATGGCATAGTAAAAAGATTATAATTAGGAATATTATTTTTATAGTAAATTTCAGCATAATGTTTGTAATATTTACAATATAAGCATAGTATAACTGACCTATTTAAAACTTTTACCAAGAATTATAATCATTTGAAATAAAAAATATATAAGGTTGCAAATATTGAATGGTAAGAGAAATTAAGTATTTTATATAGTCAATACAATTGGAATATTTGGAAAATATAGGTACCTGTAACTATATTCCCAAAGCGTGCTTTACTATATAATTGCTTGCTATTTGAAAACTATTATAGCCTCGACATTTTTATATGAAAGTTTTCGTTCTAAAGAATCTGCCATTAAAATAACATCCGGAAGTTTCGGGACACCATGTATATATAACTCTATTCTCAAAAGAATCATTATCACTACGTTACGTTTTTTTTGAAACCATAAAACTTTTGTAGGTACTATTTTCTTGTATTGTTTGAAATAGTGAAGATATTCCAGTTATTCCTTTATCCTATATATTGTTGTTAGCAATCAAATGTTAGCAGTATATTAATAATGAATACATATTAATAACATACTGGTGAGAAAAAATCGGAGGTAATAATGCTTTTATAATTAGTGGAAATGAAAACACAAGATATTTTTATTCTTTTCACGTGTGTGTAATTGTGAAACTTTCGTGACGAGTTAACTCGTCTTTCCCGGTTGAGGGATTAAATTTCGATGATCACCATTTGAGTGGTTACGAAAGTGAAGATATTTTGTTACCGTCCACCTGAACCGTGTAATTAAGGGGATGCTGAAGCTGAAAACTTTACTAACAGAACACTGACATTTTTTTGCAAAGTTTACGTCGTATTGGTTACATAGAATTACAAATGCTTTTACGCAATGAAAGTACGTTCAAAAATAAATAGGAGCATTGCTTGATATGTGACAAAAACGAACAAAAAATTTTTAATGTAAAATCTCAAGCTGTCAGTTGGAGTAATATTTGCCTAATCCAAAAGTTCCGCAGCTTGTATATGTCGAAAGTGTGAATGCTCAAACAGAAAATTTTTAAGAACATTGCTCTATCTTTGCATCTCCATTTGGAAGCTTAAGAATATCGAAAAGTTTGCAGAAAGATTTCTACACATATATGGTTAGATTTTCCGTTGAATATAGTAAAACAAAGCAACACACATTCATATAAGTTTTGTATATACAAGAAATACGAAAAGGATAGCGTGATTATGTTACTGACGATCGTCTCTGCATTATCGACATTGTTTGAGTTCATCATCGACTCCAGCATCCCTTTAAGTCGATTATTCCAGAGGAAGCCCGCTTCGTATAATTCTTATTCAGAAATACTTTTTAGACATAAATATAAAATCATTGCATGCGAGTGTTTATCGTTAGATAATTTTTTATAATTGGGAAAGTGATCGCTAATGAAACGTTAAGTTAACGCAAAAAGTTTGTTGCCATTACATTTTAACGATGAAAATAAATGAAACAAAATCGATTGAAATGAAAAGAAGAAAAATAAAAAGTGGGGGAAAGAGAGAGTCTGTCAAAAATAAAGAACGAGTGATAAGAGTGGTTACTCGGTAAATTTTCTGCGTTAATTGGTAGCTTTCAACGGGTTCGAGAAGAACTAGTTGAGAGTTTTGATATTCGTTGCTAACAAGACCGACTGACAGAGGGATCAGACATTATGAAGGTGGGAATTGAGGAAGGTTAGGGATTCTTTCAGTCGCTGTTATTCGAACAGTTAAAAAGAATGCGTTTGTTTCAAAAGATTGTCTGAGACTCGTGGTTGGATCAAAGATTGCGCCAGAATAATATTGCTCGATTAATTTCCTCTATTGGCGTTGTTTATAGCCCGGTGGTTGCATTTACTCGTCTGATTTAGAACTCGAGGAGAAGTGAAGAAACTAAAAAGAAGGTTCCCGAATAAACGGAACAAAAAAAATTTTAGTCGAATCTCCTAAGGGGATCTTTTATAATCTCGCAGAGGCGGTCAGTATTCTTTTTATGAAAGCTCCATACACCTGTGCCGAACTGCTGGTAACTTGCGTTAGTCTGATACTGTGTGCACTGAGGTATTTCCCGTTCTGTTAAAGTTTTTCGATAGCTGAAACAGTTTACAGTTATACAATGGAATACACTTTGCACTCGCACAGAGAAAAGGACTGACTGTTTTAAAGAGGGAGATATGATTTATTATATAAGCCAGATTTACGAGATAAGTACGAGATAATTTGTATTATTTATATGCTATTTATAAATTGATAAACGACTATATTGATAAACAATCATTGAAAATAATTTGTATTAGTTATATCTTTGATGAATATTGAAAAAAAATGTTTGATTCTTGTAATTGTAATTATATAGAGAAATAATTATGTTTATAATAATTATGGCCAAAAAAATTATTTTTATTTTTTATTAAATTCTACTATAATGTTAGTGATAATACCTTCATACGCATGTTGCTACCACCATTTTCATCTTAGAACAAACAAAGAATATGACTGAGAACAAGAGTAATCATAATTTTAATTTAATCAACTATTTTTTTCTCTCAGTGAATGATTGTTGATATGTGTTGTACCCGAGCAGAAGTTGAATCTAATGATTATCTAGTAATGACACAGAAAAGTTTGGTCTTATATCGCTACTAACTAACCCAAACTAACGCTCACTTCTCCTAGTGGCTGTACCAGAAAAATTATCTAGTAGTTAGATACAAAAAAATAACTTGTAACTATAATTAGTATAACTGCTAAACAGTTCTGATATCCAATTTCTATTCAGGATTTACCGATGATTTTCTATCTCGTTACTATGTAATCTTTTTCACTAGCCACTATCTATGTAATTAGTATAGTTATTAGATAGTCCTGACATTCAAAAGACTGAGTAGGAATATTTAGCCAGTCACGAGCTAGTGACTAGCTAAGAAAGTTATCTAGTCATTAGTATCTAGCTACTAGTCTTGAAATCTGCTCTACTAGATACATTTTTGCTCGGGTAGTATGCCATACAAGCGTTATAGCGGATAACAATTATTTCGACTTTTTCCTCAATTTGTTAGGACTCAAAAAAATATTGGACGATTTATTTTCAAATAAAATTTTTTTTGTTTTCCGCTTTACATTTATCTCTGAAAATATTGGCATATTGAGAATTATTTTATATAGCTAAATATTGAGGGAAAGCGACACCAAACTGAGCGCAAACTTGAATAACGAATTAAAGCACGAGTAAGGTATAAACGAATCTGTACAAACATGAATATTAAATAATTAACAATTTTATTCACTACTTAATCGATTAGGACTACCAAGAAATTAACACAGTAAGTATTTTGAAATTATAGAGGAGACCGGCATTTGTTCACAATCTTTTCAGAATTTTGTTATTGAAACTTTTTTAATTGTTACGATTGACTATATAAAGATAATGATAAAAGTAACTTCTCTTTTTATGTTAAATACGATCTTGTAAACTGTCTACTTGTTTCACTAATGACCGAAATACAAACATGAAGTTTTGTTGTGAAGCAATACCGGAGCAAGTTTACAAGCAGTAAGTTAGTAACATGTAAAATGCATATAAACATACAGTTTAAAAAACATTTCATCGTTTTGGAGCTACTTTGTAATAAATAAAGTTTACTATTGCTATATTTCTTTCGGAAAAATGGAAAAACATTTTTGATACCATGTGATTCTTGTTTTATTTTTTATTTACATTAATTTAGTTTATATTATTTACATTAATATAATTTTGATATGTTATTTTTAACATTGGGCTAAATTAAATATTTATTTCACAGTCAACAGTTTATAATGAGTTAATATGCGATTTCATGTAGTGTTTTGTACAAAACTAATTAAATTTGCGAATGTATCTCATTTACTCATTTGTTCAATTTTAATAATTTTATGTTTAAAAATCATTTTTAAGCGAAACAATATATCATACATTTGTAGAAAACTTAATTCCAACTAATAACACGTTACACAAATTGATTTATTTACGAATCTAATGGGAGTTCTAACACTTGTTCGACAGTATGTGTTAGATCATTTTTCAGATTTTCAACGTATGCGTGGAATGTTATACAATAATATTACTTTCCACGTTGAACTGATCTTTTATCCAGCGATTAATATTTCTAATATTAAGAAAATATTTTTTTAAATTCTCTAAACCTTGCGGAAAGTTTTAGTAAATGTAAAAATACTATCTCAGTTAGGAGGCATAATTTAACGTGGTAAGTTGTTATTATACAGCATCTCAATCCGACATTTAGACGTGACATATCTTCACATTGCGGACATCTAAATATTACATATAATGATATAACGATTTAATGTTTGAGTCGAAGGCGGAATGCTAAACGACGAATTTCTAGACGAATAAGGAGTATGTTTTAAGTGTATGTGGATTGAAATAAAAATGAATTTTTGATGATTTGCCTGACCACATTTTGTTTTTATGAGCACATTAGACATGATATGATAACATGATTCGTTGTTGTGCTTGTGCCTCTTATAGCAGCTACAATGCTTACATCACGGTTGCTTGAAATATAGTTGTGCAGCGTGAGGAGTAAACATAGTCTCATGGGCTTTGATTGTTATCGCGTGAAAATGGAAGCTCGAAATAAAGAGAAGCATTAAGAAATACAGGATCAATAATCTCAACATAAAACATATCTCTTTTGAGAAAATCGGAGATACGAAAGGATTCAAAGTTATTTAGATATTGTCAGAAATAAGTACAAACAATTTTCGCACTAAAACGTAATAAGTATTTTTTATAAATAATGTAAAAACAAACATTTTTCTTGCTTACAAGATAAAGAAGAAATCAATACGATGTATGTGAACTTTGTAATGTATATAAAATCAGCTTATTATGTCTAGAATTAAACGTCAAAATTTTAAGTTCTATTTTATTATATCTTGATGAAAAATATCGTTGTCTATTTGGTTCTTTCTAAAAATCATTTTTATCATCTTTACAATATATGTCAATATATGTCAATATTAACAAAATTAATAAAGTGTCCTCCCTTTTTTCTTATTTATTACATTATCTTTCATTTACGATCAAAGGAATTTTAGATTAAAGCATAGAAAAATAAAAAAACATATGAGAAAAGAGGAAATACGAAAAATACTTGAACACAAAATAAGTAAAAAAAGATTTTAATACATGATAACATAGTAAGTAAGGAGTTGAAATTGTAGAAAACGGACTATCATATTTTTTTAAAGATATTTTCAACTTTTTAGTTCATTAGTTTAATCACATGCATACATTTTCCACTTGTCCGTTGATATTATACATAATGACGGATCACTTTGATTAATTTGAATTTTTACTTTCATTATTCAAATTAAATATTTATTTCCAAAACATGCTGGAAGTATGTGTATTAGAGGCATATTATACATAATTCTTGAATTAATCAAATTCCCTGTAACATATACATATATGTAATATTTCAGTTTCTAATACACACAGTTTCTAATACAGTTTCTTATAAATATAAATACACACAGTATATATGAAACAGAAAGAAAATATATTAAAATAAAAAGTCGACATGTTCCTTGGCTGCAAAATGATATAGTCATTTTTACTATAAAATTCTCTTCGTGTACATAGCTAACAAACGGTTCGAAATCTAATTCCTATTGTTAATTCTTTTTGACTTTATCTTTTTAATTTATTCGGTGAAACTAAAGTATTAACGCGCATACGTGCACTATATATGTTTATTGAATATTTCCATTTTGCTTTTATCGCGTTATATTTTTAATTTATTAAGATTTTTTACTAATTTAATTTTTTTTTGTAACTTATTTCATCTGTTATTTTCATATGTATGTATATGTGTAAAAATATAATAAGAAATAGAACGTGTCATATATCGATTTTTTAATGTTCCAGATGTTTGAATGTTCCAGATATTAAACCATTCTACGATGTATGTCATCGTAAGAAGAACTACTATTATATATAAGAAAACTAAATATACCTAACACGATTAGTTCGTGACTTATACACATATACGTGACTATACACACATATTTATTATATTCATTTTCTTTATTTTTACGAGTTCTCTCGGTCAGTTAAGTCTTTACCTATAATTTTGAAACATTCTATATGTACATATAATGCACCCGCCTACAAAACAATGATCATTTGAGTCACCGAATAATTGACCAACTAAATATATTTTCTAGTAAAATCAGAAATAAAGTCTCTCTAGCCAAAGCTTACTTATATTATTCAGATTCAAATTTGATACATCATTAATATACAAGATGCAGTCTAGATTGCTTATTGATCCTTTATTTTTTAATACTTCTCTCGATTTCGAGCTTTCATTTTCACGTGATAACAACCAAAGCCTGTGAGATTGCAGAAATTTTTGGGAGCACTGATTCCAAATTTAAAGTTAAAATTGGCAGATTTAAGATGACAGTCAGTTAAAGATTTTGACTCCAGCATATCTTTAACGATTTGCTTATATTATATTGCGACGACACAAATAATTATATGTATTACATTTGCATATCTAAAACATTTTGTTATTACTAAATTCTTTTGTTTTACTAAATTAATTAGTCTACTATATACTAAAATGGAATTTTCGTAAGATTAACAAAGGCTTTTACGCAAGTTTGAATTTAAGTCAACATAAATCTTGCACAGAAGCCTTTATTAATTTTTGTGTCTTGTTTTAATATATGACAGACCCATCAATTTAGTAACTCGAAAGATTTAAGCTATAACTTAATGAGATAAATGAATCAGAAAAGTTTAAAAATGTTAAACTATGAAATGGAGTATAAGAAAGGAGGAAAATTAAATAACACTGTATAAATTAAATAACACTGTATATATAAACATTTTTTATTTATTTTTTACCTATTTATATTTATGTTTAATATTTATTTTATATTTATTCATTTATTTATTATATATTTTATTTATTTTTTATAATAATATAATGCTACTGAGATTAATAAGGCCATCTATTAATTTATCATCATCTTTAATAAGGTTTAGAAACTTATATAGTTGCATTTCGAAAACTGTTCACAAACTGCTCGACGTTCGTGACAACTGCCGACAGTGCAACGATCATTTTATAAATAATGTAAAAAAACATTCTGTCAACGCAAACGAGGTAATTTATTAGAATTTAGCATTTAGCATTTGGAAATATGCATAATGACCTAGAAATTTGATTAATTTTTTCCTCCTTATCATTTTAACCGAATATATTGGGAATTATGCATATTGGTTGGTCAAATTATATATAATTTCCAATTTCAAATTTTCCATACCATACAGAATGTTTGACATAAGACAAAATTACAAAATTTGTGCACGTTAATGTTTGAGTAATAAAACTCCTGGCACTTTGCAAACAACTACGTGAAATTTCGAGATATATTAGATATATTAGAAAAAGAAAATGAATCAGAGTGCGTAACGTTATGGAACGAAGCTTTGTTTTATTGTAAATGTTGAGGCGTGACTGTCTCTTACCGATGGCGGTTATCAACTGACAACCGAAGATAAGTAAGTAAGGATACGAGCGACGCGAAGGCAATTGTTTTTCGTTATATTGCGAGCGTGTTACACACGTGTCACTAAAAAACAGCCGCAAATCTCAGGTATTTTCTTTCAGCTCACATCTACAGAGCTTGTCCCACAACATCGCGCGTTTTGATTCGCCAATCTTCTTTTTTTAGTATCTTAAAATTTCACGTTGTTTGCAAAATGTTAGATGTCCTCATGCTTATGTTGACGTGTTCTACATTCACACGTAGTTTTGTCTTGTGTCTTGCATTAGACACTCTGTATACATTACTATCTACTATTAAAAAAGTTACTATGTTTCTTAGCAAGGTAAAGTCTACTAACAGTCTATTTGTACCATTTGAAAATATGGTAAAAGAAATTATATGAAAAAAGCTGTGCAATAATGCAGTGTAAGCAAAATTCAATAAAATTGCGAATGTATCAATCGTATTTGCCAAAGAAAAGTTAAGAGAAATAAAGCTAAGAACAAAATTGTCCACTCTAAAATACAATCAATGTGTTTTTATTGAATACTAATATAAATGCTATACTTTAACTGATGATTCAGTTATAAGTATAGGCATAGCAATCAATAAAATATACTGAAAGGATCAGTTAACAGCAGCAATTACTTTTGTTATTGATGTACTTTACAAATATAGATAGTGTCAATGCGCACAAGACGCATATGGAAACTGTTAATTTCACCGTCACAAAAACATAAAGTTGAATTTGGTGTAATGTCTAACAAATTTGTGTATTATAGACTTTACAGTAGAATCTTATATATTTTCACTGATCAAAATTAGTGAGAAATAAATCGAAGCAGTAAAGTTGCAATGTTTTCATTGAAGATCAACGAATACTCACTTATCATTAGCGACCTTACCTTTTACTGATCTATTTTAGGGGAGTAGTTTTAAAATATTAATAATTTTTACGAATAATTTTTACAATTAAAATAAATAAAATAAATAATGTCCACGTAAAGAGAGAATACTTTTTTCAAATTTCGAACAGAATCTTTTTATTTCCTTCGTAACACTTAAATCAGTTAAATTGTAACACTTTTTACAGATCGAAATTAAATAGAAAAATTAATCTTTTGCGTGCTAATCTATAATATAATTGGACTTTTTTCGATTCCTGCGAAACGTTAAAATCTAGCAAGACACTTTGTTAGGAAAAAATGTAAGAAAAAAATTAGTTAATTAATTCCATCCCGCTATTCGTGAAAGTGGCGGCTCGCGTGCACCTCACAACGGCTAATTCTACTACGAATTTCTACAAGAAAGAATAAAAACGTACGGGAAAATGTAACACGATTCTACTTTCGCGTAGCAGGCACGAATTCGATTCCTTTCGCGAAATTGAAAAATCGGTCTGTTTTATCCGCTACCAGCGCGCGGAGATTAAATTAGAAAAAGGTTGTATCTTCCTTCGTTGGCGGATCGTATCCACATATTCTATTGTTCGCTTGCACAACTCGATTGCATATGTGCATATTCTGGCTCATACTGTTTCCACCGTATACGGTTTAACATATTATCCTGTATTTCTATGCGTGTTTGTATAATATCCGTCGGTAGTACTAGAATTTCGTAAAAATGTATGTATACACACACGGTAAAACCAAAAATTTTGAGTTAAGTAGACCAATATTATGGGCTAATACTAAATGAAAAGATCATATATCACCGTTGCGGGATTAAAATTACATTTTCGTAGTACGCGCACAACAATGGAAGCAATAATTTCTTCAACTGGGTCTTGGAAAAGTGCTATCCTTGGAAGGATTGGAAGGATATTACTTGTGCGTTTTCACGCGGGAAATATTATTTAAATTCGTACATATAGCGAGAAATTTCATTATGTTCATTTCATTATGTTCCATTCGTCACATGAAAATGAACATGAACTTATTCCCAGTAAATAATTTTTACGAATATAACAAGTTACATGGATGTTATATTTTTTAGGAAAATTTAACGAGGTGGCTTCATTTCTAAATTAATACCTTTTTTATTACATTTTTTTAGTCAGAATTTAATATAAAAACGACAAATATTTTGCATCAAATCAGTGCTACATTGCTGGAAATGTAATGACCGTTATTTACACGAAATATTCGCAAAGTAAACATGCAACGACCTCCATATTTTTACGTGAAAAATCTCTTCTTGTGATATTTTGCATTATGCGTATCATACTATTTGAATAAATAAATATATATATATATATATATATATATATATATATATATATATATATCGGGTGCGTTCTCGCGCGGCACTTCATTAATATTAAAATATTCTATTCGCATCATAACATGTGACTGCAAGACTACGACGATGCTTGAAGCTATAAATATTGTACGTGTAACTATTGCTATACTGCGACGTAATCCTTGTTCTCTAGCTACGTTATTTATAATATATGCAAGTATCTTACAGCACGGCGCAGTTATAGCTGCCGCCTATTAAGGGGATGCTGAAGTCGATGACGAACTCGAACAACGTTGATAATGCAGAGACGATCGTCACTAACATAATTACACTATCTTTTTCGTATTTCTTGTATATACAGAATTTACATAAATGTGTGTTGCTTTGTTTTACCATATTCAACGGAAAACCTAACCATATCTGTGTAGAAATCTTTTTGCAAACTTTTCCGACATTCTTAAGCTTCTAAATGCAGATGCGAAGGTAGAGCAATGTTCTTCAAAATGTTTCCGTTTGGAGCATCCACACTTTCGGTATGTATAAGCTGCGGAACTTTTGGATTAGGCGAATATTACGCTGACAGTTTGAGATTTTACATAAAAAAATTTTTGTTCGTTTTCATCACATATTGAGCAATGCTCCTATTTATTTTTGCACGTATTTTTATTGCGTAAAAACATTTGTAATTCTGTGTAACTAATACGACGTAAACTTTGCAGAAAAATATCAGTGTTCTGTCAGTAAAATTTTAGCTTCAGCATCCCCTTAATATTTTAGGAGAAAATAAAAGATAGAGAATAGTTATAATTGTTCAGCCGCGAAATAATCTACACTTCGTTAATACCAAAGTTTTCCACTCAAGTTGTGGCATGTAAATATTTTACGATATATGTATATCGTAAAATATTTACATCCTACAACTTGAATGGGAAGAATTGGGAATAGATTGATATAAAGAAGCAGCTGCAATTAAAATTGACATACAATTACACAATGCAATTATCGACGTATGTGTGTGTAAATAATAAGAAACTCAGTTGTTTCTTCTCGTTATTTTACGCGTAGATGTATTAAGGTATAGTCAGCAAATAACGGGTACTTTACGAGATATTTCATCTTTCATAGAGTATCTTTCAGAGAGTATCTTCAAATAAAATATGAAGTATTTAAGAATTAAAAAAAAATAATAATTAAAAAGAGCGATCGCACATGTAAATTTAGAGTTTGAATTTAGAATTTAAATTTACAAAACATATTCACATCATAATATTTCTTTTTATAATAATAAATAAATAAGTTCTTCTTATTATAAGTTAAAATATTAAATTTACAAAAGTGAGTAAATATACAAAAATATTTATGTAATATTTTCTATGAATTACGTTATACGTATAAATTAAGATATACCGAAACCAATATCGCGAAACCAAGTGCAAGTGCGAAGCAACGCGGCCTACCGTGTATAATTACGCGACGGCTTTAGTTGAATGTAGGTTAGATTCTTATTTCGGCTATAACGGCTGAATTGACGAAGTTCTGGAGAAACTTAATCGATTCCTTGGGTTTACATTACCTAATAAAACTGTCTTTACTTTTTCTCTATGTGCTCCAGAAGCTGAGCTATCTTAGCTCAAAGTCTGAAATTGTGAATTTACATGTAAGAAACGTATTTTCTTCTTCTCTTCTCGCTTTCTGTACTTTCTTTCTTTCTTCCTTTCTTCTTATTTTGTTTAAAAATAATAAAAGTACAAATAACGTAAAGGATATCCTAGTTCTATATCCTTATAAGTTATCTTATATTATGTAAAGCAATACAGAATATTGAATTATTAGAAGAAAAACAGTAAGAAAAAGAAACGTTGTCTCTTCACCACAGAGATTTCCGTTGACTATGTCTCTCCGTTAGATGGCGAGATGTAGAGAGTGTTACGATTACCGATTTACTGACTTGTAACTGTCATCGCGGCGAAGTCGAGTGACAGTACGACGTGTACGAGAATGGAGTTATAATAAGGTTATATTTTTAATGTATAATAGTTTTAAAAGTTGCGAAGTGTGTTTACCATGATAATTTTGAAGAAAAGCTATGGAGTTAACAAGAATAATATCAGATAAGTATCGGTGAATGCATAAAAATATATAGCGATGTAAAATTTGAATATTTTGTGTCGTTTTTACTTTTCATAGCTGAATTATGAGATAAAAGAGAAAGGATAAGAAAAGGAGAAGAAAAGAAAGAGAGAAAGGAAAGAATGTGCGAGAAGAAATAAAGAAGAGACAGAAAAAATAAAGATAAATGATAAAACAGTAAAAAAAACTATAAGAGAGCAAGATGGAAAGACAAGAAGAATATATGAGTGAGTAAGAGAATGCATAAATAAAAGGATAGATAATAAATAAATAAATAAATTTTTTGTCTGCCGCGATAGTAAATAAATATTGCTTTATATAATATAGGATAACTTATAAGGATATATAACTAGGATACCTTTTACGTTATTTGTACTTTTATTATTTTTAAATAAGGTAAGAAGAAAGGAAGAAAGAAAGAAAGTACAGAAAGCGAGAAGAAAAGAAGAAAATATAAGCAGAGAAGATAGTATACAGACAGTGTGATGATAAGTAAGAGAAAATAAAAACGAAACAAGAAGATAGAAAATAGAGAGTATATAGAGTATATAGAGAGAGCAAGATAGTATATAGAGTAAATAGGAAAGATTACTTTTTAAAAGTAATTCATTATTATTACTCGTTATTCATAAGAAAACGTTGTTACCGTTACATTTCATTATTAGACAGAAAGGAAAAGACAGTGTTGTAAAGAGAGAAGAGGAGAGACTGCGTGAGAGAGAGAGAGAGAGAGAGAGAGAGAGAGAGAGAGAGAGAGAGAGAAAAGTCTAGAGAGAGGGAGGGGAAAAAACATAGAAAGAGAGTTAAATGCAGTAAATATTGAACTATTAGAAAAAAAACAGTAAGAAAAATAAATACGGCGATA
>NW_022639453.1:4454292-4479448 GCF_010583005.1 Odontomachus brunneus
AGAGGGAGAGAAAGGGGGAAAGAGAGGAGAGGGGCAGAAACATAGAAAGAGAGCTAAATGCAGTAAATATTGAACTATTAGAAGAAAAACAATAAGAAAAATAAATACGGCGAGAATAAAACAGTGAAAAAGAAAAATGAATATATATATATATATATATTACGATTACCAATTTACCGACTCGTAATTTATTAAATTAAATAGGCTGTATAGACACGGGAATATAAATAATAAAATAATAAATTAATAAATAATAATTAATAAAAAATAAATATAATAAAATTAAATATGATAACATAAATAAAATAATAAGAAATAGATGAGAGAGAGAGAGGGGGGGGGGGAGAGAGAGACAAAGAGACAGAGACATATTTTTTATAAAAATGAATTATTCTGAAATAAAATTTAAAGAATCTGCTTTTTATATACACCTAAATATTTACAATGTCCAAGTTCAACGTATAAAGTTATTAACAAAAAAACTCGTTTTTAGTGATTAATATTATTTTGTAAAAATTCAGAATCTACACAAAAAGAAACATCCATGTTTTGAAAATATTCTTATTTTTTATATATAAATCTTAAAATGAGATTATATAGCGTTAAACGAAGATAAGTTACTGGAATTAATTTTATATTTATTTCAGGAAAGAATTGTTTAAATTCAAGACTATAAAATTCTTCTAACAAGAAAAAATCCTAAATTGTTTCATTAATTCTGAGTTTAGACAACTTATAGAATTGTTCTAGGGGATTTAAATAATACAAATTTCCATTTGTTCTATCTCTATTTAAATAAAGTATATCAACTTTGTGAGATAAAAATTTTTAAATATATCTATTTGTTTAATAAATTAGTTGCGCTATAAAAAAAATATTAAATTTACTCGGCTTTTAATTCAATTAAAGAACAAGTTGATACTACTTCCATACCATATTTTTTATAGAAGGACAAATTAGAATAGAAGTTGAGAAAGTAAGATTACCAACTTTATTTTGAATTATAGTATTTATGTAGAGATTAATATTTGCCAATGTTCTCAATTAAAGTTAACAAAAAAATTATTATAATTTTTTAATTGCATTAAATTGTACGTGTGTGAAAATTATAAAATTCTGTATTGTTTCATACATAAGCAACAACATATAATTTTCTTAGAAGAATATTTTATCGTCTCGAATTTAAACAATGATTTGTTAAGGTAAATATAAAATGTATTAATGCAAGTAACTTATTTTTATTTAACGCTATATATCATTTAAGATTTATATGTCAGAAAAAAGGATATTTTTAAAACAAGAATGTTTTTTTTTCCTAGCGTTATTTCCTTTATTTGCGTGTAATTATGTATTATGAGTTTTGGACAAGTATTTCAACTACCGTGAAAGTATTTACGATGTGTTTGGAGAGAAAGCTGTGTCGATTCCAACTTGTGAGAGATAGCTTGCCAAATTTAAACGGGGTGATTTTAACTTGAAGGTTAACCACGTTCCAATCCACTTTCTGACGTTGTTGATGATATTGTGTGCAACATTTAATGAATACGAATCTCGATATAAGAATTTTGTGAAAAACTAAATGTTAACTGATCGATCGCATTTCGGCATTTAAAAAGATTTATAATTTAAGACTCAATGTTTGGATGCCATATAATCTGACAGAAAAGAATAAAGTAAACCGAGTTTTTACGGCCAATTTCTTGTTTGGCGAATTAAAAACCGATTCGTTTCTGGATCGGTTAGTGACGGAAGATGAAAAATGGATTCAATACAACAATACGGAAATGGACTTGAAAGCAGAATAATGAACCCGGTCAGCCTATGTCAAAAGCCGGTTTATATTCTTAATAGAATAGGTTATGCTGTTTATATGGTGGAATTGAAAAGGTATGATCTATTAGTGAGTTGCTATCCGTTGGCGAAACACGATTTCGATAAATATTATCAATAATTGGACAATTTGAAAGTAATTGAAGCTATTAATATTTACCATTAATGTTCGCGACACAAAGAACTGAACGCCGTTTCTTTGTATTGGTTTACACATGTTTGGACTAGCACTCAGCACAATATAGCACACACGTTATGATTTCTGCTTACAGGCGCGAAAACACTTGCCTCGCAGCAAGAAGTAACATGGTAGCCAATGAACGTGCCCTTATTCCATAAGAGCTAGAAATTTATTGGCTACCGCGTCATTTCTTGCTGCGCAGCAAATGTTCCGCGTCCTGTGCGTAGAAGCTATATTATAAGAACGAAAGTAGCCTTGTAATAACATAATAGTCAACGCTATCTCGTATCTTCCCATTCTACTACTATCTGTTACATATAGATTTGTAAATTAACTTGAATTTTTTAAATTATCTTAGTTTTTGCTTGTACTTTTTTTATATAAAAACTAATAATCTAATGTAAATTAATAAATGAAAAAAATATTGTGTGTGCGTATGCGTGTGCGTGTACGTGTATGTTTACATATACGTGTGTGTGTGACCATTATATTGTATAATATTACAAAAATTTATAAATTTATTTAAAATTAATGAAATTTTATATTGTTATCGTAAATATCATTTGTGTAATTTTTCATTAAATAAAAAAAATATATATATCTACATATATATATATATAGTAAGAAGAAAAATATATTTTTTTATAAAAATACATAAATTTTACAAGTTTACATTATTTTAATAAAATTTATGCTTAATTGGGTAAATTAAGTTAAGTATAAGTTTAAGTTTTATGTTTATTATTTTTATGTAACTTTACATATATTTTTTACAATACGCGGTCTCTCTTCCAAATAAAATTATAACATTAAAATAAAATTTAGTGGTTTAAACTTGTATTTTTTAAAAGAAAAATTATATCAAAAAGTCCAATGTCAATAATTCCTGCAAGAATATCAATATTAAAATGTTACATTAATTGAAAATAAAAAGAAATAATGTTTTAAAATCAATGTTTTATACATAATATTAAAACTATTTTTAAATACTATTTATATGTACTTTGTCTATTTCGAATTTTTTTGAATGGCAAGAAGTTTTGAAAAGGAATAAAATTGAGACACTTGGTGTGGACATAAATATATGTACACATAAGATCCCATGAATGTTAAAGAAATCCAAAAGCAAAGTCTTTCTTTACGATATTCTATAAAAAGTCTTTCTTTACAATATTCTATAAAAATACTATAAGAATATTTTTTTGAAAATATTCTATTACGCAGTTTGGAATTAAAATTTCTTTTAAATTAAATATTTTGTTTATTTTTAATTAAATATTATGTGTTTAGATTCTGTTTCAAATAGCACACATGTTTAAAATGCATCTTAGAGATATTCGAAAGATTTTACAAATAAGTAGGATATCTGTCAGATGTCTTTAAAGTGATTTTTAAATATTTATGCAATATGAAGTATGTCAACTTAACACGAGACATTGTGTCTTTTAGATAAATTTATTTTCTCCATTTTTTCTCCTTGTGTTCTTTGATAAAATAGTTCGCCTGAGACGTATTGTATTAAACACACTTATTGTAAAAATGACATAATTAATAATCACAAAATCTATGAATATGGTAATCGTAATATTATCGAAATATAAATTACAATTCGAAATAATCAAAATGTGCAGACTGCAATACCAGTCGCTTATTCCAAATCGTACATATGTGCAAAAGAATGCATTAACAGCGATAAGTGCGCTTTAAGAGTAAAGACGTTATTTTTTCATATTGAACTTTGAACCGTACTCTGAATCGCACTTTGAACTGTGTGTTTAAATTACGAAATCTTGCCAATTTGAACTTAGGGCTAAAATATTTTCACTTTTAAAGCATGTGAGGGTAAAATAATCGCAGTTCTGTTATATAGTTGAACTCTGATTGATAATAGCAATCGATAGAATTTACTCAGAACTCAATTGAATCAACCATTATGGTGAAATACTAATCTTTTCTTCTCTCAACTTAAATAATCTCGACCGCTTTTCGAAAGGTCTCGCTCGGTTGCTGTACATTAATTTGCTATACCTTCGTTAATCTATGTGCGTTAATTTATGCGATTTTCTTATCTTTAACTGTTATCCAGGAGATAATTCTTTATCTATCAAATCTTGCAATATTGATTTTCTTCATATTTCATAAATGCGATACAATCGTACCACCATAAATTAAGACGAATCGATTCATATTGATTGTATCGTTTTTTAATTCATTTTTCCATTTTATTTTGGTAAATTTTACAGTTTAGAAACTGAAACATACCGTGCAATAGTAACCAGCGTAATAAGAATAGCTAATACTATTATATAAACCATTATTTGATTCTTATTTTAAAACATGATTTTTAAAATAAAAGAAATTATAATATTCAGATGTAATATATGAGTCGTGCAAATATTTATTTGTTTTTTAATTGTGTGGTCAGAGATTATACGTTCACATAACAAATTTTAAAATGAAAAAAAGTTAAAAATAAAAAAATTGAAGGAAATGAAGGAATTCTTAAATGTTACAAAATTGAGCTTATGTTACTGTTATGTTTTATTTGTCTTGCAGTATCAGATGATGTGGAATAAGCGGCAGGTACGGCATAAAAAATTGAATTAAACATAGTACATAACATAGGATATAGCGCAGTGCTTATATTACATTTATAATTTTAATGTACTTATAACACATTTGTCAAATGTGCGATTTTGAAAAACAACATTGTTATATATGAATAAATTAAACGTAAAATTTTCTTTAATTTTGTTTCTTGTAAAAATTTTAAAATTTACGAAAATAATGGAAAGTCAATTAAAAGCTTAATGTTGTTAAAAAACCTGAATACACAGTCGTAAAACTATACCATATAAAATACCATGAAATTTTTGTATAGACTATTTTTGTATAAACTATTTTTTAATGCACTTTGTAATTTCCATAATATTCGCTGAAAGTGAAATTTTCTCTTATTTTCAAGAGATTGTCTCAAACTGAAACGTCGAGATAAACATAAAAAATGTGGGTCTGCAAAATATATTTTAGTGCTTTACAACCTATTAAAAACTCATAAAAATCAACGGACAGTTTTGTCACTTTCTATAATAATTCCAAAATAATGTATGAAGAATCTTTTAATACGCATATTTACATAAGAGAAACGGATTATTATCAAGATTAAAACATATTTTGAAACATTTCATTGAAAATCTCAGTTATAGTTTACGTACAGTCGAAATCAAAAGAGCCGTTGTTACGGAATTTGGAAACAAAAGTAATTAGTGGTCACAAGAAGCCAAGCAGCCAGCAAAATGATACAAACTTTGGGGAAACTTCACGATAAATTTGCGCACACCTTTACAGTAAGATTATGACAAAGTGTTGTGTTTCAGTGGAACGACACGAAGCTCGTCCTATTCTTACCGCAAATTTGCCGTGACAAGATGTACAGCAAAGTTCGCTCTGTTATTTGCGTTAAAATTTGCGTCACGCTGTTATAGCAAGTTTCATTATACGTCGTCGTGCGGTATTTATCAAATCTTGCTCTATTATTTGCCCCACGCTATTGCCGCAAACTTTGTGCCGCGGTTTATATAAATCTTATATTACATTGTAAATCGCGTTATTTTTCCTCCATTCTGCATTAATCCCAACTTTTGCGTCCTATTATTTAGATTATAATGTAGCGAAAATTCGTCGAATTATAAAAAATTATAATTCGAGATTACGCTAATTTTTTTAAATTTTACTCTACAAATTCAAGAAAGCTATTTATCAGCTTGATATATTTACTTGAGATTTAATTCGTTGAAGCTTTTATACGTTTGTTGCGAAATAATTTGTCAAGCAAGTTACCTCAATAGCTCTTTTTTCTTTTTAACAAAGCAGACGTTTATCGGTTAATTTATGTTCGAATTAAATGAACTTTTCTGTAAAAATTTTCCAAAATGCAATTTAACTTGAAAATTAGAATTTAAGAGAATGGAAGAACATCATTAGCAACCAACGCGATTTTAATTACGAAATTAAAAGTCGAAAGAGAAAGAGAACTGAAAAGCTCAGCAATTATAAGATTCTCATTCTCACTGGTATAGGAAGGAAGAATACCTTAATTCTAAAAACGTACAGTACACATTAAGATATATCAAATTTAGACTTAGCGTTGCTGAATTTATGCCATTTGAATTGTAAAAAATCTCTCGATTTCGAGAAGTCTCTCAACTTCACTAGCCTAGTGAAAAAGTATCAAGCTATTATCGGTTTACCAGACATCGTGACTTTTCGTAAACGTGTTACTAGAAGCGAAAGAAATCCCGTTTTTAAATTCGCCCTTTTGTATGCGGAACAACGGTATGTACAAGTAGTTTCCAAATTCAAACGCTCTATATCGTTATTTTGGTGCGCTCGACTTTTCGCCACCTCTCCTCTCCTCGCCCCAGCGGACTCTACTCTTAGGTTAGAATTAGGAAAGTTTAATCGAAACTATAGGGCGAAACTTGTCGAACGTCCGAAAAACTTTCATGGCGGCAGGACACGTGATGACCATAGCAAATTTAAACGACGGACGATCCAAGGTGTCACCCGCCAGCTGTCGTCTTCTATCAGTCTGGAACATTGAAAAAAGGCGAATTGTTTTTCGGCCGGTGTTCGAGAAGAAAATCAATTCTCAAGAAGCGTCGGCCTTGTCGCGCGAGTGAGCCGTGTCGTAGCACGTGGGACATAATGCATCCAATAAATAGATTCCGTCAGGGGTACGACATCGTGTGCATTCCGACTGAATTTACATTAAAAATTGCGAAAGCCACGTTTCGTTGTCCAGGTGAAAAATCTTTGTAATCAAGCCGAATTTATCGCAAAGTAACATGCATTTCAAATTTATTACTAAATTACATGTCTTATCTTATTAAATTAAAGTGAAAAATTCGTTTTTTTTATATGTTTATAATGTTATTTTAGATGTTTACTTGTGACAAATTATCAAATTGGACACTGTTTAGATTATCATTTTATATTTTAAGTTTAAAAGAACCCTATCAGAAGGCATAGCCCTTGGTTTTCTACTTTCGTTAACGTTCTGCTATTAGATAACTCTATAGAAGCCATTAGATAACTCTTAGAATATAATCATCCATATCAGTCTGTTGGGATCTCATTGTATAAGTAATAAAGTTCACTTGTAGATAGGTGATAAATTTGGCAACAAGTTTATATACTAATCGATTTGTTAAAGTTCCATTTTTTATGACTGGTTCATATTGCATTTATATTTAACAATGACGAAATATAAATACCGAAGAAATATATAAATAATTATTAAAATTTGTTCTGAACAACACATTATGTAAAAAATAATATAAAAATCTTAATGGAAATCTGTTGCGATATCAATATAAAAATGAATAAAATTATTGTATAATGTAAATTTAATAATGAATTTAATATATAGTATATATTTACGCTTTTCCACTAATGTAATGAGAAGATTGTAAATTTCCACCATCGATTGTCTCACGCCGTGATAATCATGAAAGTTATTTGAATTATTAGTTCGGACTCGATTAATTGTCCCTCGAGATAACTTAATTGAATAGACATTAAGAAAACAATTAAAAGATCTCATTAGATATCTGAAAAAATAACGAGTCTATATTACTTTATTAATAAAAAATAATAATTCGAAATTACGCTAATTTTTTTCAATTTTACTCGACAAATACAAGAAAGCTATTCATCAGCTTGATATATTCACTCGAGATTTAATTCGTTGAAGCTTTTATACGTTTAAAATTAAAAGTTTAAGGTTGTTGCGAGATAATTAATTTAAGAGAGAGTGGAGTTAATTCATCGCACGAAAATAATATGGCAATTGCGAAATGACCGTAGTTACGACGAAAAATAAGAAGCCGTACCGTGCGATTCTTCGCTTGGCGTGTAATGAGAGTGTCTCGGAGGACCGGAATGTGACGGTATAAGAAAGGGTCAGGTGTTCCGTTTCAACCGCGTCATTAGATTAAATACTGAGTCGCGCGACCGTATACTCGCTACGGCCAAATGACAATCGCTCGCCGGTTAATCCGCGAGTTAAAGCAAAACCATCCTCGCCAACGGGAGCGGAAAAATTGTAAAGAGAAGTTGGCTAGTTGGCTGCATCAACGAGATAATATTGAAGATTTGTAGCTCTAGGTAAATTCTCGAAAATTTCAAAAGGTCCCGAGAATATAGATAATATTATCAATCATTTTTAGTAATTTGATATAAATGACTAAACTAGACATTCAGGGGATAACAATGTGTTAATTTCATTATTTACAGCTATCATGTCTTCATTATTATGTATATAGATCTATAATTAAGTATTTTAGACATTTTTGTAAAACTGCATTTCTGCGATTATCAGACTAATTTGCATAAAATTTACTGACGGAAAGTTATTAAACAGCGATAAGATAAATGTCACAATTAGTGATCAAATAACCTTATTGTAAAAATAGATAAATTACTTAATAATGTACGTGTTAAATTACACAAAATTGATTTTGTTTGAAAACATTTAGGGTTTTAATTGTTATATTTTTCTAATTTATACATTGAAAAATTCATTTAGTTGGGTTAACCTAAATTTGGTTAAAATAGGGTCGAACAAGTCTGTTTCGGTTGTGAGGGCTAAAATTTCGTTCTTTCTACCAAAGATTTGATTCTCTGAAACTAAATCTATTTCACTTTTGTTTCAAAAAATCAAACCTTTGGTACTAAATATTGATTCTCACAACCAAAACATTTGTTCCAACTTATTTTAACCAAATTTTGGTTAACTCAACTGAATGAATTTTTTAGGGTAGGAACATTTCACGTTAGAATATTTTCATAAAAATGACTGACTTCTTGTGTCATTGCAAAATGATTTACCATTTAGTGACATGACAGTTTAGTTTTGTTCTAATTTGTAACATAAGGTGAATGTGTTAATGACCAAATAACCTTATCGTGAAAATAAAGAAATATTTTTGAAGTTATTAATAAAAAATAATAATTAATAATTGTTCTCGCGAATATCACAAATCGTTACATAATCATAAATGCATTACTAACCTATTAATGACTTAAATATGGAAATTTATAGGCTAGTGACTTATATTCAATAAATTCTAGAAGAGCAAGTTATGATATTAACGCTATTTCTTAACTCTGTAATAAATACGATTTATTGATTACAAATTATATGTTCTTTTTAGAAATAGGAACATCTGTATCATTTTATGTTATATTTATTCAGTGTATTGCTACTAATGGGGACAAAAAATATACCATAAAAAATACCCTAATACCGATAGTATTAGGGTAGAATAGTGACATATTGAATTAACTGCGGAGAAATTACATACTTTATTACTTTCTCTACTTATAAAATATCTTTAATTCTTCTTTCAGCTCTATCGTAAGTATTTCAGTTGCTTGAAGTTAAGGAATTTAATTTATTGGGACACTGTTATTGATAGAAACATTCACCTTATATTTCGTTACGCTTAATTCTATAAAGCCAATGGCTTAGAGAAGTGTTGGACACTTATGCATAAATTATGATTGCCTAGACAAAAATAGACTGTACGAGGTGTCATCTATTTCGACAATGAATAATCTATAGATGTCATTTTTGTAGAACACATATTTACTTCTTATATAAAATTATTTTAAAGTTAATTAAGAAAAGTATATATTTTTATTTAACCTTTAAAATCCGGATATAAATTTATAATTTATTTGTTTCTAACAAGTTAGAGTCAATAGAATTCTTTGGTTAGATTATCTTATTTTCAGAATTAAATCTACTAATCTATCATATAATGAAATGAATATTTCATGCAATTTATTAGCTTTCTTTAACATTACATATATAATTAACACTCAAAACAGATATGGCAACCATTTTATAATTTAATTATTTCTTCTATATATATATTTTATAGTATATTTTGATGTAATATATATTTACAATATTCTACATAATTTATATTGTCTAAAAAGAAAAAGAAAAATATATATATCACGTAAACAATATGTAAACAATCCGCGTAGACGCAATCTTGAAATCTGCGACACAATTCTGGTCCTTAGTATAATCTTTTCAAAATCATGCTGGTTATCTGGCTGACCTGGCTGACATAGCTCGGTGTTCCAGTCGCAAATTTACGGGTGCGACGTCGCGCACGTCCGACTTCGTTGCCGAATACAATAGCGGCGCAGATAGTAATGGCACGCGCAAGTTAGCGAGCAACGTTTAAAAATCCGATATCGAGGATCGCTGTTTGCGCGCAGATGTTTTATGGATAGAAAGAATTTTAACTATGAACAGGTACATGGAGCGTATAACTTGATACGTGGGGAAACTCGTTAGGGTTACATTCAACGCTGAGAAATGATCGAGCGAGTTCTGATAGACACATGTTCAACTTGATCTCATTTACGAGTTACAGGGAGTTTCGTTTTCTATCGACTTGTATCCGCTTACTTTCCCCAAAGGTGCTCCGACACACGACTATCCTGCGTCTAACTGCAAACTTGTAAACGTTTGGTCATCGGTCACTGTGCTCCTTCGATACCTCGACTATTTCGACTTGCTGGGTACCTTGATAGTACATAGTCTAACGAGACAAATTATAAGGATCTTAGCTATTAACTCCTTCGCTGCAAGAGTCGTATATACGAAATATATTGAAAACCACAGCACAATAAAAAAGGAGATAATTCTTGTGCAAAAGTGAATTGAAAAGTGAGTGGAATGAAATTTTTTTCATATAAGTTTGTTTTTGAGGAAGTTGAATTTGAAAATTATTTAGCTTGATTCTTTATGGGCACACATTGAAGAAATAATTTATTATAAAGAAAATCTAACTTGTTTCCACAATTGAGGTATAACATCACACATCCTTTCATAGAATTGAAATACGTTAATATCAGTTTATGATTTTCTGATTCGGAGAGGACAGATTTGTATGCAATAAACGAAGATCAAGCTTTCAAAATTTTTGAATCAATGAAGTAAATAATTTCTCGAAACTTGTATTATTTTTTATTGTATGAAATTATAAAATTGCGATTATTTATACATTATTTATATACATGAACAGAAAACAGTATTGTAACATTCAGTAGAGTGAAGCTATTAGTCAAATGCACGCATACTAAACGAATTTTCAAATTCAATTTCCTCGTAAATAAAGCCTCGTATGAAAAGAATTCTTTCTACATTTTCGGTTTACTTTTACATGAGAAGTCACTTCCTTTTTTTATTTAACTACTAAGATTTTCAGCATACTCTGTAGACGCTCTTAACAAGTAACTCATTTGCAAAAAATATGTTTACATAGCCTGAGAAACCGCTCGTCATTTACGAAAACTATATAATTGTACAGTATCTATATATAGAGACGTAACTTAATATATGTATATGCGAAATACTTGGGAGATTCAGCACTTATGAGTAATGAAATAAGTTTATATAAACATATGTCTAATTTGACTATGTTTCTGAGTAGAAAGTCTTGTGTAACTTATATTCTTTTAGAATTTATGCTTTTTTTTAATTATAAAGTAGCATAAC
The DNA here is from genome assembly GCF_010583005.1 of Odontomachus brunneus. NCBI lineage: Eukaryota > Metazoa > Arthropoda > Insecta > Hymenoptera > Formicidae > Odontomachus > Odontomachus brunneus. The sequence continues at coordinate 4,465,887 of NW_022639453.1, forward strand.
CGATTTTATTTGCATTATTTACAAATAATGCTTAATATATTACATGTACAATCTTGTTGATAATTTTGCAAGTTAATTTTGTAATTATTGGATAGTATGATAAGTTAATTTAACTTCTTCTTTTGATAAAAGCAATGTGTTAAATTGTGTTAAACATTTGAACATATAATATTTATAATTATGTTAAACATTTGTAGCACGTATTAAAAGATTACATTAAAATGCACCATCGAAGCAGATGAGGATTTCCTGATGAATTATTGCTATCTTGAGGAGATCCTTATCAATCTCTATTAATATCCTTAAAGAATAAGGAAAACTGAATCTAATTAGTTTAGAGAATATATTAGCTATATGCTTTGATAAATATTTATCATGAGAAGAACATGGTAACAAAATCGTAAAATATCCCGTTTTATAGAAGTTAGTTTTATGAAGAACATAGATATTTTTCCTTAAAAATTTAAATAATATTTTGCAGTTAAAAAATAAAAGAATAAAAAATTGTTTTAGTAACAATCAAGTACATTTCTAAGCGTCTCGTTTTGTATTAATATTTTCCATTGTGAATGAATAAATTTAAGTAATATGCTATTAGTTGGGATAAAATTTCCTGCAGGTGTATACATTGTTTAATAAAAGCAATTTTCACTTATAAAATGATTGAAATTGAGATAAAGTAAACAAAGATGGGTATGGACGAAATAAAATCAGTCACTGCTTAAGATCCGGCAAGGCTATGGAAGTCTCTCGCGGAGATCTTGGAACTACTTATCAGGATAATATATTTTATATGAGGTCTTCTTATTCAAAATTTCTAGCTAATTTAATCCGGTATCAAACCACATTGTAGTATATTCGTATTTCAGAAGAAAATATACGGTTTACAGGATCGTTGCGGACGTGAAAACATAGAGGAAGGTTGCTTTTATCATATTTATACAGTCAAACACAACAATTAGTTGTCTGAGAAATTAAAATTTCAGAATTCTGAAAAAGGATAAATTACACTATATATAATTAATACAGAGACAAAAATACGAAAGAGGTGTTTTTGTAATAACAGTTTTTCTATGAATATCGAGAGAAGAATCACGTTATTTTTCGGAGAGAACGGATAGGACGAGGAATATACCTGCAGGTAACACACGCATCAATAGTATCCGGTGTGCTCGCGTTCGCGAAGGGACCTCGTGACACGCGATTCAGCAATCTTTTCTCGCGTTATTCTCGTTCGTGCGTTTTGCTTCGGCAGAACGGCGCGAAAGTACCGGTTATTAATTATCATGATACGGAATATTACAAAATGTCGCTCGGTTACTATCAAGTTGTGACTATCGCGCTGATATTTCTCATACGCGCACGATATATTGATATTTGTACAAGAACTGATACGTGATAAATACAAAAAACTTACTCGGAGAAAATATTGTAATGAAAATTACAAAAAATTTCTGTAATATTGGACTATACAGAGAAAATAATAATCGAAATTATTATGTATTTCTTTGAAAATATCATATGACTTTTAAACTATAAAATTAATGTAATTACTTAAATGTTTTTTATATCGTGTATAAGGTAAATTGTTGAATTTACTATTTCTATAGTAATTTACATCACAACTTCAATATATCCCAACTTTGCAGAAAACTTTGTAAAAAGAAATATAATTTTAACGTAACGTTTACTATATACAATATTTTTTCCGTGTACAACACGAGCTCAAAAAGGAAAGTAAATTCATTATAGCAGAGCGTATGTTACTCTCGAGTGTCATTTCACAGCGCGTAATATTTATTTGCTGATGGTAGTTTTGGCAGAGTTGTAAATAACGTGCAATATGTAAGCGTATGGGGCTAATCGCCGGTAAGAACTGGCGCATATTAGCGATCTCTATAAATTGCAAACTTTGTAATGTAATTCGAACATGGGACAAATGTAAGTTACTGTGGCGCGGCGTGTGGAATGATGTATTATTGAGCGTCACGTGCAATTTATCGTCCGTTTCCCGGCTGTTCGTTACCCAGCGCGTTTACGAAATGTGTCTACACTTGGATCATAATGGTATTAAATCGGTCGAGAGCAGGGCCACTGAATGTAAGTTAGTTCTCTCGGCGGTGCACAGTCGGTTTCCAAGTCCGCGAACTTTCACACACACGTATCACAGTGCCTTGCACTATGCACGGTGTATCTGTTATGCCGGCACACTTGATTCTTCAACGCGCATATTTAGCGCGCGCGAATTTCACATCTCATTGAATAACATATATTGTAGTTGTACTGTACGTGTGATATGCTAAAATTAATTAAAGTTTTCGACTCAGTTGTTTGTGTTAATTTTAGGAAAATAACCTAACCTAACCTGTTTCTTTCTATCACTTATGAAAATTTTCACATTTCACTAAAAGCCTACGAATGGATAGAATTAAGGATTTCTTGCAAGAATATTGTCAAGTATATGTATTACATACTGATATTATTTAATTTACAGATTTGAAAAAAATTGGCTAAGGATGCCTTCTCTCTCTTTCCTCCTTCTACTTATTATCTTATGATTTCATCCATATAGATTGTTTAAATACATAATTTAACGCCTTAACGCTCGTTTTTTTTCGAAAAAACTATCCAAAATAATCTTTTTTTTTTTATTGAAGATAATTAATATTTGAATAATTCTTTATTTGAAAATGAGTATGTAAGCTCAATTTTTATGAACAAAAAGGTTCAAAACTCTATTCAAAATTTTCATTGCCTATTCTGATATTATATATGTACAAGTTTTATAGCACAGAAAACAAAATTTTAAATCAGTAAAAGATTATGATTTAAAAATTACGCTAAAAAGTAAAAAATCAGCTTTAGATTGGGGCTTTCTACACTTAATCAGCACCAAATTTCCTGTATTTAAAGTTTTGTCATCAGAACGATCCATTTTGATTTCAAAATTACTGAAGTCATTAGAGTCTGAATTGCTTCCCGATCAACTGACATATTCAAAATCATCGAGTTGATGCATGAGTTTAGCACGTGCCCGAACAGCACATATTCACGTATACTTTAGTAGCACAAATTTTAAAGTCACCCGAGTCACACTCGGATGTGAGCAAATCTGTCAGTTACTTACACCTGAGTGTGACTCGTTTATAAGCATTAAGGGGTTAAATAAACTTTCATGATAATTTATCATAATGGTGTTATTATAAATAATATATGTCAAATTTTTAATAAAAACAATAATTTGAATAAAAATCACGTACATCACGAGCATATATACTCCAACTGTTGCGAAAGTATTGTTGAATTTTCAGTCAGAGTGATGTTACAGAGTACAGAATGATGGTACATAGAATAAGAATGAGGGACTTCTATACATTTGTGTTACGAATGTGAGACGGAAAAAGAGGGATGAATAAATTTCAGGCGAATAAGCGCGTACATTTCTTTATCACGTTATGAATTATCCGCGCGCTCTGTCGTTACCTATATATGCCTTCTTACCCGAGTCGCAGGCGATAACTTACTCGGTGGCGTGCCACGAAAAACTTTTCGTGAAACGCCTGCGACTAATGCCTATATCCGAATTTATTCGCGGCATCAGCCGCGTAAAACAGACTACAGTTGGAAACACGTATATTCTACTTACTGCGAAAGTACAAATGCTTCACGGTATCCCCGCGCCACACTTCCGCGCTACAATACCTTTGAATTCCCCTTTATCTCGTTCCTTAGTTATTTCGACTAAGGAGGATATTTAAGTTGCTTCGTTAAAAACTTTCGGATTACTTCACCGTAAACGTTTCCTGCGCGGCATACGGGGTGTTGCTGAAATACGTGGGCGAACTTCGGCGACGAGTTCATTAAATCGAAACAAAGAGGAAGATCCGCGTAAACATGCGCTTCAACGTGCACGAGTTTACATTTATAAGTGAAACATTACAATTAACGAATACTCCAACAAATATTGAATAAAATTATTCAATCAAGAAAATAAACTGTATTGATATTCCGAGATTTGTGCTTATAAGTAAAGATACAAAAGAGTGCTAAGTTGTTAGGATAAAGTCGGATAAGATGGCCATATTTTTTTAAAATGCAAAAAAAACATTTCTTGTTATTTCTTAATAGCTTTTGGCACATTACTTTACTGAAGCCTACAGTACATAACATACAGTACCATCAGAATTAAAAGGAAAATACTTCAGTGAAATTATTTATTACAAAAATATCAAAACATGAACATTGGCCATCTTATCTAAATTTTTAAGACAAGATGGCCATAAGGAATAGATGACCCATACATATTTTATGTTCAAGATTCTGTACCTATTATTTTATAAAATACTGAAAAAACATAATTGGTATATTCATTTTAATATAGGATATTTAATACATATTATTTGTAAAAAATATAATATACATATAAAATAGAAACCTCTATTACAAAATTTAAATTCTAAATCCAATTTTTTGTCAAAATATGTTGCACATAAGATTTAATTATTGTAATATTGGAAGAAAATCTTGAAATATAACGACTTTCGTTTCATAAATGTTAGAATGATAGTGGACTGTTTTACCTAAAGTATGAGTGAAAGACGGTTATAATAGTACTTATAAACAAATAGTGAAAACGAAAATAATAATGCATGTTATATTACAATTTACATACCTACTATATATATTTAACGTTGATTGCGATAACTTAATTGTAATTTATTCGTTACAGCAAGTTTTAGTGGACACATGAGAAATTTTACAGATAGTCGAAAATAAAAATAAATATAATATTCATAATCTTGTTATTTCGAAAACTATATGTACATATACTACGATAAATATCGATTATCTTTGCGACTGATTACACAAATGCAATATTTTGCAATTATTAGAGAAATTACAGCCATCTTTTCAGTATGGCTATAATACTCGAGTTTACCTTATATCCTATTAGTGGATGTGCACTTGTGTTCTTTTGTTGATCAGGGTTTATGCCTTTATTTGCCTTCAGATACTTACGTTTCAAGCTTTCATGGTTATAATTTATTTGTTCAGATGTATATTTAAGGTCTGTTCATAAATTTACAAAATTAAACTGTTTATCTTTATAAGGCCGAAGCCAAGAATAAAGGACAGAAATATGTTAGATATTTTTTTTGTCACACGTAGTACTGTAGTAGAGGGTGATATAAGAAAAATAAAAAGAGATTGAAACATTATGAAAGTGTGATATATTATATAAATTCAAAATGCGCGCGATTATTGTGCGTGCGTAGACAATACCTTGCGAGAAATAGAAACTTCTAACGAGCAGTCGAGTTCTTGCTTCATTACGTCTTTGTGTAAGAAAATAAATCTATTAAGGAGCATCTGGACGTACTTGGTTTTCCGAGATGTAAGTCCTTCCCCAGGGTTCGACAGACATAATAGAAAGAAAGAGAGGACGGATTGACTATGTAATCGATACTCCTTCTTTGTTCTCCCCAACAACTAGACAATTAGACAAGGGAAGCATATCTTATTCTCTCTATTCTCTCTTACTCTCTCTTACTAATACTGACTCCATCCCTCTAACGAAAATACGCAATCTATCTCTATAAGTTTATGCGTTTGTATTAATAGTTATTACTTAAGACTTGTCTCAAGTGAGATATTCAGTTTTGTATTTAGAATTAGCTATGAGTTTTTCAGCTCAATCGCGATTACAAATGTCACATGTAATGTACGCATGTGCGTTCACGTGATATCTAGTTACAATTGATGTAATATGTTATTTGCAAAATGTATATTCATTCCATAATAATCGTACACGGAAAAAAAGTTTGGTTGAATTAACCAAATATCTGGTCGAATATGAACGATCTAGAAATTCCGATTGAAGTAATCCGAATTCTGTCGAAGTTAACAAGATTTTTGGTTAACTTAAACAGAATTCAAATTACTTCAATCGGAATTTCTGGATCGACTGGAATTTCATATTCGACCAGATATTTGGTTAATTCAATTAAATCTTTTTTCTGTGTAAAAACTCGTCTTTTTTAATTGTAATATACAAGATATTTGATGGAAGATATACAAAACGATGCGTGAAAATAAAGCATGTCAACCTAAACACGAGAACCTCCATAAATAAACATCCATTGTAAATAAACACATGTGAAAATTTAAGATATTAAGAAAAGAAAGTTGGCAAATCAGAACACACGATGTTGAGAGACGAGCTGTTAGCGCGAGATCGAAAATTGTTGAAACGTGACTACTTTTTAATGTCACACGCACGACACGCTCATGATACGTCGGAAAATAATTATCTCCGCGCCACACGCATTCTTATTTCAGCTGTTAGCCGATATTCAACCATGCTAACAGACAATCGTGTTTCGGCCATTTTCGATTAAAATTTTTGTATTTATATAGCTTGTCTCACAACATTGTGCGCTCTAGTTCATCAATCTTCTTTCATTAATATTTCGGAATTTTACATGGTTGTTTGCAAAATGTCAGGAGTTCTCGTGCTCAGATTGACGTGCTCTACCTTCACACGCGGTTTTGTATGTCTTGCGTCAGACATCCTGTATAGCAGGTAAAGTTTCTTACAAGAGAACTGTCCAAAGTATCCCTCATCAATTTTGATATATTATAGATCGATTTTGACATATTGTCGTTTTGGATATATTATACAATAGTAAAAAATAATGAATTTATGTATTTTTGTCAATGTTTAGGGGCGAAAACAGTGAATTTTTAAAATTTTCAACAAATATCAAAATTAAATATAAGACAAAATATATTAAGTATTTTATATTGTTTATAATAGCTTGTATAGATTTTCCGGAAATATATATTATGTTTTAAATTATAAATTAAATAAGTTAAACATCAATACGATAATTACTACGACGAGAAGAGTAAATGAGTGAAAGTGACGAAACTTGAAAAATTAAGACGATTTCTCAACGCACATTAAATAATTCCTACGAAGCGCCTGCAAGCGTTCAATGTTGATCTCGCTATCGGTGAGTCTCTCGAGTACAATATAAAAAAAATCCGACAGAATTAAAAGTTTCAGAGACATGGATGAGAAGATTAAAATTTTTACATATTATTGTATATATAATTTTGTTTCTTATTGGTGTTCTTTAATTTTTGTTCATAAAAAATATTTGAAATTTACAAAAAGAAATAGTAAGGGAGAATGCAGATAAATTAAAAAAAAATTTATTTTTTCAAAAAATCTGAATACACAACACCGTAGAAAATATAAAATATCTTAAAACTTTTTTATAAAATATTTTTTCATATATTTAAAAGTTTTGATGATATTCCCTAAAAATTATATATTTGAATATATCTTTTATATATAGAGGTTGTTTCTAACTTTCAAATCATAAATACTTTTACAAAATAACACTACATGCAAAAATGAATTAGAATACTATTTAATATGTAATGAAAATGATAAAAAAATTCAGAATTGACATTTCGAGCTGTCAGTTAGCGTAAATATTTGCCTGATATAAAATTTTTGCAGTTTATATATACTGAAATTATATATGCTTCACTTCGAGAAATTTCAAGGAACATTGTACTTTTCGACAAATTAATTTTGAGAAATCTAAAATTATATTCAAAATTTGCCGAAAGATTTGTATACATACATGGTTATGTTGTCCACTAAATATGATAAAACAAAGCAGCACACATTTATATTAGATCTATATATAAATATATAAATAAGAAAAATACGAGAAAAGAGAGAATAGCATGATCGTGTTAGTGATAATCGTTTACGTTATCAATATTTTAAAAAATTTTTCGTCTACTTTGGTATTCCTTTGAACGTTGAGATAAGCACATAAAAGAAAATGTGGATATATTATTTTTTGCCACTCTACATAATATCTAAAGCTCATGAAAACCGATAAGGCACTCTTCCGACAGTTGTCTAGTTGTTAGTAATATGTTAGAAACATACTGTTTCCATTTATTTTTTGACTCAAGATATTTGCTAATCAATACTAAATTACTAACCAACAAGTCAATACTCTTCTGCCTACTGTTCCGTGATATTAAACGAACAGCCCTATTTCCGTTTTCCTAATTAGCACCATGTGTAATATTTCTGTTGCGACAGCTTGAAATAAGCCCGAATCTAATGTCGTCAATCGCTCAGTCATTCCAAGATATCGACATTACTGCGAGAGCAAAATAGATTGATTGATCCGATTATGTTTATGTCAAAGGCCAACAGTCGACGAAGAGTTCCGATATAGTAAACTCGGATATGATGGCCATACCGGAAAGATGGCCATAGGCCGTAATTTCTCGAATAATTGCAAAACATTGCGTTTGTGTAATCAGTCACAAAAATAATCGATATTTATCGTAGTGTATGTACATATAGTTTTCGAAATAATAAGATTATGAATATTATACTTATTTTTATATTCGACTACCTGTAAAATTTCTCATGTGTCCACTAAAACTTGCTGTAACGTCAAATAAATTACAGTTCAGCTATCGCAATCAACGTTAGATATATAAAGTAGGTATGTAAATTGTAATATAACATGCATTATTATTTTCGTTTTCACTATTTGTTTATATAAGTACTATTATAACCGTCTTTCACTCACATTTTGGGTAAGATGGCCCACTATCATTCTAATATTTATAAAACAAAAGTCGTTATATTTCAAAAATTACTTTCAATATTACAGTAATTAAATCTTATGTGCAATATGTTTTGATCAAAAATTGGATTTAGACTTTAAATTTTGTAATAGAGGTTTCTGTTTTACATGTATATTATATTTTTCACAAATAATATGTATTAAATATTCTATACTAAAATGAATATTTCAAATTGTGTTTTTTTCATTATTTTATAAAATAATTGATGCAGAATCTTAAACATGAAGTATAAGTCATCTATTCCTAATGGCCATCTTGTCTTAAACATTTAGGTAAGATGGCCAATGCTCATGTTTTGATATTTTTGTAATAAATAATTTCACTGAAGTATTTTCCTTTTAACTTTGATGGTATTATGTACTGTAGACTTCAGTGAAGTAATGTGCCAAACGTTATTAAGAAATAACAATAAGAAATATATTTTTTTGCATTTTAAAAAAATATGGCCATCTTATCCGAGTTTACCTTATGGCCAATACGACTAACGCACAGGCGTCAGGATATACGCGGTAGACATTTCAATTCATTATACCCCTTACTTACCACTGCTTTGCCGTCCCCTCTTCCCGGCTTTCTCCATGCCTTGATATCGTCTCACGCGTTTTAATTAAAACTTTCTGGCTTGAAAAGAAACTTTGATCGAGCACGAAAAGCGGATTACTTAATTCTGTAGAAATTACGAATATAAAGGGTTCCGTAATGTCGGACGAATCTTTCCTTTCCGTTTACTCCCCGGTAAGCACGCTCGTCCGCTACCTTTTCGCCACCTCCGTCTCTTGTTACTCGTCCGAAAGTTACGGCGACGGTAGCTAGCCGGAATATTCGAATCAGCCTTGAACAAAGAGGACAAAAAATCAAGAGAAGTTCCGGCTGTGGCGACGGCGGTGGCCGCCACATTGCCATTGCACATCGCGCCGCTTGCCAGTCGGATGTCCCGAAGTCGAATTTATCCGCGGGTTAAAGCGTAAAACCGGCTACCGGCCGCAGGCTCGAAACTGCGAAATCGTATTACTCGATGAATATGCAGTACGATTTTGCGGTCGAAAGTTTTCGGTCGGTCGGTGTAACTCGCCGTGCTGTTTCTGCTACCGGCCGTCGTGCCGCGCGCTCCTGGAAGCGGCAGTCGGGATTCACAGAGACGTATTCTAATTAGGACAAAAAGCGGAATACATCACGCGGCCGTTACTACGTAAATCACATCCGTGCCCGCAATCCCCCGGTTCCGTTCAGCTCCTTAATTGGTTCCTTCGCTGTCGAGCAGGCGTTACCCAAAGCAAGAAATCATTTGGGGTCTAGATATTCATTAAGAATAGCGGTGAGGTCGAAAGGCGGGAGAACTAGATAACGGCGATTGAATCATTTTAATCATACGATTAAACACGTAGAAAAGTATAATTCTGCTACTAAGAAAAGCAATTGCTCTGTTTACTTGATTAAAATATATTTAGTTAAAGAATATTTTCTTAGATGAAAGTGTCTCAAAATATATTTATCACAAATTTTAGAAAAGTTCATTATCATGTACTGAAGACAAAAATTTAGTCTTTTTATAAGAATATTATAAAACTTTATTGGAGAAAATGTTGGTTCGACTCTATCTAGTAAACAAACCGAATTCTTGTTTTAATTTGATATTTCTGTCTGAAATGTTAAACTTATTTTCAGAACTCGGAATGTATTTTAAATAAATTTGATGCTTTGGATAATAAACTTATGACAAAATTGGAGATATATAAACTTATTAAATGCTTGAAAGTAACATTTATTTCATACATTTACTTCATACTTAATACATTTTGTACTTTTTGTGTGAATTTACGAGATTAGTCGGTTTTCAGTGTGAAAAACTATTATTAGTATTATTTGAGTTTTAAAATGTTTTACACATTTTTTTCAATGCAATTTGGAACTCAGTCAATGGTCTAATAAGAGAACTTAACTTCTGGAATTAATAAACAAGTTCTCTCGTTGGAACATCGGTTATCTCCCAAACTGCATTAAGAAAGTGTTCAAACTGTTTTGAAATCAAGTGTATGATTTATTTATGTACTTGAAGATCGAAAATGTGAGGAAAAATTATCAGTTACTTATTCAAGCGATTTCGTATGATATCAGCGACGGAAACGTCGCTTTCGTTATGCACATAGCATAACTGAACGAAAGCAAAAGCCCAGGAATTCCGAGTGACCTCGACTCGCAGGTGGATTTGAGATTATGGCGTTGGGAAATATTCTAATTTGCTTTTCCGAGACATAATTCGATTGCTCTATCGAGCAGAATGCATTACCTGATTTCTCGAGTCGAACTATCCCTTCCGATTATGATCCGATTTGTCACGATACGATCGTATACTCGATGGTAATGAGAAACAGTCGAGTGCAATATCATGAGATCCAGGTGACATTGCAGATGACGTTATTAGTTCCTTTGTAGCTCTTCATGGTTTTTTTATTCATCCAGATCTTATGTTAGAATTCATCTAAAGTTCATTTTAAAATATTGTACGGATATGGCACATCTGAAGATGAACTTGAAATAATTTTAAATATAATATTTGATCATTTGATTAATATAACCTTTTTAAGTACATTGGGTTTCCAAGCATTTCTTTTATGCAATATGTAATACAGCCACGTAGAATTACTCCCTTGTCGCTTGTACTACCAATTCTGGAACATTGTGTATATAACATAATTCACTCTTTAAGTTTTCTTAGAATTAAATTTCATTTAAAAAGTAAAATGACTAGCGAGTCACTCAAATTCGAGCGATTTTTCTTTCATGCAGAGTGCATTCTCCATTTTGAATCGTTGGACGAATATCTTCATTCAAAATTGAGAAGTGAATATAACGTACTATTTACACCAATCGATTGAAACGCTCATATGAAGTTAAAATCCATTATATGTAACATTTATTCTTGCGATTTCGAATGGTAGTATTTTTAATTTAGTTTCGAGTCAAAATACTACTATATTTCATTCGTTTTAAGTGAGTTTGTACTTCAAAAATTTAGAAAGTAAGGCTTTCTAAATTTCTCATTCGAAGCGGTACAAACTTAATTTCAGCATTACTTATGTATATATTGCTATAAAGAAAGACATTTGATAAGTGTGAGGTTGAAACGTTAGAAGATATCTTCTCGACATTTACGGTCTTTGAGAGATATATTTAACCCTCTAAGACCCGGCGCATTCTTAGAAAACGACATGTAATATTTCTAAACATTAGAATATTTTTATTGATGTAAATCTATGTTACTTTATATGTTTCAAGCGCTTCTGACGCGATTTGGTAATAGTTTCTTTATTTTGAAGAAAACAATCGTTTTTATCTTTCCATTAATTTTTTATTTTTTATAATGAAATTTTTTCTCCTGCTGTAAAACCACCTTTTAAATAAAATTTTAAAAATACTATACTTATATACACCTATCCAATATTCCTCTTTATTGAAATAAATTAACAATTATATCCAAAGGTTAAATACGTATAAATCACTATCGGTAAGTCTTACTTTGGAAGACCTCGAAAATTTCATGTATTTTATTATGTTCCATTCGTACTGACGAGAAAAGATTCTTCTCTTTAAAATGTAACTGCCCATGAGTTTCTCGTAGAGGCGTGACCGCCCGAAATTATGGTGGAAACTGGAATTTCCCGGTCGGCCATGAGACGTCTTAAAGATATAATACAGCGTTGGAGAAGGAGTTGAATAGCTTGTTCAAGGATTTCTACTTAGCAGTATGCAGCTGCAGCTCCCTGTCGTAACCTACTCTACTACCTTCCCTACCTTCTCGCGCGCGCTCACTTGCCTCCTTCCTGTTGTTTTGTATATCCCGTGTCTCTCGACGTTGCCTCGAGGCTATGGTGGTTGCTTTAAACAAGGAAACCGAGAGTACGCAGTCACGGCGGCGAGCAACGTTTGATTTTTGACTCGGCAAACTGAGCGGATAATAATGCCCTATAATTAGAACCGAGCTTGACTTTTTCCTCGACTTTTCTTAAAACATTCAACATTCTATTCTTCGTCCGCACTCGATTCGCACACGATTACCTTTCTCTCTATCTTTCTTCCTAAGACTGGTTCACGAGATTTCATGTGTCGCTGCCGTTTGTAATTTACGCGACAGTTAACCCCTTATTACGACTCCTGTTCTCAGAGAGACACTAAGTTGGATTAGACTCGCGGCAATTATTGTTATCGCTATGTACTTTACATAAGTAATGTATAAATAGTCACAAGCGAATTTATTTTCTTATTTTTGTGCACTCTATAAAGTCACTAATAATAGCAACAACAATAATTGTATGTATGTGTTAAATTCATGCAAAAGTTTTGTTATATTTGTCCAAAAATTACAAATAAAATTATACATTGTTTTAAAGTATTATATAACGTATTATTAATATATGTATTAATTATATAACATAAATAAATAACTGAATAAATAAATAAATATATATATATATATATATATATATGTATTATATATGTATTATATATATATGTATTATATATATATATATATATATATATATATATATATATATATATATATAATACATTCTAGACATCTTCCACTTAATATGCTACATACTGTTTTCTTGAAAATTATTAAAGATAATGACGAGATTCTTGTTTAGTATTTTAATATCTATTGGATTCTTTTATGATAAAAGTGTACTGGTACCAGAAGGATAGGATCCCTTATCCTTTATCTTTTAAATGGAACATTATACAAGTGTGTGTGTGTGTGTGTGTGTGTGTGTGTGTGTGTGTGTGTGCGCGCGTGTGTGTGTGTGTGTGTGTGTGTGTATATATATATATATATATATATATATATATATATATATATATATGCGTGC
>NW_022639453.1:4479458-4487088 GCF_010583005.1 Odontomachus brunneus
TTGCGCGCGCGTGTGTGCGTGTGTGCGTGTGTGCGTGTGTGCGTGTGTGCGTGTGTGCGTGTGGCGTGTGTGCGTGTGTGCGTGTGTGTGTGTGTGTGTGTGTGTGTGTGTGTGATAGCCTATATAATTTTTTTCGGCTTAATCTCTCAGAAATTAAAAAAGATTTGAAAAAGTGTTTCCAACGAAAGTTATAGGATATTGAAGGAGAAAAGAATAGTAATATTTATTTGACCTTAACAAACTCTGTCTTGGTTAATTTTTATTTTTTAACTGGGGTTATACGGTTTTTTTGTATAAATCGATTCCTCTGGTCATTCTGCATACGCAAGTATTGGGGTAACATCATCGAAAAGTGAAACTACTTTCTGCGTTATTTTACATTTTATTTTATCTTTGTTCAATACAAAATATAAAATATCTCGTAAATTTATTCGTATTCACGTAAAAAATATTTGGTATTCACTTGTTGTCTACTTCACCTTAATATAATCTTATACAATCTATTTATTTTAGCAATTAATGTTGTTAATGGGGTTGATTTTTATATAGAATATTTGTGTGTTGATAAATTATATTTTGACTATCCTGCATATTCATAAGACAGAGAAAATATTCGCATTTCTCGTTACAATGATATATTATTACGCAATTATGATATAATACCCTGTTATTTTATTATTGCGATTAATAGATTTCAGATACATGCTTCAATACGAATGAAATATTTCGGGACCAGCATGGTGAATTTCTCCTGGAAATATGAACGAGAAAGATTCTCTTTGTGTTTATATCGCGAATCAACTATGAACTCGAAGATTTAATATCTTAGGTTAAACAGCTCTTGACGTTTTTTAGATATTCGTAATTTACGAAGCGTTTCGAATGAGGATGATAAGAGAGTATGATTTTGATGCATCTACCCGACCCGAACGAAGTCGAAGTCTGAAAGTGTAGTTCCTTTAGCGAAGGACTGATCGTTATTCGTCGATGTATCTCAAAGTAAAGAATAATAATAGAATATGTTACGCATTCTCGTTGATTTGAATACGTGTACCCATGAGGAAAAGAACACAAACATATAAACAGACACGCCATCATTATTATCACGGTCGCGTCGTCATCGGGTTAAAAAATTTCATCGTTCTCCATGATGACGTTTCCTCTACCGTCGTTTTTTTCACCGAAATGACAATTTGAGAACGCACACTCGCGTCATACAATTTACTTTATCGTACGACTCATGCAAGTGATATACTTTATATAGTCACGTTAAAGCGACTCTCCATATTATTTTTTTTTTTTACGGATTCAGTTTCAGATCCATGCCGAAGTGAAGCGGTAATTTGTACATGTTATTGCGATTCGAGAAAGTGATTAAACCGAGTTCTTGTGCGCGCAGGAGAGCAAGTACGCCAAAATAGCAGTACTGCAAATCGATAGTCCCTCTCTTTCCTCCCCCCCCCCCTCTCTCTCTCTCTCTCTCTCATTTCCTTTATTGAAGATAAGGGGATTAAGATCCGTCGAAATTTTCATACGAGGATATTAATCTTCGGCTGACCTCTAATCGGATTTTACTGTACAAACTCGCGCACTTTGTAGTGTACGCGACGTGGAGTCGACCGAGGGAGTCTGGGTTAGTAATGTTTGCTCGATCTTGCCTGTTTCAGAGATTGCAGTGGTCCAGCACGGAGGCGCATTTCCAGCTTTGCTACTTGAAGGGCCGCGATAACGATGACTGCCAAAACTATGTGCGAGTATTTGGCAGGCAGGGTCCCGATCGCTTCCTCGTTTGCGGCACAAATGCTTACAAGCCGCTCTGCAGACAATATACGATCAAGGTAAGCTCGTAAGCGCCAAAGTATACAGGTTCGCTTTTCAAGACTGCACCGTAATTGTAGCCATATCGACGATTACGACGTTGGAAGTGAGAAATCGCTTCCCTGCAAGATGTATACGTCGGAACAAATTAACTTCTTCGTACGTTCAAACCAAAATAGGGTGGGCATTGGTGAAATACTTGAAAAATTTTCCTTTTTGTTATTTCGCGTCAGTATATAGACGTGTAGTTCAATCCACATTTGGTCCACATAAAGAAAATGAATTTTGCGATCGGTATTTACATTTGTTTATTAATCAGCAAACTAGAGTGGGAGCTTGAAGTATATTTACACTGTCGAGCGTGAGTGATGGTAAGTTATTCATTTCAACATGCAATGTAAGAAAAGGAACACAGGATTTCTGTTTTTCTACGCTATAATTCGATATAGTTACGATGAAAAAATATAATTGTGCGAATAATATGTCGAAGAATATATCTAGAGAAAACTGTGAAGAACGTATTTTACGTATAAAGATTACCACATTCTCTTTCTCTCTTAATTCATTTACACATTATTAGAAGACTTAAAAAATATACTCATATAATTGAATTTTGTTTTTTTAGATTGACGTCAAATGTATTAGCCCAGTCAAAAATGAAGCGGTCTCATAGCTTACAGTAAGCTGATTATGGCAGACTTGAATTCTTTCTGAATGCTCCAAGTGTGACGTAATCAGCTTTTAGTAAGTTAGCGACTGATTCATTTTCGACTAGGAGGTGTATAAATTAATTCAGTGCTTCTTTTTAGAAAAATCAAAATTTATTTAAAGAAAGTGTCATATTCTCAATTATTAAAATAATCTCCATTATTTTTAATGACTTTTCACTTTATCTTTCGAAGTATTTCTTAATTCCATCTTGAAATAGAAATCGGGAAATTTTGAGTCTAGTTTTAATATTTTAAATTTCTGTAAAGTGTGCATTCTGACGGATGATGCTGTAAGTGTGCATTCTGACGGATGAATGATCGAAATAGATGGTAATCTGAAAAAGTCAAGTCTGGCAAATAAGTCGCGTAAGAAAAAGCTTCCCAGTCTAGATTAAAGATAATCTTTTTGGTTTTCTTCTTTTCGTTACACGCAGCTAAGAATTATCATGCTATAAAATAACTTGGCTTTTCGGCTTCTTTGTTTAGTCTATCTTATCTATCTCTTGTTTTATAATCTATCGTTTAATCTGTTAATTATTAAATGTTTATTAATAGCTGCATTTCAGCAGCTTTAGCGGCATTTTTTCCCAATTGAAATACGAAAAATACACCTTGACGGATATATACGTTGCTGTTGATAATTATGTTTATTAATATTTCTTACATTAATCAGTTCACTAGTAATGATATATATAGGGTGTCCCGCGTAAGACGTACGAAAAGAAAAATATAAGTAGAACACAAATTCACTGCGGCCGGTGAAAAAAAGGGACGATTGCTTGCCTATCTTATAGGTCAGAGAGGTGGACCGTTTGGCATACCGAAATGAGTAGCTCCGTGTATGCGTCCGTGTACGTATGCGATCTTCCATTATATTTGCCGACCGCGGCGAGCCGTATGTCCCGCCTGCCGCATTGCCACGCTCTGATATGCCCAACTATTTTAATTAATGTCTCGAAATTTTACGTGGTTGTATGAAAAATGACCTATACAATTTTTGTTCACTTTTATATGTTCTACTTCTATTTTTTTTTTCATATGTCTTACGCGGGACATACCTGTATATATGCGAGAAAAAAAGAAGTACCACAACTGGTAACAACGCATCTTAAATAACTCTGCCAATTTTTAACAGATTTGCACACAATTTAGTATATGTAAGGCTTCTGGGTCGCTGATTATGAATCTGAAGTCAAATTTGAGAAGTTCATAGTGGTGGATCCAATATAGCGGCTTAAAGTGGCTGACTTTGTTATGCCATTATAGAAATGTATTTAACTCGATATATGCATGTTTTTTCGGTCACTAATGACAAATACAAAGTCAAAATTACAAAATTTAAAATGGCGGATCAACATGGCGGATTCAACATGGCAGACCCAAAATGGTTACTTCTAGTGACTAATGGTATTCCATTATGTTTACTCTTATTTCCATAATTAGCTGGTGAAATATCACGACTCGAAAGTGCGCCACGTGGAAGCTACGATAGAATTTTACACTCTATTTTTTCTATTTTTTAATTTTTTGTTTTTATTTTTATTTTTTGTTTTTTATTTTTTTTTGTATTCGTCATCAGTGTTCGAAAAAACATGCACATACCGAGTTTGATACGTATCCATAACGGAATATCGAAGTTAGCTATTTGAAAATGCCATATTGATCTGCCATTTTGAATTTTAAAATTTCGACCCCGGATTTGTAAATCGACCCAAAAAACCTTTTATAGATAAGCTTTCATATAAAATACAATATTATTCGCTCTCACTATTTTTAGCACGAAACGTTGATTTTTGGTCATTAGTGAACTGGTTAATGTTGCTTGTCCTGTCATCTTCAAGGACGTTTTGTGAAAAATATCCGTGATACCAAATTTACAGTAGCATGGTACAATATTTAAATAATTTTAAATGATATCTAGAAACACATAAAGCTAAAAGAAACAAATTAATTTACATACTTAATAATAAAACAGACTTAATAATAATAAAAAACGCCTTATTTATGTGATTTTAATCATCTTTAGTAAAAAATTGCGATTGTCCACTTTCGTGATTACGACTAGATGAAATTAATTTATATCAACTTATATGTTTGATGCAAATAGGTATGTGTGTGTTAACTTTAATCTCAATTATAACTTTGACAGATGATATAGGAGGATTATGTTACTTTCATAGAAGAGTTATATGGCTATGTCTTTTTTTGTTTTTTTTGTATTTATCGTAACAGAAACAATGGAAAAAAAATCACAAAATATTCTATTAGAACACAGATACTTTTCCCTGAGTCCTATTATATCGGGTTAATATTACATTTCAAAAGTAAAAAATTTGACTTAGATGTTACCGAATACATTTTTTAATGTCTTGATATTTCGTATTAATATTCTTTATTGTAATTGAATAAACTTAAATAACGTAATTTGTTAGAATGAAGTTTCCTTACAAGTGTATGATATACTGTTTCGAGTAATGATAGTAATTTTCATTCATAAAATGATTGAACTACATATATGAACGGACGAAGTAAAGTTGGTCTATTCTAGCTAAAAGTTACTATATTCTGGCTATTGAAAATATGTCTTTATAGTTTTCTAAAGTGAAACAAATATAGTAAATTTTATTTATTACGGAATAGTTCTAAGATAAAATAGTTCTAGATAAATATTTCTCAGTATGCAAAGTCGTATTTTATATATGTCCTTACTTTAGATGGCTAACTAATTGAAGTATGTTTCATATTGTAGTATATTATTATAGAACAAAATACATTATTTATAAAATGACATAAACATAGAAAAAAGTTATTATTATCATATCTATACAGTCAATAATTAGTTATTTGAAAAGTTATAACTTCAAAATTCTGAAAGTATAATCTTGTCCCCTTCCCTTCTAACCTCCCATACAACTTTTCGCATTTAGATGTTTTATATACTCTTCCAAATCCATTTAATATTGCTCTTATTTGGAATTGATTTTCCGTGTTAAAATATTACTGTTACTCTCCGTACGAAGAGAAAAAATTGCTTAAATTGATGTGACAATAAGCGAATTAAAACAAATTAATACGCGTTTGGTATTATGTTATATTTTCACACTTTTTTCTCCGTGCAAATACTAAAGTGTTAAAAATGAAAATATTTACAGAAGATACCAAACCATTCACTTCTATATATTTTGAGTACCTTTTCCGAGGTACTGGAATATTTTAACTATCTTCTCCGATTTCTTAGAAATCGAAATAAAGCTTGAACGCTTCTTGTTCGTATAACATTTTTGTATTATTCCATTCAGTAGATTTACTTCTAAAGATATCGACATTCGTGTTACTTTCCAATATTAATGCTCTTTCGATAACTTTCGTTAATGGATCACGCCGAATAAAACATAAAATTTTAATATAATCGATTATAATCGTTATAAAATTGACTATTGTCTCAAGTGAATTGTCGCTAGTGTATTGATACAAAAGAACGAACGAACGAGTGACTTCGATTTCAGTTAATTTTCTAGGAGAAATGTGATAACATAACGGCATTTAACCGCGTAATTGGTAAACCGCACTTAACCCTATGTGTTTGTGTGATATATAGGGAAATGAGACGCCCCAGGGTTACCGCAACGGCATCGTTATATCCGTAACGGTATTGCTAACATTTCCTGAAAGTTTCATGCAATTCCGACGCATGGCTTTCAAATTACATTACGTTTTCGTCGCGTATACATTGTTGGACTCGAACCTTTATATCGAATTACAAAACATCATGAACTGCTGACTACTAGTAGTTACAATTCATGACACTTACAAATTAGAACTAAACAATTGGCTCAGCACGACATTGCGATGATGATGATGCGCGATTAAAAAAGTGCGATTATTTGTTTCTATATTATTTATTTTTTTATAATAAATTAAACACAGACTATACAGAATAACACAAATTCCAAAAATTAAATTTACAAACTGAAACTGTGGAGTTTCGAACTTGATAATATTTTTAAATATTTTATATATATATTGATACGTTCGTACACGTGTTTGTTCTTGTCCCTCCTCCTCTCTCCTTTCTTTCTTTTTCCGTTCTTACTCTAATTTTGATATCAAGTTATACTCCAATTAAAGAATTTAGCGCAATACAGCGATCTAACTCACAACTTGTCAGTTAGAACTAAAGAAAATTTGTTTTATTAAATTGAATGTTTCTTTAACTTTGACTATCACAGTAATATTTCACGAATATAAATATGTATTTCACGAATATGAATATAACTACCAAAGAATAAGATTTAATCGAACTTAACAAAAATTCTTAAAATTTATTTTGTGGATATTGGAATTAACGACAAAAGAAATTCTCACTTTTCAACTATTTGTTTAATTACTTTAAAACACGTGTCACCGTGCTAGTTCGTTGTAAAATAAAATTTTCGAGACAGCAAATCATCAATATCACTTCATTCGTTAAATTCTTATTCTTATCTTATCCTTGTCTCCATGTATATTTTGCTATTTATCTACTTAAATATATGCATTCACTATATTATCAATTATGATCTGCGATTCCTTCGTGTCTGCTCTACCATCCTTCCGATCTGCTCGACTTGCAAGGCAAAAGTTTGCCGCGACAGTTAGTAACTGTGTAACTAGTTCGACTAACGCGCGTAAACGAGATTGAAAAAGGAAAATGATTAACAGCGAGTTTTGTAGAGTGCAGTTCGCAGTTGAATGTAGGTAAAGTTACAGATCGAATAAGTTCTTTACGCGTCGTTTTTGAAGAGGCGGCGGCGCCTCTAGTGGAACGTCGCATCGTATCGCGATAACCAGCGTCTTAATAACGGTACATCATCGAAACGTGTTGTCATAGTGGCAACACAACTTAGGTAAGCAATGAATAAAATAAAAGGAAAGAGAGAAAAATATGTGTCGCGAATCTAGCATATACACATATAAATATAAAAGTACACATGAATATAAAAATACACACATACACATATACACACCACATCCGCGCGCGCGCGCGCGCGCACGCACGCACGCACGCACGCACACACACACACACACACACACACACACACACACACACACACACACACACA
>NW_022639453.1:4487098-4498600 GCF_010583005.1 Odontomachus brunneus
GTGTGTGTGTGTGTGTGTGTGTGTGTGTGTGTGTGTGTGTGTGTGTGTGTGTGTGTGTGTGTGTGTGTGTATACAGGGTGTCCCATTTTAAAAGATGCACCCTGATAACTCTTCAGCTAAACATATTCAGCAAAAATGTTTTAGACAAAAGTTATATGGTTTGATCTTGCATGGCGCCGCCAACGTCAGGTCGAAGTCAACTTTACTTTTTTACATAGAAACAAACAATTTTTGTTTGAAAAAATGTTTTTCAACCTCTATCTTCTAAGATATTTACGGAAATAACTACATTATTGGCTTCAATAATTGTTTACTCAAATTCTATCAACTTTACCGAAAAATAGCAAGAGATAAAAATTTTCTACTTTCTTCTCATAGAGCTCTGAACATTTTTTCAGAATTTTTTAATTAACTTTTTAATTAACTTTTTTTTCAACTGCATTTTCTTGTATTTTCTTGAAGTACTAAAAAATTAATTAAAAAATTTTAAAAAAATTCTCAGAGCTCTACGAGAAAAGAATAAACAATTTTTATCTCTTGCTATTTTTTGATAAAGTTGATAGAATTCGAGTAAAAAATTATTGAATCCAATCATTTTGTAGATATTTCCGTAAATATCTTAGAAAATAGAGGTCGTGTAAAAAATATTTTCAAATAAAAGTTGTTTGTTTCTTTATGGAGAATAAAATTCTGTAATAAAAAATATATGTTTCTATTTGAAAAAGCAAAATTAACTTCGATCCGACGTTGGTGGCGCTACGCAAGGTCAAACCAATGGTACTTTCTTATGTCCTCCATCAAATCATAATTTTTGTCTGAGACATTTTTGCTGAATATACTTGGCTGAAGAATTATCAAAGTGTATCTTTTAAAATGGAATACTCTATGTGTATATATATATATATATATATATATATATATATATATATATATATATATACATACATACACACACATATGAGAACATGCTTCATGTACTTTTTGTCTCTCCCCCTTTATCACTCCCGTTTATTCGCTCGCTACTAATCGGAAGTAGATGACAGGTTTCTTTTGTTCGCTTGTGTGTAAGTGCACGAATGTCTGGTAACTGACATAAAGGCGAGATAAGAGCATATCTATGTTAGAATGCATCTACAGTTGGATCATGCATATTATGTGTAAATTATAGCTTTATGAAAGAGATGGAAAATGGATAAATTATTTAACGGTTATGTTCGTAGAGAAATTTTATATAATTAGCATACGAGTTATAATATAAAGAATAGGGACGATCGGTACCAGATAGCACAGTATTTAAAGTTTTAAAATTATAATTTCTCAAACTAATTATGATTGACTATATAAACATGATTGAGGTTACTTTTCTTTATGTATTTATGCTCGTATCGATACCTTAAATCGTATATTTTCTTCAATAATAAAATTCTGAAATACAAATATGCTGCAACATGGCAATTTTGCCATATACCGGATTAAATTAGCTAGTAACTCTGAGTGTGAGGAGATCATATGTAAAATATATATCCTGATTAGTAGTTCCGAGATTTTTGCAAAAGACAGCCTTCCACAGCCTTGATGGTCTTTAAATAGAAACCAACTTTACTTCGTCCGACTATATGCTCGATTTCAATCATTTGACAAGAAGTGAAGAGGAAAAGAAATTTTACGATCTTGTTTCGACTGTTCCTTTCGGCATAGTCGGCATATTCTTTAGGCTAATTATACCCGGTCTCTTCTACGTAGGATTATCTTGTAACATGTATAATTATTGAAGCAATAATAGAAATGTATCAAATGATTTAATTTTATATTCATAAATAATACATAAAATGTAAAATATGTAATATACGTTAATCTTGTTTTCCTGTGATAATCATGAACTTATAATGATATTAAAGAAAAATTAAAGGACTGTACGAGAGAGAAAGAAGAAAAAAGGGGACGTGGACTTCTATATTACTTTTATTATGCATAACATATTAAATTACATAAAACTTTTAAAGTTATAAAATTATAAAAGTATATAAGTATATGTATATAAAGAAGATTGTTTAGATATTGTTAATATTTTTAATATTTTTAATTTAGGAAGTGAATTGCTCGTAAAATATGTCCGAATGCTATAAGAAAACTGATAAAAAATAGTTTGTTAACAAGTTTGCTACCAAGTATTTCTGTAGAATGTTTGTGTTAGGAAAAATTATATCTGTCTTTATCAAACAGATTTGTATACTTCTCATACGAATGTGACCGTTCGATTTCCCACTCAAGATATCTCCGTGCAAAAGAGCTAGTATTCAGAATCAATTGGTTAGTTTTTTAGCACTGAATACAAGGAACGAATAATAACATCAAAATCCAAAAGTAAGTACCGCAATTGAGCTTTCGTGTGTACGAGTTACAGTGATATATGGCATAAGATTCGAATGCGCGATCAAGATATTTTTGAGCAATCAGTCGGTGGAGTCTCCAAGATCTCGAGAAGACGTATCGACAAGTCGTCGCGAGAAAGTAAGCGACGCCTCCTTGAGATATCACGATACCTTATCGTTCCGTCCGGACCGAGGAAATTTATTTACTAGCGTAATTCCTCTCTCGATTCACAACGGAAAACTGATGCGCCCATCCTCATTTCACGCGAGATCTAATTCCCACACCCACGAAAGCCGCCAATTTTATTTCCGTGTTACGCGCCATTAAAAACTCATCCGCTGCAACCGCGTGCATTGCAGGAAATAAATTATACGCAAAGTAGGTCTGCGCTTTTCACCGGAAGTTCTCAGTAAACATGCAAGATTTACGTCACTGAGACTTTTAAAGAAAGAGAGGAAAAGAGAAAGAAAGAGAGACAGAAAGGAAAAAGGTTGGAAACTTAGCCAAAATAAATTTCAATGTGAGCATCGACGATGTGACAGAACAAAATCGCGTGTTGTTTACAATTGCAACGATCAATACGGTGCAAGATAGGTGGAAAAAACGACGTGAAATTTGTTTTGCGAATGGGAGTTCTGCCGTTCCAACGAATTTCATCGCCATCGCGAATCACTATATAGTACACATCGTGATTCAAACTACAGCCGAATAAAAGTCTAATGGAAATATAGAATAAAATATTTTTGTGCTAAACTTGCGTTCCGAGAAAGTTAATTTTGACCATCAAACATTAACACGTTGACTGCCACGCTGACTTTCATTGATAACTTTGATGCTCGAGTAAAGTTTGAATCGTCAAAGATACACTGAATATATGTAATTCACGACACATATATTCTTTAACTTGTTTTATACGCCCTGTTGGATATTATAAGGTATTTAAATTTAGATGTTTCAGCGCTTGCCTACAAATAAAATTTGTTAAATTGAATAGAAAAATCCTTTACTATTTTAAAAATGATAATTATAAAGAGATTAATAAAAGAAAATTAATCAGTTCCCAGCACGAGATCTCCAGGAGATGTCCTGGGAATATCCTCAAGACGTAGGACGTTCTCAGAACGTCTTTAGAAAGGATGTCTTGTAAAGATCTGTGCTGTGAAGATTTGTGCTGTTTGAGTTAATACGCGCGATACGGTAAAATGATCAGTCTCTCGTCTCTCCCTTTCTCTCTCTCTCTTTCTCTTAAGAGACATGTCTTAGACATCATGTTATCAAATGACTCGTAGAAATCACATAAGCCAACGCGAATAACTCGCCAATCAAAGCCGAAAGCAAGATAAACATCCATTTGCCGGGCAAAACATCGTAATCGAGCTATCGTGACAATCAGACCATCGAAGCCTCGACAGTGTTACTTTTAGACATGTTTTTTAGTTTTATAATAACGATAAATATATATATATATATATATATATATATGTAACCTTAAGAGCGTAATATGTTGTTGAAACTGTGTTGCTCGCTGCTCACAATATTAGGGTGTAGGCACCAAGTATGGAATAGGCACATATAACATGGGGCAGGAACTTACTTCTTCTGTAAAGAACTGCATTCTAACGGAAACTGCTAAAGTTGTAGCATTTGTTATAAAATTTGTCATATATGTATAAGAGCGTTAAGCGCTAAGCGAAAAACGATGTTCTATTTTCGTTTTGCCTAAAAATTAAATATTAGATAACAATCAAGTAACTCTCGCTAATTTAAAATAAATCCAGTGATGTTTATATTTATTGTATTAATTCTTAGTGCAATTGTATTAATGATGTTTTGTCGCTCAATTATTATTCCCAACTTTCTTAATAACACAGAAAAGTTCTGTTTGTCATACAAGATATGGATTATTGCGGAAATAGATAACTAACGATCTAAGGAATTCGCGTAAAAATGAGATGTTTCTTAGTATTTCCTTAGTATTTCTTAGTATTTCCTTAGTTTCTTAGTATTTCCTTAGTTTTCTTTTTGTTGTTTATTATGTCTATTTTCCATAAAAAATATGTGTGATAACTTTTAATAAATAATCCCATATTTTTTATGTACAGGACGATTTCCAGTCCAGTCCAGTGATTATAAATGTTGCTTTATCAAAAATAAAGAGATTTGCACTTTTGTTTTGTACATTGGTTGTGTTGTTTATTAATATTCTTTGAATTTTTTCAGTGATTGATATTATCTCCTATTTTTTTAACTTCCTAATTTTTTAATTTTTTACTTTTTTGTTAGTATTCAAGTTGCAATTATATTTTTTATCCTTTCTTTAATAAATATATCGAAATCTTACATAACACAAATGACATCTATTTCCATATATTTTGTATAGAATTAATTTCTGAGTAAAACATTTTGAATCAGAGGCACTCTCTTAAAGTTCCTAAAATATTTTAAGTTAAATATATATGATTAAACGATTAATATTTAAATGGTCTATTCAATATGTTCGAGTCTTTCGTCCTACTAAACTGACGAGTTTATTGTACTTTCGTACAAAATACAATAGTACATTTTCGATAATAGCTAAAAATTCATGTAGGCGTAATAGACTATTGGTTTAAAAGCCAAAGATAGACTACATAGATAGATTACATGTATTCAACAAAGCATACTGAGAACGTGAATTTAACAATGAAAAAATATATCTTGTTTTTACTGTTTTTGAGTACAGTAAGAGTACAATATGCTCTGCGACAAAATATCATTCTAAGATATTCTTTATATAATTTTTTTGCTCTTTCTTTTATCATAAGGGATCATAAGGGATCCCTTTTATCATAATATATTTTTATATCATATAAGATGTTGAAAAAAAAGGATCACATATTTTGATAGCAGGTAGTATTGATCAAAACAAAAAGAAAAAGTCTAATTAACATGGGTCCTAAGACTAATATCTTCTAAGATACAAGCTATTTTGTTATTTGAGCTCTTTGTCATTTTCTTATTAGTCGTGTCAGCTTTAGAATGTAATGAACAAAGGAGTAGGGGAGAGTGGGGTACAATGGGGATATCTTTTTTCTAGGTGCCTTAAAAAATAAAAAATTAAACACTCTTTTGTTTACTAGGGCTGCTCACATTCGTTAAAGCCTACGTAATGTCGTTTGACTTGTAATATCTATTGCGAACTAAACGTAAATATCAGGAGAGAGAAATGAAGTTAGAGTGCGTGATTTGAAAGAGTGCGTGATTCTCTAAGACGTAGAGCTGAAACATGCGTGAGAGTGAATGGCAATCACATAGAGCACCTCCTCTAATGAGTCAGCATTAAAATTTTTCGTTTTTTGTAAAAAAAGAGTTTTTATTTTGTTATCATATATTCAGTTTCTTTATTTCAGTTTTTTATGGAAGATAAATGATTACATTTTATATTAAAATAAAAATTGTTTCTTTATCTCTATTTGTTAATTTTTTATTTTTTAAGGCACCTAGAAAAAAGATATCCCCATTGTACCCCACTCTTCCCTACTCCTTTGTTCATTACATTCTAAAGATGACACGACTAATAAGAAAATGATAAAGAGCTCAAATAACAAAATAGCTTGTATCTTAGAAGATATTAGTCTTAGGATCCATGTTAATTAGAACTTTTCTTCTTGTTTTGATCAATACTATTTACTATCTACTATCTACCTGCTATCAAAATATGTGATCCTTTTTTTTCAACACCCTGTATATTTTTTAGTATATTTTTAATAAAATATATCTTAGGAATTATAAGAGATCACGACAATTAAAACATAAGGAAAAATGGTTCAGTATTCTTATCTCTACTCACACCCAACATATATCAACATTAATCGTCCTGTATAAGTTTCTCTATAGATTTACTCTTTCTTTTATTGAATCCCTTATAGTTAACATGTCTATCAATATAATTCTACGCTATTAGATATTTTAAACGTGAATTTACATTACAACAATATTAGTTTGGAAAAAGATATTTCATAATCAATGTCAAAAGTCAACAAGATGTGTCTTTTCAGATTATATCTACAGGTCAGATTATATCTAACTGGTCTCACTACATTGCACGCACTTACATTCACCAATTTTTTATTATTAATATCTTAATAATTACCGTGGTAGTTTACAACATGATAGATGGTTTTTTTTCACTTAATTTAACGAGTTCTATCTGCACACGAGCGCTTGAAACTTAATCTAGACGCCCTAAATATTTAATTTGTTATATGCAATTGTATGTGTGTTTATATATTGTTTATATATTATATATTGTTTGTACGAGTGTTTATATCTTATACGTAAATTAATAAGGTGCATCAGTTACTTATGATTTTTACACAGAGAGAATATTGTTAAAAAAATTACAATATTATTTTAGTAGGCCGTGAATAAACTGACACTAATACGAAAATTATAATAAAACGTAGTAAAAATGACCGTAAACATAATAATTTTTACTAAATTTATGGTAATTATAATTTTCATCATAGTGCCAGTCTATTCCTGAAGTACTAAAATTGTGTTATAATTTTTATTATAATATTCTCTTCATGCATGATAATCAAAATATTAATAATATACCTTAATTTTTATCTTTTAAGTTTGGACGTTTTCTTCAAGGATTTGATATCGCGGATATTTTCCAATTTCGAGAACTTTCTGTTTCTTTTTCTCTTTTTCTTGGATATATTTGCCACAATTTAATCTTGTTACGATACATAAACATCTAGAATGTTACATTGACAAATTGGATTAAATCTATAATTGATAAGACCTATGTTGGATACGGTGTTATATTTAAAAGAAGCTTTCCGAATTATTGAATTACATTGCTTGTGTTTTGAACATTTTCGTGTAATAATCATTATGTAATTCAATAAATATATTTTGCTTTCATGTGCAAAACATTTTTCTCTGAGAAAAACCCTCCGAAAATAACCCTGAAGTAGAAATGTTTATCCCATTCTATTCTTTCTTTTTTATCACACATATTCGATTTTATTTTGGCGGATATGTTACAATTTTATTAGACGGTCATGGAGTGCTAATCCCGAATTATAAAGAGCGAATAATTGGGTTGCTTTTATAAGAACATTTAGCTGACACTGCGAGAATAATTTCGTACAGCAGCAAGAATAAATTTGTAATTATAAAGGAACAATTTGTTATCTGTGCATCCGCAAGAAAAATTCGCCGCGCCAACGAAAAATTCGTCGGCGCAACCAACTCTTTTTTTTCGCTCGACAACGTTGTGACATTTTTCTGGTTTTAACCGGTAACTTTGCATCTCTACTCGCAGCGACATTAATCTTCGATGCCACAGAGCATATCCAATTGACGTTTACTGTATGTTTGATGGAAAACTTAATTCTTATTTCTGACAAAGAGATACGCACTTGCTACGTTCTCAAATGTGAAGTCATACAAAGTTAATATTATACAGTAATTTAGACTTAAAATATTATGATACAAATATATGATACAAATATTATGATACAAATATATGTACACTTCAGTATTTTATTCGTAATTTAACATTTTATTTGACTATATATATTTCGAGTTTAGCAAAGTTTAATAATAGCATGGCAGTTTACTAGTATGGTCCACTAAGCGTGCTAATGATATTGTTAATGATATGCCTCTTTTTAGAGGTTTATGTATTGAAATAATTATTCGATAAACCAGTTGTAATTCTACTGCTAACTTATAGTTTACATGTACTGTAAATTAAAAAAGAATAATTGAAGTTAAGTTTAAAAGTCTATTTGTTTTATATATAAACTATTTTAAGAGTTTATTTTGAATAAACTTATAAAGAGCCCGGCCAAGTCCCAGCGGTACATGTTCCCCAAAATGGGGCAGTTGAATTTGGGGTCGAATGGGAGAAGAAGTTGTAGGTCTGGACGAATTGAAAACGAAATGGTGCTTTTTACGTTGTACTGACACACCGTTCTCGAGATATCCGGTCCGGAAATCCAGGTGGCCAATTATGGATTTTTAAACTTTAATTGCTACAGATGGCTGCCAAATGGTTATTTCAAGTCCTAAAAATGTGATTAATAGCTTAAAATGAAGCTTAGTAGATTCCCTCAAAACAATTTATAAGCATTTTTTATTTTCCAGCTAAAATGGTCGAATGGGGGCGCTTCAAACACTAGGTCCTTGAAAATTCATTTTTTCATTGAAGATTTTTCACTTTTTCGACTGATTTTCGACTTTTATCAATTTTTAAATTAATAGGAATATACACAATAATCTCCATAGTATTAGCTTTAAAATGAGCCATAGATCATTAGAATCGGATAAGTTTTCGCTCAGATATCGCAATTTTTGCCGAGTAAAGTCAATGAATGTACTAAAGATTTTTTGAAAGTCAATATTGAATCTTTATAAATGTTTTAATTCTTTATGTCGAAAATCAGTTGACAAAGTGAAAAATCTTTAATGAAAAAATGAATTTTCCACCTGGATTTCCGGACCGGATATCTCGAGAACGGTGTGTTAGTACAACGTAAAAAGCATCATTTCGCTTTCAGCTCGTCCAGATCTACAACTTCTCCCATTCGACCCCAAATTCAATCGCCCCATTTTGGGAACATTTTGGCCGGACTCTTTGTAACAAAATATGTTTCTTAAACAAAAAAAATTTTTTAAATCTAACTTAGTGGGAGGGAGAGAGGTCACATTACTATCTTCATTTTTTTTTACCCATTATGCAGCGTTGCCACATTTTTATAAATATTGTTTTAAATAATAAGTGTTACATAACTTTGAGTCTACAATTGATTAAACAATATTTTGACAAATATAAAATTATTAAGTTTTTAATTTAAAATATTGATTATTAACAAAATTATTGTATAAAATTTAAAAGAGAAAGCTATAATACTATGTTTTCCTCTATGTTTAGAAATAAGTGTAGTTCACTTATTTCTAAGATATCATGAAACCAGCGTATGTATGTTATACTATATATATATATATATCCAAGTAGGAATTTACTACTGGAATCAAAGTGGCCCAGTACCGATTTATGGTAAACGTTACTGGCATAGTACCAGATGCCAGTACGGGTTTAGTATTGGTGTGATGATAGAAAAGGGCCAGTATCGGAAAACAGTACTGTCACAATACCGAAAATTAGTACCAAAAAAATCAGTATAAAAAAAGTATTGACTCCTAGCACTGGTGAAGTACCTATTCCCAGTACTGAGCCAGTATCGATTCCTAGTAATAATTGTTAATATCACAACAATATAGTACGGAAACAAGTATACAATTATTAATATTCTAGTGTACAATTGTTAATATCAGAACTATATAGTACAAAAAGAAAGATCAGACCATCGCCGGGGCTGCTCTCGTTTGTACCTATACATGTCTATTTTTAATAGTCATATGAGGAAAAAATCTTTGGGGCAACGGCTGGAATCGATCTCGAGTCTTCCGCTTGTCAGGCAAGCATTCTTACTACTGAGCTATCTAGGTTTTACGTTAGTGACCTCTTCCGTTTTCCCATAAAGGTCATTGGTATCGTCCGTTTTTCGATACGGGTACAATACTGACCCAATATCCTCTATTGGCAGATTGTACACGATTCTTACTTAGGTATCCAGTACTGATTCACAGGGCCATTTTTTAATACTAGACCAGTACAAAAACGATAAATACTTTTCAGTAACGTCCTAGTACACGTACAGTATGATTATCCAGTACCTAACTTTAGTACTGAGCTAATACCAAAACCGGACCTTCGCTTTTCGGTATCGACCCAGTATCGGGCCATTTTTCCGTACTGGTGAAACGTATACGATTCCTACTTGGGTGTGTGTGTGTGTGTGTGTGTGTGTGTGTGTATAAATTTTATTTTAGAGATTTACAGTTATTTTTTAAACATTTCCGTTTAAAGGAAAGTTTGTTTAAAATGTTAATAAGCAAAATAGTTTTACGCCACGTGGAAAATAAACGGTTGGCGATAGTACCATTAAATTTTTGCTTCATCTTTCGCAGAGTTGGGAACTTTAGTTAAAAAATGTTACGCGTTACCGTTATCGTTATATTCGTAAAAAGTAACTCGTTATAATTACATATATAACTCGTTATATAACTCGTTTAAAAAATAACTGTAAATCTCTAAAATAAAATTAAAATGACATAAATTTATTCTCTCTTGTAAATGTTGAAAAATAAAGACATTTGTGCAGTATGTTTTTAATATTATATCATAAATAAAATATGTATCATCCACAACTGCTATTGTAAAAATTTTCAATAAATCGCATTTAATAATATTAAGTAGATGAAGATATCACTTATATAGCAAAAAGAATAACCACTGTAATAAAAACTGAAATAAAACTGTAATAAAAACATTTTTTACATAATTTTGTTCTTATGACATACTTTATTTTCTATTATTTAATAAATAATAAAATAATTTAGTTTTTACTTATGAATAATTTAACACGAATATGAAAATTTTTTTAAACAAAAATGAGAATAAGATAAATATATAATATTTAATGCGAGCATTTAAGATTAAAACAAAATCAAAATCCTATATATAAATATTTTACGTTAACGTGTTTTATATTAATTCTTGTCAAAAATGTGATATTTTGAATTTACAAAAATTTTATTTAAAGACTAATCCGTTTTTCTGTATCATAGTATATTAATGAAGAAATTTGAATTTAAAATTATTGACTATTATTATCAAAATAAACCTTAAAGGAAATCCCTTAAATGTCGATCTTTCAGAATATTCATAAATAATTAAAACGATAGCTTTTGATGTAATCTGGTCAATCCACCGTAAGGAGAGAGACGGAACGGATCCGAATTGTCATTTCCTACTTCACAAAACATCTAATTCTCACGTCCAGCCAAGAAAATTCGACCCATAATTTCTATTCGAGTCACGTGGCCTGATACGGCTTCCGAATGTGAGGGAGTCGCCCCTTTTCTTCTATCTTTTTCCCCCGTTATGGTACTCCTTCCGTTTCGTTTTTGACTGATACCTTCGTGGTCCCCCTACCGCGTTTTGTCCTCTACAAAACTTCCTTCTCTCTCTCTCTCTCTCTCTCTCTCTCTCTCTCTCTCTCTCTC
>NW_022639453.1:4498610-4509624 GCF_010583005.1 Odontomachus brunneus
CTCTCTCTCTCTCTCTCTCTCTCTCTCTCTCTCTCTCTCTCTCTCTCTCTCTCTCTCGCTTTACCGATGCATGTAGGCGGATAACATCTTGTACTGAAACTTAACATGCAGTCGCTAAATTATCCCTAGGTTGATACGGCACTTACACCCTACATTTTCTTGTATCATGGCGCTTCTTCATCCTCCCCTGCACCTTCTCGTTTCCCGCGTTCTCCACGGTGTCGTTGGTGCAAGCACGCGGCGATGTACATTCGCGCGAAAAATCGGGCAGCACCGCACTATCGCATGTTATCCTCGCTTCGTTCCTGCCGTTGCGCACGTACGCTACGATAAGCTACTTCCTCGTCATCAAGGACCACGACATCGCATGTATTTTCATGCCGGCAATGTTCCGTAGATAAGGTCGCAGCCAACGAAAGTTATCCGACGAGATATTCTTTGCTCGATATGCGAGAAAATGGTATGTCATCCTGGAACTTCTCATTTCCTATTTTGTCATAGATATTTCATTAGGCATATTTGTAATAAACACGCGTATTCATATTATGTTTAGCTTCTACGTTTGTTCGTATCTGTATAATTTGTGTGAATTTGTATAATTTGCATGAATGAGTTCTTTTTTACCAGGAAAATAGAATCTCGCAAGCAACTGAGTAAGATTACGTGGCTATCGTATTATATGTTAGTAACGATGATTTTATTTAAGATTGTTTTTCAGGTAATTTGAAAAGTTAAGAAATTCCTTGACAAACTCTTTTTCGAAAGTTAAACTTGAATAAATATAATAATTAAACGAATCTTAATTTAAATCGGATTTTGAATTCAAGTCAAAAGATATTCAATGTTGGAAATTGATTAGCTACGACGAAATCAAATATTTCTTTAAGAGATATAAAATATACTTCGACTTGTGAAAAATATAATAGCAAATGAATTTAATGAAGTGAAATAACTTTTTTCCTAATATTAATGCAAATAAGCAATTATTCTAGTGCGATAGTTGCTTGCGTAGTGACTGTATAATATTACGTCACATCTATTACATTTTAACCCTTTCGTTCCAAGTGGTATAGAGAAAAGTAGCCAAAAGCGACATACCTCTATATTTCATATATTAAATGTTGTATTTTATCGAAACTAATATAAACGTAATCTGTTTTATCAGTTAAGTCATAAAAAATTCATACTTGGTATATTTCTTGTTCCTTTATATGCTAAATTAGCAAATATCGAGTTTTAGAAATTCATAAGTTTTAATTCTATGATTTTTATTGACGAATTACGTGGAATAAATAGCGATAATTATCATTTTGTTTAATATTAAGTTCTTTTACATACATTTGGCTTTTATAAAAATATTTTTTGAATATTTTTACCTTCATCACTTTTTTACTGTATAACTTGAAAAATTTTATAAGAATGTGTCTTAAAGTGACATACCTACAGTATGGTGCGATAGTCTGTGACTAACATAACTTCATTAATAACTTGCCATTGTGACGTGACATTTGTTTATTTTAATGTTTAATTTTATTTAGTTTAAAAATATAACATATGTAATATATATGTGAGAAAATGAAAAAGATGGAAAAAAAAAGATATGTATTTATTTAATTATATTTCCCTTTTTTAACATTATATTTTGAATAAATGAATATTATTCAATCATTAAACGCATTAATGAACTATTTATTATCAAATATTATCATATATGTTACATGTTATATACATTCCAATAGGTATATCGCTTTTGGCATCTATTTTCTTTGAACTCCATTTTCGTGCGTTTTACGAAAATATTTTTTGTTTTAAATCTAGAAACAATCTAGAAATTTCAGTAAAAATGTGATATTATCTGATAGGAGGTACTTCCAACTACATGTATACTCGTATATATATTTATATTTATATTTATATTTTATACATATATATTTATATTTTGAGCTTTATATTAAGACACAACATCCAAAAACAAAGTGGTATGTCACTTTTGGTACTTTTACTCTGCACACAGGTACTATAAATATATATTATATCAGAAACGAAAAGGTTAAGGAATGTATTTTTATGTAATGGTCGATTGTATGTTGTATGACGCGCCTGTCGCGTCGCGCGCTCTAATTTGTCCAACTATTTTTATTAATATCTCGAAATTTTACGTGGTTGTTTGAAAAATGACCTCTACAATTTTTGTTCACTTTTATCTGTTCTGCTTATATTTTTCTTTTGGCATACCTTACGCGGGACACTCTGTATATAGGAAACTCGCACTTTTAATACAAAGTGTCTCAGAACAATCTACGAAGCTCTCGTGAGAACATAGAGCGGATTAAAATAAACATAAAAGTCCTATACTGTTTTGCGATATTTGTAATAATAATCGAGAAATTAATTGCGAAAGATTAAAAAAAAGCGTGTGCTGAATGGTAAAGAACGGACCGCTTTAGTCACAGCGCGGCTCAGTAATATAATATAACGCGCGGATGCTACGCGTGGCGCGTGGTGAAAGACAATGCACCACTGCCAACAACGCACTACTTATACTGCTGCGCTCCTACGTCTTGCCGCACCGCACCGAGGGGCGATGTAGGAATATAGTGGCTGCGTTCGTTTTGGCGCTTATAGCGCGTGTAAGCATCATTTGTCCTTGTTTAGTATTTGATGAAAACAAGGATGAAATGATGCTCAAAGTATTGTAACCGCCAAAACGAACGCAGCCAGTGGTACAAATATAGACAGTGGTGCATTGTGTTCCAATCGCCACGCGCGATATCCGCGCGCTATATTACTGGGCTGCGCTGTGACTCGAGCGGTCCATCCTCTATCATTCAGCACACTTTTTTCCTTAATCTTTCGCAATTAATTTTTCAGTTATTATTACGAATATCGCAAAACGGTACAGGACTTTTATGTTCACCTCGACCCGCTCTACGTTCTCACAAGAGCTTCGTAGATTGTTCTGAGACACTCTGTATATCCAAGTTCACGTCTCACAATTCCAATTTCCAACCGTTCTCAACTGTTTCCTTTTTTATTTCGGTGCTTTTCAACTCATTTTTGTAAATAGTAAATTCTTAAGAAAATATCCTGCGCTACAATCTCAAAATGTTTTTAATTAATAATCGAGAGCACAAAATATTATTTCTTTACTTTTCTTCATATTTCTTTAGTATTCCATAGGATCAATTTTTAAGAAGTTTTAGATGGAGAAATATCCGCATACGCCTACAGGATTAATCAGTAATCGTGCTGCTCGCTATGTATGATACTAACATATAGAGTCGATGCAAAACGAGATCAGAATATTCATCGTCTCGTCGTATTCCGTACGCTTCAGTGTTGTTTTTTGCGACGTGACGAAGTTGTTCATTTATTTAAATTTGCTCCCGTATCGATAAATGCATATTCGAAATTCTCCATGTTCTTTTCATATTTTGTGTTGCTGTCTTACACAATTTTTGGCACTCGGCCAAGTGAATATTCATGCCTATTTTCCATATACGTAACCTCTCACTTTCCACTCCTTCTTGTACCTATCCCATATACACAGACGCGAGCGAGCATTTTTAAACTTTTGGCAACGTATAACCGCTTTGCCTAAAATATAGAACTAAAATATAAATATAGAACTAAAAACATATCAGTTGTGCTACCGAAGAGGCTCCGAAATGGATTGAAGCGTATTCTACACGCCTACGGACGTTGAATTGACAAGTTCTGTTATCAGTACTCTCGCAAACACCCATGATTCGAGTTTTCATTGTCGGACCCTTCTGCATTGTGTCGATTATACAGGGTGGCTCAAAAGTCGGTTACTTATTTGAAACATTCAAAAATTTTTTGCAAATAATAAATAATATGTTTAAAATTCTTTTTGGAAATTGAACTAGAAACTTTGAGAATTTAAAATGATAGCCAGTGTATAGGCTATCCTACACATTTCTATACGATTTTTGATCAACTACAGATATTATTGTTTGTCGAAAGCAATTTTCTCAAATATAAAACTTCACTGTTTGATTGATTGTAATACTAATATCACAATATCATATTCGTTATTGAGGAATCAAATAATACAATGTGATATGCCATGTTATTTATTGCATTATTTCTTTTTACTCTTGGTTACACTTTTGTACTGATGTGAACTAGTACTTTACTCACTTGTCCTATTTCAGGGTGTCTTATAGAACTGTTTGCAGAATAGGTCTCGATTGGAATGATTCCGTTTTCCTTAGAGAACACAAAAGAAATGAACGAACTGAACGATTCCGATCGGAACCTATTTCGAACAGAGTCAATCATTAATCTTTTCCTTCAGTGTGAACTAGAAGAAAGTGAATAAAAGTCTTACCTTGGAAACATATGGAAATGTTCACTTTTCACGAATTTACGTTGAAGAAAAAGATTTATGATCGCTTCCAGCTACTAAAAATTATTTCCTTTACATGATTTCATATTAGAGAAAAAATTACATAATTGATAAATAATATGGAATTCAGGTGAAAAAAAATACATGATTGATGCTTTGTTCCATGACACGTATCCAGCTCTATTGGTGTCAGTTTTGGAGTAACGAAAACTAACAAATCTCTGGTGACATATAGTATTTATTTATCTAAAATATGTATTTAACATTTTTGATACCTTCTATGCGCCTGCAAAGATCTTTGTAGATAGATATAAAGGAATATACGCAAAAAAAGTTTATTGAATAATGTAGCATATTAATAATATAATTTACAAGATTTATATTACGCGACTAAAATACTCGCATTTAAGCCAAAATTTATAAATGACAACAATAGCTTGATTAGAAATTTACTATACGTATACAAACAATACATTAGAAAAGTAAACAATGTTTCATATTGATATATGTATGTATCTTCGACTACGGCTTGAATTTCTACCGCCAATATGGGAAGAAATTTATTTATTTCGGTTATTATATTGTGTAACGTATAGTACTACTGCGTATGCGCGTCTATAAGAACTGTAGAAAGACACAATATTCGTTGCGTTTTAAAACAGTTATAAGCAGTTGTAGCCGTGTCGATCACATCGCATTGCTTGTCGCCACTTGTAAAGAAACTATTATACAAATAAATTTGATAAATTGATTTTTAGTTGAAGATTTTGCGTTGGAGGGAAGCAGAAATTTTGTTTTCTTCAATCGCATTTGATTCGTTTATCAAGATTCGTAGATCAATTCAAACAGATTTTTCTTTTTGTGCAGAACTAAAACAATGCATGATATATAGGAAAGGTATATTCAGTATAGGAATTTTTTTTCACGTGTATTCCAAATCTATCGAAAAAGTATCATACTTCTTGGAAAATATTATTTCTATGTACGATTTTATTCTTTGCTATCAAAATTTCTTATCTTTTTCATATTTTTTCTATTTTATAAGTATACCGTAGCCAGACAAGATTATACTGGTACTTCTTCTGTTAAAGAATGATTATATGTTCGAGAAAAATTCTCTGCATATTAGAGATGCGCGATATTGAAAAAAACCGTTATCGAAAAAATCGATAATAATGGAAAAAATTGATATCAAATAATCGATTATTGCAAAAAAATCGAAGAATCGATATATCGATTTTATTATTTTTTAATATTTAAAAATTAAATATTACATTTGTTTTAATATTAACAAATTTTTAATATATTAATATCTTTAGAAGCATCAACAGCACCACTGACGCTTTGATTAGCTGTTGCAACAAGAATTGCGTCTGCTTGCGATAGTTTGCAACTAGTGTAGAACCACCTTAATGTAAAACGACCTTTTCATATTGTTGCACGACAAGCTTGTCGGATATGTTGATTGTCGGATAGAGAATTTCTAGAGTCCGGAGCAATCCTAGAAATACTCTGTCCTCCAATCAATAAACTTATTTGAAAAGCTTATCGTACGATATTATAATATTAGAATAAATATGTTGAAATTTATATTGTAAACAGTCGTCGATAACATTAGAACGTTACGAAATCTGTTATGACAGAAATTTGAATTTATCTATTTTTATTTTAAATTTGAAGTTGCAGGTGGTGTAGCAAATTTTTAATATTTACCAAAAAAAAATCGAATATCGATATATCGGGCCTCAAAAATATCGGCAGTTAAACGATCGATTTTTCGACAAAAAAATTGAACGTATCAATTAATCGGTGAATATCGCGCATCCTTACTGCGTATAGCATTGAAGGCGTTAAGATGATTTGCTTGCAAATGAGCCATTTCCCGATTGAAAATTCTCCATTCGCGTATAATCCCGATGTATAATTCGGGATTATAGAGCTGGTAGTCTCGACGAAACTGTTGAATATATTCCGGCACGCCTTCTTCTCTCCTGCCCTTTTTCTGCTTTGTGTAATTTAGAATATGAAACGTAATAGATATAACATATGCGCTATTGCCATATTATACGTGGTTTTAACGTCTTCGCGTTAAGTGTTTTACTCTGCTCGCGAAATATTGCAGATATTGTATACATTATATAGCTTATGCGTAACTATATTTCCTCGATCATTTAATTAGACTTAAATTAAACACATTCTCCTTTCCGAATATAGCAAGTTCGGAGAATATATGTGGTGGACGTACACTTCTGACGATGGATTTCCATCGTCTATTTTACTTTCTAGCGGTGTACACAACAGATCTCATCCGATATTTTTGTCATGGCTTATACAGATACAGATACAGAAACATCGCTCCCATATGTCAACTGTTGACTGGTACACACGTTTCGAGTATTTTGATTTTGACGTTTCTGAGCGTTCGCATATGTATTCCGCATTGTCTCTGGACAATGAAAAAAAAGAATAGTCACAATTCCGCCAGCGGTGCTACATTTCGGTATCGTACGTATTGTCCATCATTTAGTCAAATTTTCGACGAATTCGGACACAATGTAAATACATTTGTGTCATTTACGAAACATTTCATGCAGCTTCTCGTTTTTAACAATTTTGAAGATAAATGCGTTACACGTGTTCGAAACATGCGTTTTCAAAAACATGCTTTTTGCAAAAGGGAGAGAGAAGATAATTTTCTCTAGATCTGAATTTTATTTTCTCACACACGGGAACATTGTTAATATTCGAGAAAGTTTTTCCGAAAAATAAAATCATATACAAGAAAAATTAATTTGTTAATCCAGTAAATCTATAACTGGCTGGGCGTAATTTAACGTTACAACACAGCAGATTTTGCATGGGTGACAAAGAAATTATATGTGAAAATAATTATC
Organism: Odontomachus brunneus; assembly: GCF_010583005.1. Classification (NCBI taxonomy): domain Eukaryota; kingdom Metazoa; phylum Arthropoda; class Insecta; order Hymenoptera; family Formicidae; genus Odontomachus; species Odontomachus brunneus. The sequence goes on from NW_022639453.1 coordinate 4,505,877, forward strand.
AACGCGCTTACAGAACAAACCCAGTTTTTTGGATATCATTTTATTATATCAAATTATTTCTATTATAAGTTTACGGAATCAATTCGTTTCTTCATTAATTAAAAAAAAAAATCATATTTACTCAACACATTTACTTAACGAGAAAAACAATTCTCGTATAATTGAATTTCTTGTTACTTAAGAACCAGATGTAAATTCGGTTATAGGAATAGAGTATTTTGTAAAAAGTTTCTACTTACTTAAGTTTCTATTTAGTAACCTTTCTCAAGTAATACATGTCGATTTTTTTCATCTTTTGACTGATACAGGAACCCAAAAGATGATAATTTATGCTAAAAAATAGCTCAATATTGTTTATACAAAGTATTTCAAATTTTCAATTATACAAGAAGATATGATAAAATATCTCGCAAACAACACATTTTACAAGAAAATTTTTCAAACAAAAGTTGCTTGTTTTTAAGATAATACATAAGATGATGACCTTCGTTTGACCTTGAGAATCTCTTTTTAAGATTACGACAAGGTCAACTCAAACGTTTACGTTAAAATCATAAGATTTCATAATAGAAATTGATTTGTCTTATCATCTTGCGTTATAAGAAATAAATAAGTTAATAAATAAGTTAATACACACACACACACACACACACACACACACATATATAATATATATATATATATATATATATATATATATATATATATATATATATACAAGGTGGGGAAAAAGTCTAGAAACAGTCAAATATCTTTTATGATTGAAAATTTGAAACACCTTTATAAACAATATTGCTATTTTTTAAGCATAAATTATGCTATTTTTTAAACATAAATTATCCTCTTTTGTGTTCCTGCATCAGTTTTTCCTCAAAAGATGAAAAAAGTCAGCGTGTATCACTTGAGAAAAGTTACTTGTAGGCGAATTGCTCTCAGCTATCTCAATCGAGTTTTACTGCAGCTTGCATTAAGTATTCAAGCAAATATTTTTCGACACAGTAACAGAGATATTATTTATTGTCAGCGAGTTTTTCGTCTTGTCCTTATTCAGTGATCTCATTTGATATTTTTTTCTTTGCAGTCGATGAAGAAATAGTTTTGTTTGCTCTATAAAGAAGTGATTTAATTTAGATGCAGTTATATTAATACGTGTACATTCTGCGCCTAAGATTGACATATAAGACAAATTCTATCACTGTCAGCATTGATTTCTGTAACTATGAACATTATTGTTCAAACTAACTTTTATTACTATATACAGGGTGTCTCACACTCTCCTCCGGGCATTTAGTGGGGACGTAGAATGGATTGATGTGAACATAAAAGTCCTATACCGTTTTGTGAAATTCGTAATAATAGTCGAGTAATTAATTGTGAAAGATTAAGGAAAAGCATGTGCTGAATGGTAGAGGACGGACCGCTTGAGTCACAGCGCAGCCCAATAATATAGCGCGCGGATGTCGCGTGTGGCATTGGAAAACAAGGCACCACTGCCTATTCTTATACTGCTGCGTTCCTACGTCTTGCCACACCGGGCCAAGATAAAAATAGGCAGTGGTGCATTGTCTTCCAATCACCGCGCGCTTTATTACTGGGCCGCGCTGTGGCTCGAGCGGTCCATCCTTTACCATTCAGCGTGCGTTTTTCCTTAATCTTTTTTAATTAATATCTTGACTATTATTGCAAATTTCGCAAAACGGTATAGGCCTTTTATGTTTACATCAACCCATTCTACATCCCCACTAAATGCTCGGAGGAGAGTGTGAAACACCCTGTATACAGGGTGTTCCGCGTAAGACGGACGACAAGAAAAATATAAGTAGAACACATTAAAGTGAATAAAAATTATATAGGCCATTTTTCAAACAACCGCGTAAAATTTCGAGATATTAATTAAAATAGTTGAGCATATCAGAGCGCGGCGACACGGCAGGCAGGACATACGGCTCGCCGCGGCCGGTGAAGAAAATGGATGATTGTTCGCGGGCCTATCTTATAGGCCAGAGAGGTTGGCCGTTTGGTATACTGAAATGAATAGCTCCGTGTGTGCGTCCGTGTACGTGTGCGTTTTTCCATTTTCTTCGCCGACCGTTGCGAGCCGTAGGTCGCATCGCGCGTTCTAATTTGTCCAACTATTTTAATTAATATCTCGAAATTTTACGTGGTTGTTTGAAAAATGACCTATACAATTTTTGTTCACTTTTATGTGTTCTACTTATATTTTTCTTTTCGTCCGTCTTACGCGGGACACCCTGTATACAAGATGGCCCATGTAAAGTGTGACCATTCAAAAACTCTAAAAATATTTGTCGTATCAAAAAGTTGTTTATGAGAAAGTTTCATGTATTCGAAGAGTTTTCTGACTATATAAACAAAAATTCTCTCCCCTTCTCCCTTGAAAATGAACTGGAGCTAATTTTGTAATTTTAGATAAACCTTTTATAAAATGTTATATATTTGGATTCTACGAAAAAAAAAAGTAAACTTTATCTGAAACATTCTTTGAAAAATGTTTTTATCAAAAGTTATAAACATTTAAACTTTAAAGTAGAGTGAATTTAAACTAATGTGATAAAAAATCATCAATGAAACAAAGGACTTCATAGTTTTTTGTTTTTTTTTATTTTATTAAAAATTAAAATTAAATATTTTTGTTTATACATGCATATAAATATATATATTAGCTATAGTAAAATACTTCAATATAGCAAGTTTTCTTTAATACAACAAAAAATACATTAAATATCTCCCTAAATGAATTTTTATGGTTGTCTTACATCGTAAGACTACCAATTTGATGGAATTTTGTCAATTATTTTAACTATATTTATAAAACAAATATATTGTATTGAACTAATCACTATTATTATATTATACAATGTATTTATATTATACAATCATACAAGTGTAAATTTTTCATTCTGATTATATGAATTTTTATACTGATGCAGCGACAAATTTTTAAAAAATTGTTCAGATTTTTATATTGCATTTTACATGACATATTATTTTAAACAAATTTTAGTAATTTTTTTGTATTTCTATTTTGTCATTCCATGCAATTTCATTGAATTTTCATTGTGATAAGAATAAATATCATATGAACTATTTATAAGGGATGCAATATTTACCAATTAATTAATAGAATTGCTGTTAAATTTACACGCATCTGTCTGTCTAGATATGTTTTGTTAAATATCCTAAACTGTTATTTTTCACTGGCTCTGATAAGAAATTGTCTTTATTGTACTAATAAATCTGTCATGCTATAATATCAAACTCTATTAGCTACTATCACTAACCTCATGTAGCTTTTAGTTACTGCAACATGGAAATTTGTATATTATGGCTACAGGTTTACTAAGCTGGCGGAGTCTTTAGTTGTAACGGCGAATCTTTTTTACCGTCATTTTATGCTCTCTTAACGAATACATGAAACGGTATGTTCTTCAATACGATCATAATCTGCCGAGTCTTTTTTCAGACAATCCTCGCTAAATGTATTTTTCATCGCTGCTACATTTGTAACACGCTCGTAATAAACTCTCCGCATTCCGCTGCGACTCATCGATGTGAGATTGTCTATAGCCTATTGTAGCACAGTTATGTTATATCATTATATCTGTAGTTAGAATCGTATGTCGATCCTCTTTCTTTTTCTCTCCTTCTTCCTCCTTCTTCCTCGTCGTTTCTCCCTCCTCTCTCTCTCTCTCTCTCTCTCTCTCTCTCTCTCTCTCTCTCTCTCTCT
>NW_022639453.1:4509651-4535287 GCF_010583005.1 Odontomachus brunneus
CTCTCTCTCTCTCTCTCTCTCTCTCTCTCTCTCTCTCTCTCTCTCTCTCTTTCTCTCTCCCCTTCCTTTCCTCTTTTTTGAATGCGTTATATGTACATAGCTACGTTTATCTCCCCCGCACCATACACGATGCATGTGTATTTTATATATATATATATATATATATATATATATATATATATATATATATATATATATATATATGTATACTGATGCACAGTCAATGATGTAAAACCAGCTTTATAAGGTTTAACTCAGAACCCAACAAGCGTTGCATTTTTCGACCGATTTTCGGGAAGCTTCTCCTCGTATTTTTGTTGCCTTATCGTCCCGCGCGCAGCTTACGAATCGCTCGAACCTCAAGAGCATTGTTTCGTATATCTATGAGACGAGATGTAAAGGAGGGAGGAATATAAGACTAGTGAACCCTTTTTTAAAGATACAGTATATCTTATTAAGTTTAATTTTAATTTATTTTAATTGTGAATATTTATTTTCGATAGCTTTCCATGTCACCTATGAGGTACTATTTCTGTTAAACTTATTAGGGATACCATTTAAAAAAAGAATGCATCAGCAATCGTGGAAAACTATTGAAAACAAATATTCACAATTATAATAAATAAAATATAAATATAAAATATAAATATAAAATATAAATATAAATTTGATAAGATATATTGCATCGTTAAAAGAGAATCCACAAATCTTATTTTTCTCTTTTCTATGGGCTTCATTGCACGTAGATTAACTCCTGAAAGTTGCGCGACTCGCGCGAGGCGACAAGGCAACGTGGGTAACATTAAACGAAACATTCAGAAAATCGGCCGGAAAGTGTATCGTTCGCTCTGGTTTAACTTTTCGAGCGCGAATGCCATTTCTTCGAAAGTGTATCGCCAAGTGGAACGCGAGGATGTCTCTCATCTTGTAACGCATAATACCAACTATTCCGCACGTAGACTGATATAATTAATAGGAGATGGCAACTGACAGGTAATTTGGGCTATATCCATGCTTCGACCGCTCACCGGTGATCATAAACAGACGTTCGTACGCGCGACATGTAAATCGCAAATCATCGTCCTAACTTCTCTCAACGGTTGATCGTTCGGCGTCCTCGTTATCGAATATCGTCCTTTGTCATGGGAAAACGTAATTTATCACATTTGCGATAGTGTTGTTATGCTCCTTTCTATTTTCTAAATTACTTTGATAAGATTTTGTACGTTCGTGTAAGACATCACTACATAGAAAATTTCTTTGAATCCGCAAAATAATTATGAATTTTGATTAGAAATATTATGTCTCAAACATACGACTTTAGAAAATCCTAAGTTTTCTTAACATTCTTTCTAATCTTCATGTTATATTAGAATTGAACAAAACATACACATATGCTGACTTTTAAAATAATTTCATTATTTAGTAAACTACTCATACAGTGATTTAAAAATATATTTCTTTATTTTTTATTCAGTTGAATACAAGAGTCGGTATAAAAACGAGATTATCCTTTTGATATCATAAAAGTATGCCGCGTGACATTACCAACTGAAAAAATGCTCGATTTCGTGTAGATTTTTATGTCAATTCTAAAGGGAACTCATATTTGAAACAAGAATGGGATTCCCAATTGATATCGTAGTGGGATAACGAATCTTGGAAGACATTTGAGTATTCTAATCGGAATCTATATTGTATCTTGGATAACCTGAAACAGTACCTGATAACTGTACCTGAAACAGAAAAATCTTGGAAAATTTATATGCGAGTATTTATTTCCGTAGCAAATGTTCTTTGGAAAAGAAAGAGAGAGAGTGAGTAGATGGAGCGCGAGTAAGTGAGCGGAATATATGTCGTTTTCTCTCTAATAAAAATAAGCGTATTAAAAGTGTAACGTTGTTTCTGTACTTTTAATCCGTTTTACCTCGTCGTTGAAGCTACATAAGCCGAGGTGGCGCGAGTTTTTCGGTTTTGCATTTTATCCGACGCGAAACTTTAACCACTGCCTATTCGATAACGATAAATCAACGTTCATTCGCATAGTCGTTAGAAATATCGATCCCATTACCGTCGCAAGCAGCTTTACCGAGCACGCTCTCTTTTTCGTCCTCGACTATTACCCTTTATCGTGCGACGAGATAATTCAAAGCGACTGCTGTAACTCGCTCCGACGAAGTAATTAGTATAACGAGTAAAAGCCGGGAGTCTGCCGGTTCGTGCGACACGATCCGTGCTCTTTTAATAACTACTAATCCGTTAAAAAGCGAAACGAACGAAGAACAAATGAGTTATTTCTCGTAATCGGGACGAGAACCTGCCGCTGATTTATTCAGTCTTTAATGTGAATCTTCAGGCTGACACGCAGCTTTTATCGCCAGAAGGAAGTGAAACGCGAGCGATTATACTCACTTCAATTGCATTCAGATCCTTTGACCCATATCCAACCGCTATATTAATCGCGCGAATATCACGCGAATATCACGCTGTTCTTCCAAGAAAGGGAAATAGAAATTTGCATGTGTATTGTAAAAATTGATTCGATACGAAGTATATATGCTTTATCGTTAATAGAAGCTCAACGTAAAAGAATCGATTGGAAATTTAAAAGATGTTATAAGACAAGCCCTTTGAGAATAAAAATAAATAATACATATTTTATTGTTGAATCTTGTTTAGTCGGATATGATGCTGAACAGAATATCTAAATAAATTAAGTAAATCTTATGACTTAAATATTAGAAATCAAAGACTCGCAATAAATAGTAACGTTTCGTGATAATTTCGTCAAAACTGGGCTGGAATCTTATTAGAAGAGTTTATAGATAAAAGAAAGCTATTTCAAGAGAGATAATCTTGAAAAATTACGAACCATGCATACGTGGTGTATGACAGATAATCGTATCTGTCATCAGAATATCGTATAATCGATAATCGTTTGGCGTAATAATGTTAGATTCAGCACGGTCATTCTTTTATAATTATATGTTGTTTATATAGTCCGCTGACATTTCAGTAAAAGAGACCAACAGACATATGTCAGCTATTTGAACGAAGTACATGCTGCGTGACGAGTGACAATGAGCCATGTATTGCTCGGTATATCGGTCTCTTCATTCCGTTTTTTGCTTTGTGGAAATGAGAGCCGAGTACAAAGACATATTATAGTGTATAGGTATATATATACACACACACACATACACACACACACACATATAAGTATATATACTCTCGTGGGCGCCTTTGTATATATGTATATATGTGTAATATATATAGGATGTCAGATAATTAATAATGCAATGCTCGTGTGCAGATAAGCCGTGTCAAATTAAATAGGATCCTTTCCTATTTTATAGATTTCACAGTAGTTATTAAGAAATTCATTAAAAGTATTAGCAAATAAATGCATGGAATGTGTTAGCATGAGTTCTGTAGACAAACTCTCATACAGTAGAGATGTGCAATCCAGCATCATTTACTGTTGCTAGAAAATTGTTGACGGATTTGAGCAATCTTGGATCTTGCCTATAGAGCTCGTCCTATCGCTTTCTGCGCACTTATTCGCTTTAACATTGTTTGGTGAACTCCTTAATGACTATTGCGAAATCTGCAAAATAGTAAAAGACTGTCCGATTTAGTTTGATATGATCTATCTGCACATGAGCGTTGTATCATTAATTGGCAAAAACCAAGAAAGGCATTTTAAGATCATTGGTTTTGATTGAGTAATGTTTTTTTACGATAGACCAAACTATTTCATTGCACTTGACGATCAGAACAGTCACAAGAATTAGAATTAATCACGAAATAAAGAACAAGCGATGGTTTGTTGCGCATATCAACAGAGAGAGAGAGAGAGAGAGAGAGAGAGAGAGAGAGAGAGAGAGATATGTATCTATGCGAATAGAATATTGAATATTGAACATTGTACTTCTCGATATTATGGATCTTATGTGAATATGACGCTTCCTTGTTATATTTACGATTTTCCATATTTTCTTTTTTGTATTTTCACGATAATTTTTCTATTCTTTCTTCTGTCGCACTAATCTCATATTATTCTGCAGTATCTAAGTTGAATTTACAGTAATTATTACTCATAATTTTTTTCTATTAATCTTTTTTACGTGACTGTATATTTTAAAGAGCCGTTAAATCTAATATCGACGTACTTAATTCTTTTGTACTAAATATCCTTACTGTCTAATATAGTTTCTAACTTTCACAATTCTTCATCATCACGCGTGAATTCATAACAGAGAATTCCCTCTTGTGCACAATTATTTTAGATAATAGGTAGAAATAATAGAAATTTTTCACGCACTGGATTCGTGTGCGTATAATGTTCTCTTCTACTATATTCAGAGTAGTTATTACAAGATAAACGCAGAAATAATTAACTGTAAAATCTTTTTCCATCCACTTTCATTTATTAATATATTAACATATGAATGTAGCTATAGTTTGCAGTTATTTTATACACACTCATATGTTCCATTACATCGAGAGAGAAGTACCAACGTTCAATATTCAATACTCTATTCACATAGACACATCTGTGTTGTTACGGTATTAGATTTAACGGCTCTTTAAAATACACGGTCACGTAAAAACGATTAATAGAAAAAAAGCATAAGAAATAATTATTACGATAAATTCCACTTAGATACTGCAGAAAAATGAGATTAATGCGACACAAAAAAAAATAGAAAAATTATCGTGGAAATACAAAAAAGAAAATATGGAAAATAGTAAAATAACTAGAATCTAACGTTGTTATCGCGTGATAACAAGGAAGCATCATATTCACATAAGATCCATAATATCAAGAAATACAACGTTCAATATTCAATATTCTGTTCGCATAAACACATCTCTGTTGATACGCGTAACAAACCATCGCTTGTTCTTTATTTCGTGATTAATTATAATTCTTGTGACTGCTCTGATCGTCACGTGCAATGAAATAGTTTTGTCTATCATAAAAAAAACATTACTCAATCAAAAGCAATGATGTTAAAATGCCTTTCTTTAGCTTCTGCCAATTAATGACACAACGCTCATGTATCAGATAGTACGCAAATAGATCATATCAAACTAAATCGGACAGTCTTTTATTATTTTTACAGCATTATTTTGTAATAGCAGATTTTATAGACAACTTATAGACAATTTTTCTCTAGCGAAAATATCGAGGAAGATAATCATTTCCTGAAATTGTTCAATTTGTAAAATGTAATTTCTGTCTATCTTTGCAACTTGCAAAGATTTTCAAATGAAATTCTCAAAAATATAATATCTTAAATAATATATATATCTTAAGTAAAAATTTTATTAAATCAAACTCCACATGTATGAAATTAGCTAAAATATGTAGTTTTGAAGTGTAATTGATTCTCTGAAATTTTGTTCATGGAATACCTTTTTTTTCGATAGCTTATTCGAGAAATATTGGCGCCTCGAAATTTTTATTAAGGAAAAGGACTCCGCACAAATCTTATGGGAAATGGCCCTCAGCAGATTTGGCTGAAATTTTAGTATGATGTAGTCCTGGTCATGCTGAACAAAAGTCTCAATGGCACTGACAAGTTCTGATGGCTAGTTTTCGAGTTACAATAGATTAATGATTAATAATTAGAAAATTCAGCTAATATGATTAATGAAGTTTTATCAATAAACTGATGGTATCACATGGTGTTCCGTATTTTGCTAATGCGTATGAACATAAGACTACAGATTTAGCAATATATATTGTCAGTAGAATATATATAACATAAAACTACCGCGGCAAAAATGACAGCAGAACTCAATGCTCACCTGAGTAATGCTGTTTCGACAAAAACAGTACGGCGGGAGCTCCACAAAGCTAACATTCATGGAAGGGCTGCAATTGCAAAACCCCTTATAACGGAAGCCAACGCTAAGCTGCGAAAGAAGTGGTGCGACGATCATAAAACCTGGACACTTGATGATTGGAAGAATGTGGTATGGTCCGATGAATCATCGTTCACATTGTTTCCTACTAACGGCCGGGTTTATGTATGGAGAACCCCAAAAGAAGCCTACGATCCGGATTCCCTGCTTTCTACAGTCAAGAATGGGGGAGGTTCCGTTATGATTTGGGCGGCTATATCGTGGTATTCAGCTGGTCCTCTCATTCACATCACTGACCGGATTACTGCGAATGAATATCTCGACATCCTCAATGATGAAGTTCTTACTATGACTAGCATACTGCTGCCAAACACTGCCATATTCCAAGACGATAATGCGCCCATACACACAGCCAAAAAGGTTCAGTCTTGGTTTGAGGAGCATCAGAATATCATCAAACATCTTTCCTGGCCAGCACAATCGCCAGACCTCAACATAATTGAACCGTTGTGGGGAGTTTTAGAGCAGAGAATAAGGAGCAGATTTCCATCTCCAACATCATTAAAGCAATTGGCGGATGTTTTGGTACAAGAATGGGACAACATTCCGTTGGAAACTATTCAGACACTCTACGAATCTATTCCGCGAAGAATTGCAGCTGTTTTACGAGCAAATGGTGGCCCAACACCTTATTAATAAATAAATATTGTGTATATGTCAGGTGTTCATATTATTTTGTCCAACCCCTGTATATACATAAGTACACCATTTTATAATATTATACAACTAACGTGTCTAATAAACAATATGCTCAATGTGTGCAATCGCTTCGAGCTTATTCTACTGCGTATTCAATCTCCATGACCTAAACGACCACGTGTTTAATCGCTTTATGTTTCATCAACATAATGTCCAAAATCTACTAATCTATTGTAACTCGAAAACTAGCCATCAGAACTTGTCAATGCCATTGAGACTTTTGTTCAGCATGACCAGGACTACATCATACTAAAATTTTAGCCAAATCCGCTGAGAGCTATTTCCCATAAGATTTGTGCGGAGTCCTTTTGCTTCAAATTGGCCAAAGAACTTGTAGTTAAAGAATAATACGATCAAATTGGAACATTCTGCATACATCATACGCACATGCATTTTAAATGTGCGCATGCATTTTAAATGCATAACATGAAATAATTAAAAGTAATAATATATGTAAAGAAGAAATGAAAAAAGTGACGCCAACATGTGCCCTATTTCTGGACAGTGAAAAATGTACTTAAAATAGATACCAAATTAAAGGTCTTGATGAGCTGATTACAAAGATATAAGTTTTAGAGCCGCCCAGTGTACCGTTCCAACACTACGGTCCAAAAAATTCCAAATTTTAGGCTACTTTCTTTATGTTTTTTTCATTTCATTTCAAAAGTTGAATTTTGTTTGATCTAGCTTTTAAAATAGTTAAGCAAAAACAATTCGAGTATTTCTAATGTTTTGAAGTAGGTTAAGGTGCATTTTCCTATGCACTTCATGTTTCAAAATCGACCAGAAGTTGATGTTCCAATTGGAATTTTCTACTTCTGGTCAGTTTGGAACATGGAATTTATACCATTAAATTTTTCATTTAATTTTATTAAATGTAGCATTTTGAATTTTTAAAATCCGTTAAGTTTTGCTAAAGAAACATTAGTTTGAAAGTAGCCTAAAATTTGAGACTTTTTTGGATCGTAAAATTGGAACGGTACACTAGGCGGCTCTAAAACTTATATTTTTGTAATCAGATCATTAAAGCCTATAATTTGGTGCCCATTTTAAGTACATTTTTCACTACTTAGAAATAGGCACATGGCCTATGGACCAGTGGCATCACTCTTTATAAATGTAGGATTGTTTTCTCTATTAGAAGATTGCGAAACATGTACTTTGTTCCTCTTATATTTGTGTTGCTACCAATTTTTAATCGTTCTAGATATTCATTAATTTGTGCTCGGCTAATCATTAATTTACCTTAATCATCAATTTATATCATTCCAAATGTGATGCAAATTAATGTTGTGGATTTTCTGATTTTTAGCTTTACACGATCACTATCAAAATCGTTTCAAAAGATGAAATCCGTCAAACAATTTTCAATGTAATTTTGCATATTTATGTTTACAAAAGTCATTCATTTGTGAAATTACACGTATACACATGCGCAGATAAGTTGGAATACATATGCATACACATATATATACATGTTTCATATACACTACATGTCGCTTATGCGCATATAAGCTCCATTGAATGCCTTAACGGGTGAACGTAGGCGTCATGAAGTTTTTCTACCGGGTATGCGATTAAAAAATACAACGTTCTGTGTGAATGAGCGTGCGCTCACCATCGTTTATTAGTTTTCACATTCGCGATGTTGAAGCAATTGAATCGAAGTCACAATGTACTCATCGATAATCGTTAAAAGCCATTTGCACGAATGTTTGGTCACGTTAGATAGTATCGAGTGTGTTTTTATGAAGTTCGATACACAAAATTTTGATACCCCAACTAAAGTCTCTTCTAAACCATTAGGAATTTTACCAGGATTTGTAAATAAAACTGACCTATTTCAAAATCGATTAGCACTGATTCATAAGCAATTCTTTGACACTAAGTATATTCGATTTGGTAAACCGAAAAAGTCAAATATATAAGAGAAAAGAGTTATGTTACAAAACTTTATAACTTTATAACTAAAGTTTTGAACAATTGTGACAAAAAAGTTGTGAAAAAAACTTTATATCCTTGTGCGTGTGTCTAAATTATTTATTCTTTGTGTGTTTTTGTTCAATATATTGCTAAGTACTCGTATTAATTTAATAAATCCTTTCGTTTATTAATTATTTCCATACAATATATTGCATCGTTTATTATATTCGAACAAAGCTATCTTTTTAAAAAAAAAACGTGAAAAAGACGCTAAGTTCACGCGCTTGCCTGCATGAGTGGAATCATACAAAAATTAATATTTCTATAAAAAATATTTTATTTGTAAAATAACACATTTAAAAATGTTAATAAGAAATATTGTTGTTTAAACTTCTATTTTTTACAAAAAACGTGATATCAGGTAGTTAGGCCAAGTGAAAATAATTCACGTGTTTTCTTACATAAATAGAATTATATAAGAGCAAATATATGTTCATATATGAAATCTTTCACATACATACTTTCAGAAAATATAAATCTAAAGACGTTAAAACATAATATTATTTAAATTTCTATTTTCTACAAAAAGGATGTTAAAAGATAATTATATTAAAATACTGTGTATATAATAAAACGAAAATATTGTGTATATAATAGCTTTATGTATATTCATATCACATGTGGTAACTATTGACTTCTGTTTATTGGTAACCATGTAAAAATTAAGACAAAATAAAATTAAGAATTATACAAAAAACATTTGGCATGCTCGTGTCGCAATAAGGTGCATTGAATTTTACAAATTGATATATAAACTATTATTTGAAAAATATATTTAAATTATTTATATACCCGGGCACGCCAAGTGTTTTTTGTGTGACTCTTAATTTTATTTTATTTTAATTTTTACATGGTTACCAGTAAAATGAAGTCAATAATTACCACATGTAGTGTAAATATACACAAAGCTGTTATATACGCAATGATATTTTCGTTTGATCTAACTATCTTTTAACATCCCTTTTGTAGAAAATAGAAATTTAAATAATATTATGTTTTAACATCTTTAGATTTATTTTTCTGAAAATATGTATGTAAAATATTTCATATATAAACATATTTGCTTTTATATAATTCTATTCATGTAGGGAAACACGTGAATTATTTTTACTTAACTACCTAATATTCTCATTTTTTGTAAAAAATAGAAGTTTTTTGTAAAAAATAGAAACAACAATATTTTTTATTAGCATTTTTAAATGTGTTATTTTACAAATAAAATATTTTTTATATAAACATTAATTTTTGTATAATTCCATTCGTGCAGGCAAGCGCGTGAACTTGACGTCTTTTTTCACCATTTTTTTTTAAAGTAGGTTTGTTCGGATATCACATCTTTTTATAAATAATAGAATATCTATTAAACATACACAAATTTGACATAAGTTTCATAAATAATTATAATTTTACGAAACTTACAATCAATTTAATAGGGAATATTACTGTATTTCTTTTATAGACGCTCGGCTACGTGCGATGCGAGCGCTCAGTTGTTTCAAAACGCCGAGTGAGGGTGAAAATATCATTTTTTTCTTCTCTCTTTCACTCGTTGTTTTAAAAGACGGTCGTGTCAGCGAGTGAGAGTGAGAAGTAGAGGATGACTCTCTCTCTCTCTTTCTCTCTTGCGTGACTCTTGCTTTGTTTGGCGGGAGGTATTATTGTGTCTCTTGACATCAACACGTGTATATGATCTAACTACGTGGTCCATGCCTCGCTGACTGCGCCGCTGAGTGGCGCCTCTGACGGAGAAAGGCTGAGATAGGTATTTATAAAATATTTTTTAATCGTAAAATTTTGCCATTTTGGACTTTCTACTAAAATATTTCCTCTCATGAACTATGTAGGAACAAATATAAAGATAAATTTATTAAGCAAATCGACCCCAAAGAGTCGATAGAGCCTATCCAGAAATTCATCCGATCAGCCTTTATAGTCGAATGAGAAATCTTGCCTGCGCTGAACTAGTTGGTCGGCGTAAGTTATACGCGGCCGGTTTCATGCCGTTCCTCGCTTCGCGCGTTTACTTGGCGCCAGACGCTACCGCCTCTCCTGATAATAATTTAACTTGTACATTCTAAAAAAATATTAACTTACAAATAAAGAATTATTAATTATTTACAAGTAAATAATTATTAATTATTTACAAATAAAAAAATTATTTACAGCTATGGCATATATACGCCGTAATCTATCAACTTTTTTGTGTTTACAAATACTCTTGTAGGTTATTACGTAGTTGAGAGAGAGAAAAGGGGAAGGAGAGGGAGAAGGAGAGAAAAGAAAGAGAGAGAGGGAGAGGGGGAGAGAGAGAGACAGAGAGAGACAGAGAGAGAAAGAGAGAAAAATGAGCAGATTAAATTAAAATTCTCTCAAAAAGATAAAATATTATTATGGATTGACAAACATACTGCAAAAGAATACATACATGTAGACATACATATACGCATAATTTCTCTCACGATTTAAAATCTTATATAGAACTTAATTTCCCTGAAGATCAAATGGCTGAATATGAGTTTGAGATATTCTGACATAAAATACGATATATCTCGTAAATTCATTTATTATTAATCTTATCTCATTATTTTTATTTCTATGACGATGGGAAAAGTAGATTAACATATAAAAACGTAAAATTATATTTAAAGAAAAATACTATCGCACATAGTTGCATATGTACATGTACATAAAGAACAGGAATATCAATCGGTTCCTTTTTCTTCATATATATATAGATCCATTTCTAGTATTTTAGTTATTCTATGATTCATATATGTCTTTATCTTTTAATATTCCGCGGTTTAGTTTAATAAAACGTTCTCTTCATGTTAGATCCGATTCATTCATGAAACAGTCCAGTATCATGAAACGCAATACGGACGTAATAAATCACATATTCGTTATTTACTATGACCCTTACTTAAAATGATGAATAGAAAATGGTAGAGAATACTGACATTTTCTTCCCAATGGGAATTTTATATTTTATTTTTTTAGAATGCATTTAAGAAATTTTATAAAGAGTATTATAAATTATACATAAACACACGCATATACATAGGTGTCCACACATGGGTGTCCAGCGAAACGTCCTCTCCTATGCAGGTAGAATTTGTCAAACTGAATGAAAAAGTCCTCTGTCGTTTTGAAAGCAATTATGTGAATGTTCGAGATGTTAATGATAGAACATAGCAGAAATGAGTACATGTAATGCAATGCTCTTTAGGCTCGTCTAAAATGAAGTCTCAACTATGATGTTTGAATTAATTGATAATCTCTTGGCAACGGTAGATGATACGTAATGCTGAATAATATTATAATATATGCCTCAACTGTCTAACATTATATACCATCCACTGTTGTTACCAAGGTTATCAATTAATTCAGATATTTTAGATGAGATTCTATTTTGGACGAGTTTAAAGAGCTTGTTCCCACGCATTACGTTAATTTTCCAATTTTCTATCATTAACATCTCGAAAATTCAGTTGGTTTCTTACAAAAAGAACCTTTTCGTTTTACCTGCATATGAGAGAAAATGCGCCTTGTGTCGAAAATTCTGTATAAATATAGAAACTGTTTGACAATTCGTTTTGCAGCCGCAGCCGCGGTGTATAAATGAAACTTTTCAAAATGAACATTAAATTCTTCTACCAATTCTTTAAACAACCATGTAAAATGTTGAGATATTAAAGAAGATATTGGTGTATGATTGCGATACGCAATACCACGTAGATTTTTCGTTATTAGTTAAGGAAGATTAGTGCATGAATGTTCGCGATAATGCATCATTCTTCTTTAATCAATAATAAAAAATCTACGTGATTATTTGTAAAATAATAGAGGACCTGTTTAATTATTTAACAAAATTTCTTTTAATTAATAATTCAAAATTTTATGTGGTTGTTTGCGAAATGGTAAAAAAATTTTATATTCAATTTGATAAGTTATACCTATACACCGTGATTTTATAATGAATTAAACGACGCCCTGTTTATTTACAAAAGATATGATCATATATAATAATGTACACCTACTTTAAGACATCTACCATCGTACAATACGTACGATGCAAATTCATGCTGTCTGATTTCTGCCGAGCAGGAACCGTTCACATTACAGAGTTATACTGCACGCATAATAGCGCACGCTCTGTGAATGAATCCACGATGAAATAAAGATTTGCGACGAGGACAGTTGTGGTTAATTGGAATAATTAATCGGTTCGTCGTACCTCTTTCTCTTTTGTCTTCCTCCTCGTGTCGCGGAAACACGTTCTTGCTGGGCTATAGAGGAAGACCAACCGCCGGTTCCCAATGGGACCTCACATTCACCATCTCGTAGACGCTGCTTCCGCCTTGAAGGAAGTCCCTTAGTTCTCAGAAACGTCCCGAGGACTTGCAATCTAATTCGATCAGGATGTCCGGAACATATTTGATGATACATATACCGACCTTTTCTCCATCAGAGAAATATCTAGAAGGAGATTTTCATGTCACTATTACACAACATTACGATATTTTGAAATTTATAAGTACTAGAAGAAGAAAATGAAGTCATGAAATCATAGTTTACTCGTGTCTTTTTTCATATAAATGTATATCCGTGTCTCTCTTTTACATATACACATAATAACATGCTAACTTAAAAAAAATGTTTTTTCGACGATAAACAAAGAAAATTCGGGAAAAATCAACTTTCTCTACTTTCATCGGCCACAAGTAATGTCCAATTTTTGCATATCTCTATTAAATTAATAAAGTCAATCTTTTTGGATTTTTAAATAGTATTTATTATAACAATTCGAAGTTTTTGCTTATTCTATTTATTAGAAATCCTATTTCAAACAGATCCGCAATATATAGATACAGGTGCGTAAAGCGGAGAAATTGTGTACTATTGGTTCGTGCGTATGCATACTAATTGTATAATCCTTGTCGGCAAATCCGGTTGATTTTCTAGATAGTGTGATAACGGTTAGCTCGTAATGTGAGAATTTATATACTGTTAATATTAATTTGAATATTTAGATCTATAATTGCTTGCGTGAAATATAAAATTCAGAATCAAAAATTATTTTTTCGTCGAAAATTATTTTTTCAAGGAAATATTATAAGTAAAATTTTGCTTCTTTTATAATTTTAATTCAACGTTTTCTAAAAAAAATATTAAATTTGTTTTCCTTTTTTTATTTAGTTAGAGAAAATATTCATATATGTAATCATATATTTAGTTAAAATCAATTTTTATTTAAGGCTACAAATTTCTTAGAAATAACGGTTATTTTGATAATATATACTTATTAATTGACAATATGAACATACTTTATCGTCGATGAATTAATGTCAATAAAAACTGACACGATTATTATTTCAATGACCGTTGATTTTCCGGATTTATTCAAATTCTCGCATATTTGTATTTTGACGTAATGATTTATACATGTTTTTATTGTCGTTTAGATTTGTTAATTTAGATTTGTTAATTATCGCGAATTTCCTGATATTCTTAAAACATTTTTTTAATTTGCGTATATCGATGTCTTTTTAAAATTTTGTTGAAACGAAGTTAGTGAATTAACGCAAGTTATTTATTACGAAAATAAGTCTGAATGAAACATTTCATACTAAATCGCGAGGGTAATTATTTGTTCCAGAAAATAGCACAGCTTTTTTAAAATAAACTTCACTATTTTACAGTGCCCCAGGGCTCTACAGAGCATTGTTGCAGAATTGCCTGTCCTAAAATATTAACTGTACATCACTCAAAACAAATAACAACAGGATTGCAAACTTTTATAAATCCACTTCTTTACTGAATTCTAGATAAAGGCTTATATTTTATTTTATAATTAAAGAATCATTTTTTAATTTTCTATACATTTTTATGCGTTAGTTAACACATATAAGATAACTTTAAACTTTATTTGTATGTATATGTGTGTGCGTTTAAATTTTGATAATTTATAAAGTTATATCAATAATAAAACGAAAAAATTAAACTAAATATTTGTAAATTAATAGATTCAACAAAGAATAAATTGGCTGTGAGGAGTTGTTGCACATTAATATAATATAATAATGATTCAATCGAACAAATGCTGAATGTTATTATACTCATCTTAATAAATACAAGAAATATAATTTACGATCTTAGCAGGATGACTGACTTGCAATTCCAATATATTTAACTCTCATAAATATATAATGACAGCTTCATACGTTGAAATGCATTTCAATAAATTAATATAATTTAACCTAATCTAAGTTTAATATAAAAGAAGTAAACAGAATGACAGTTAAATGTATATATCGTGTTAACAAAAATATTTATAAAATATTCACCTATTATTAATAGTCGTCCAGTAAAATTGAGTAATTGTATGTCTTACATATATATTTGTTTATTTTTTGTTCATTTCATATAATTAAAGAAGATACAAGACAATATTGTCCTTAAACCAAAAACTTATAGCATAAAACATTGTTTTGAAATTACAAGTTAACCATTCTTCAAGGCCTTTAATAAGTGGGAGAAACTTGATAGATGAAATCAATACTTAAAAGAAATAAGAATTCCAGCAAATTGTGTATATCCAATTTAACTTTGCATTGAAAGAAAAATTCTTGCTTATTTAACAAAATATCTCTGTACTCACAACAAATGGTTTGTTAATAATGGGATAACAAATGATTCCGTAGCGGGAACAAATAATGTGTTACTTTCAATTTTCTATTGTATTTATTTTGAAGCAGCACTTCTATAGTGAAAGCAGTGAGTATAAAAAATATGCGTACACTAGGAATTTTTGCAGAAAATAGTTTATTTTATATTACAATAAGTAATATATATAAATAATACATTTATACATGATAAAGACTTTCTTGCTTAATAACATTTCAAAAGCAAAACTTATAAATTATAACATTTTATACTTCAAAACAATAAAGCAACAAAAAATATTTTTTTAAAGTGCACAAAGTATTCACAAATCTACTATATCAATAATAAAAACTTATCGTAGATGAGGTAAAATAGAGAGATGGATTTCATATATTTGTTTATATTTGAGCTTCGCTCGGTTTAATTTTGTTTTTATATATTGTTACAAGATTTTTTAATTGTTGTTATTTTGCGAGAATGAGTCAAAAAGGAAGCAAGACTATCGAGGAAGGAAGAAAAATTATTATTAGACTGCATAATCAATGCAAAAGTTTCACGGAAATTTCGAAGTTTGAATCGAGCCCGTTCAATGATTCAAACAATTATTGGTTTATTTTGTGCACAAAAACTGTGAAAAATGCACCCACAAGTGGTCGACCGCACTTTTTGGAGGACCGATGAAAGATTCATCGTGCGTTTTATTAAAACAATATCCCGAAATTAGTGTTCTGACGATTGCTACAATGATGGGAAAATGAGATATAAGGGCTGTATAATAAGTATCCGTGTTTAATGACTGATAGCGTCACTGACTTAAAATCTGTATACTATCGTTTAACGCCATCTTCCGAACGACGCTAGTCAAAATTTCAGACAGATTTACTGAGTTTTGTTTTGATAACTGTTGAAAGTGGACAAGTTTGTGTTTGTTTGCAACCATGGAAAAAGAGCAATATCGGTCAGTGATTCGATTCCTTTTTTTGGATGGAAAGACATGTGAGGAAATCAAAGTGAAGTTGCATGCCGTTTATAAAGACCATGCACCTTCGATGACTACCATCAGATATTGGTTCAATGAATTCAAGCGTAGCCGAACATCCGTTTTTGATGAAGAGCCCAGATCGTTCGATTAAAGTGACTACGGAGGATATGGTCAACAAAATCCATGATATCGTGTTAGCAGATTGCCGGATGAAGATCAGAGAGATTGCTGATATTGTAAATATCTCAATTGAATGCATACAAAATATCCTACACGAAAAATTGGGCATGGGAAAGCTATCGGCGAGTTGGGTGCCGCGTTTGTTCACAGTGGAACAAAAACGGAATCGCATGACAACTTCAGAGCACTGTTTGGACATGTTTAAGCGAAATCCGAAAGAGTTTCTGCGGCGTTTCGTCACTGTTGATGAAACATAGATCCATCACTACACGCCAAAAATGAAAGAACAGTCAAAACAGTAGATTTCACCCAGCGAACCTTCTTCAAAGAAGGCAAAGACGGTTCCATCGGCCGGAAAGATTATGGCCATCGTTTTTTTGGGAATCGCGAGGCATCATTTTTACCGACTATTTGGAGAAGGAAAGGACAATCACGGGGCAATACTATGCTGATTTATTGGACCGATTCTTTGGCCGATTTCTTTGGCTGATTTCTTTGGAAAAGAAAAAAATTGGCGAGATACAAAAAATTCACTTTAGTTATAACTTTCAAACGAGATTAGGTCGGATATATGTTTAAAAATTTATCTTATTGCTTTGATAAGTATTAAGGTGTATTTACATGAGCTTCTTTTTGTGCAGCATGCGAAGTATTGTTTTTTAGGTTATAACCCATATAGGGTTATAACCCATATAGGGTTTTATGATCGGCCCAGTAATGGGCCAGTACTGGTTGCCAGACTTGCAATGCTGGCGCAACGCTAATAAAAGATACAAAATTGACAACACAACTGCTTTTACCTGGATGATAACTTGGATAACCTGGATGATAACTTGGATCCATGGCTCATGCCAGATCTGGCCCAACACTGGCCACCGATATTGGTCCAATGTTGGGTGTCAATGTCCATCCGATATTGGCTACTGACATCGGCCCAATATTGCATATTAGCATTAGCCCGATACTGCTCAGATAGTATAACAAAAATATTTATATACATTTTTCTTTTTTTTTCTTGAATTTTTCTTAAATTTTCCACTTTTTACACTTTTTATTGTTTTACACGCTACTTAATTCAATTTAAATTGTACTTCGAAAATTTACTTACTATTGCTGAGATTTGAACCTGGGACCTCTTAAGTCGTTTACCTTACCTACTGCACCACTGTTACTTTGACTGAAAAATACTTTGTATTATGTACATATGGTATAAATCCATGCACGAAAACAAAAAAAAATATATTTAAAAAATATTTACTTATTTTAAAAGTAAGTCAAATATAATTAAATCACTTTGTAAATTTAAATAAATTGTTTTCTGATAAGAAACTTTAATTTGAAAAAATACTTTTAATATTAGAAAACAATTTATTTATTTAGATTTATAAAATGATTTACTTGTATTTTATTTACTTTTAAAACAAGCAAATGTTTATTTAAACACAGTTTTTACATTTTAGAAAACTAATTTCTTTCGTGTAAGGAAATCATTTGATAATTCTTATATATAGATATTTTAAATCAAAGAAATAATTTTTTTTCTTCAAAAATTCATAATATTGCAGCTCATTTTACAAATTTAAAATATATTACTTTATATTTATTACATATTTTGTAAAATTTAACAAATGTGTTTTCAATTAAAAAATTATATTCAACAAAATATATTTCTTTAATTTAAAGAATTTCTTTTCAGTGTACATTACCAATTTAAATTTCTATTTTCTTATTTCGTCATTAATTTAATAATTATAAATAATTATATTTATTTTTCATGTGTAATATTTATGGAAATATTTACATACATACACACAAAATATTATTACAAATATTTATTTTTAGTTTACTATAAATATTATATAAAATGTTTAGTTTATATTTTAATAATATTTTGAATACAGATACTTTTTCCTTTATGTATATTAAATATTTATATAATATTTTTAAAAAGTAATTCGAAATAAATATTTATAAATACTTATCATAAATATTGTATGCTGGGTGGTCGCTGGCATTTACCCGATACTAGTAAACTTACAAGGAACATTCGCGAAGTGTGTCTCCGATTTCGATGAAACTTGGCATATTTATAGAGTAGCCAAAAATAAGAGACCCATATTTTTTTATCGGCAATTGCGCAGGTTTAAGGGGTGAAACTACCTCTTAAAGTTTCAAGCCCTTTTTACTATCTGTAACTATTGGAGATAGAATAAAACTTTTTAGACAAAAGTTATGAGGTTTTTTATAAAAAATAAATGGGCTAAAGAGTTTTTTTCTATCTCCAGTAGTTACGGAGATAGCAAAAAGGGCATGAAACTTTGAGGGGTAGTTTCACTCTTTAAACTTAAGCCGATAAAAAAAATATGAGTCTCTTATTTTTGGCCATTCTATAAATATGCCAAGTTTTATCGAAATCGGAGACACACACTTCGCGAATATTCCTTGTTAATCTAATAAGGTAAAAATACTATAACCCCGACATCTAAACTTAGATATTGTTATTATGGCTAACAAAACTCTGGTTTATAATTGGCCGCCGTACGTTGGGCAAGTACCAACATTCATTATAATATCAGACTATTTAATGGCCAATTATCAACTAGTGCTGGCCGAGTACTGACTAACAGAACTGTGGTTCAGAATTGGCTGCCGTACATTTGCCAAGCATCAGTGCTCGTTATAACATCAGACTTCAATGGCCACGTATCGACCATTACTGGCCGAATACTGGCTGACAGAAATCTGGTTCATAATTAATCGCTGTACGTTGGCTAAACATCGGCGTTCGTTATAATGCCAGACTTCAATGACCAAGCATCGAATAGTATTGATCGAGTATTGGCTGACAGAAGTCTGGTTCATAATTAGTACCATATGTTGGCCAAGCGTCGGCGCTCGTTATAACACCAGACTTCAGTGGCCAAGCATTGATCAGTACTGGCCGAGTACTGGCTGACAAAACTCTGGTTCATAATTGGTCGCCGTACGTTGGCCAAGCGTCGGCGCTCGTTATAACACCAGAGTTCAATGGCCAAGCATTGATCAGTATTAACTCAGTACTGGCTGATAGATTCCAACTGCCAGATAAGTGTCATAGCTCCGGCAAAACGTTGGGTTCGTTGTAAGTCCGGCAAACCCTATATGGAAAGATGTGAGTTAACAGATACCCGATCGTTTACAAAACTTATGAACGGGACGCGCCAGTTACATCTTACAATTACATGCCCGATCGATAAGTCCAAGTCGTCCAAATTACATATATTGAACGAAGCGAGATGCGTTTGTTAGTCTTAAAAGTGTAAATAACCGCGGTTAGTTGGTTAATATAAAAATATCCCGTTTTACTCGAAACGGAGTAATATCGGCGCGAGGCGTCATAAACGGATAACGGTGATTTATTCGCGCGCGATTCCAGGGATACAATTTTGTAGAATCGCTACTGCACATGCGTTTAATTATGCATGCTATCGATCCGCCGAATTGGTCGTAGTGTACCAATTCAAATATTAAATATTTATGAACTAGTCGTTTGCGTAGCCACGCGTACGTTATTCATTGAAGTGTTCACCGAAGGAGAGAACGATCAATATTTATTAATTTGGAAGGCCGTATAACGGGCGCATTTCTCATTGTCACGCGTTAATTGCGCGTAATCGCGATCGCGATAGAGATCCGTGCTCGATGTGCGGAATTACCTAGCGCATCTCGTTTATTTATGTATATAGGTTTGACCGGATTTCGGCACAGATAGGCTCTTATAAATATTGACCGCTATCGACATGTATTTGCATCTATTTGTAATTTATACAGAAATGAGACTTCTACCATCTATCGAAACGAGATAATATCGAATTATTTTATAGATCGCAAATAAAATCGCGAGCTAAATAAATTTCAGGCACCAGCGAGCGTTCGTTGAATTGAGTTGAAAGTGAAAACTCTTACTCGGAAACTCTTACCGGTGTCAATTATTAAAGTTATCAAAGTTAACATTATAAATTGAGTTGCTAGTTAGGTTGATCGATCGTAATATCAAGCTGTGTAATACAGTTCTAACACATATAGACACAGTGCGTCCGGTTCCAATGCGCGCCATTATTATTTATATGTGAAGAGCTGCAGAAATATTAGACACAGTGTCTCGATTTTTTTAATAACATACTAAGATTGAAGGTGTTATCGACTGGAAAATATATCTATGTATTAGGTGGTAAACTTAGTTCCTGCGGCTCACAGTTAGATGACGTTAGTTGTAGGTGTAATTTATTTTGACATCTGAAACTGGCTGCGAGCCAGATTTTAGAGGTTAGACATTTGTCAATAAAATTCAGTGCGAAGAGATTCATTTAAGCGAGTAGTGCTATTTTTTCTTTTGATTAAATATGGAACGTGATAAGTTGTTCTTTTCGACATGTGCTGCTTCATTACTTTGACTTGAAAAAAACTGCAGCTGCAGCTCATAAATTGCTTTTCGAAACTTATGGCAATTATGCTCCATCGGAAAGAACATGCCAAGTATGGTTTCAGCGATTTAAGAGTGGTGATTTTGATGTCAATGATAAAGAACGCTCAGGCCAACCGAAAAAGTTTGAAGACACCGATTTGCAGGCATTATTGGACGAAAACTCTACTCAAACGCTCCAAGAATTGTCTGCAGCATTAAATGTTACTCCGATGGCTGTTTCCAAACGTCTACATGCAATGGGAAAAATTCAAAAGGAGGGAAAATGGGTACCACACGAATTAACCGCAAATGCCATTGCGAATCGCTTAAACATCTCTATTTCTCTGCTCGCCAGGCAGAAAAAGAAGAGTTTTTTGTGGCGCATAGTGACTGGCGATGAAAAATGGATATACTTCGATAATCCTAAACGAAGAAAATCATGGGTAGACCCTGGCCAACCATCGACATCCACACCAAAGAGAAATATTCATGGCCACAAAGCAATGCTTTGCATTTGGTGGGATATGCACGGCGTCGTTTATTATGAGCTACTCAGACCGAACGAAAGTATCACGGGGGATCGATATCAATCACAATTAAACCGTCTGAATGAAGCATTGTTGGAAAAAAGGCCAGCAGTAGCCAGCAATCGACGTAAAGTCATGCTTTTGCACGACAACGCTCGACCACACGTTGCCAAAGCCGTCAAAGAAACACTGATGCAGCTCGAGTGGGAAGTTCTCCCGCACCCAGCGTATTCACCAGACTTAGCTCCTTCGGACTATTACTTGTTCCGGTCGATGCAGCACGGCTTGGTGGATACACACTTCAGAAATTACGAGGATGTGCGAAAATGGATCGACGAATGGATTGCATCAAAAGACCAATCGTTCTATCGTCGCGGAATCTACGCGTTGCCCGAAAGATGGGAAAAATGTATAGCTAGCGAGGGAAAATACTTCGATTAATGTATTTTTTGCTTTTGATGTCGAAATAAATGAGTTTTTTAAACAAAAAAACCGCAGGAACTAAGTTTACCACCTAATAGATAATCTGTTTAATACAAACAGCGCACCCGAGCCTCTCTCTCTCTCTCTCTCTCTCTCTCTCTCTCTCTCTCTCTCTCTCCTCTTCTCTCTTTTTCCTTTAAAATTTGATCATAATAATTCATTGATACTAAAAAACAAATCGTCTATTTCTTTCATCATGTCTACCGCAGACGAATGCCATTCGATGACTCCGCGGACTGATAATTGTGATTTATTCGTACGAATAAGTCGGATTTATTTAGCGCGATTTTCAGCGTGTTGTACATTTAATTGTATCTATCGTCGAATACGTCGATTTAATGGGCGTATGGCTACGGGAATTTAACGATGAGAGAATGTTTATTGTCTCACTGGCTTTCTCGTTAATGTACAACCGTTGTGATTGCGTTCTCTAAAGGTAAAAAAAAATATATACGAGAATGACGCAGGCACGATGATATGGAGCTACGTGATCAATATTTATTAAGTCGAGAACAAATATGACTGTTTTTCAATGCAGCGTATTCTACGCATACCTCCCGATGTGTGGCTTGTATATATAATCGCAATTTATTCCTGCGGTTTCACCCGATGCGCGTGGCGTCCTAGTTACAATGCGTTTAATTCGTCAGCGCATACGTGATCAATTGACCGATGATGGAAACAAAATTCTACTGTATGAATCGCTATTGTGTGTATACATGGATTTCAATTCGGTGATTTGCGCTAATACTTAAGAAGTTAATTGTAAAAACATGAGAATATATATAGTTACACGCATAGTTCAGCAGCGCTAACTTTTTCTTTCAATCGCTTTTTCTTAAAATCGCATCAAATTACTAACATTTATTTATTCGATTCAACTATCGTCCACCATATGTACAACTGACCTGTATGATGTACTTTGATTATTGCGCGAAAAAGCATCAGGTTTTTGTAAATCTTATTGCAAGAAAATAAACGCTGTGTCGACACTTAGTCACTTAAAAAAAAAAAAATTACACACACACACACACACACACACACACACACATATATATATATATATATATATATATATATATATATATACCAATAAAACAGCTTTTTTATATTAGACCCAGTACTGAGCTAGTACCAAAACCGACTATCCGCTTTTCGGTATCGACCCAGTATCAGGCCATTTTTCCGTACTGGCGAAACGTATACGATTTCTACTTGAGATCTTTTGCGTGTTTTTTTCATTTAATATATATATATAGTATACTTTTCGCCAGTACGGAAAAATAGCCTGATACTGGGTCGATACCGAAAAGCGGATAGCTGGTTTTGGTACTGGCTCAATACTGGATCTAATATAAAAAACTATTCAATCTAATATAAAAAAGCTGTTTTATTGGTACTGGCTCAGTACTAAGGTTAGGTACTGGACAGTCGCACCGTACGTATACTGAGGCGTTACCGAAAAGTATTTGTCGTTTTCGGTACTGGCCCAGTATTAAAAAAGCTGTATTGTTGGTACTGGCCCTATTCGTAGAATCAGTACTGGATACCCATGTAAAAATTGTATACAATCTGCCAATAGGATATTGGCAGATATTGTGCCGGCCAATATTGTGCCGGTACCGAAAAACGGACGATACCAATGTCTTTTATGAGAAAACGGAAGAAGTCACTAACGCGAAACCTAGATAGCTCAATGATAAGAACGCTTCCCTGATAAGCGGAAGATTCGAGTTCGATTCCTGCCGTCGCCCCGAAGATTTTTCCTCATATGATTACTAAAAATAGACCTGTATAGGTACGAGAGGAGCCCCGGTCATAGTCTGATCTTTCTTTCCATATTATATAGTTGTGATATTAACAATTGTACAAATAATAAAAATTACTAGGAATCGATACTGGCCCAGTATTGGGAATAGGTACTTCCCCAGTGCTAGGAATCAATACTTTCTTTATACTGGTACAGTACTGTTTTTCGATACTGTGACAGTACTGTTTTTTGATTACTGGCCCTTTTCTATCATCCCAGTATCACACCAATACTAAACCCGTACTGGTACTATGCCAGTAACGTTTATCATAAATCGGTACTGGGCCACTTTGATGCCAGTAATAAATTCCTACTTGGGATTACATGCTTGGCCATTGAAGTCAGGCGTTATAACGAGCGCCGACGCTTGGCTAACGTACGGCGACCAATTATGAAACAGAGTTCTGTCAGCTAATACTCGGCTGGTCAATGCTTGCTCGGGTAGGAATTTAAAAGAGGGCTTCTAAAGGCCCTAGATAGTTTTTTCCCATTTATGTCCAGGCGCCACTCAGGCAAGCTCGAATAGGTCCTGTACAGAGATATAACTTTTATAAGTCAAGGCCCGATTTGTAAATCTACTACGAGGACCTATTCTGACACGTCTATGTGCCCTATCTGGACACATCTAAGTAGAAAAAAATATGCTCTTATGTATGAACACTACATGATCTACTACTTTTTTTTTTTAAATAGAAACTATTCGTAAAAGTCACAGCGCTTGCTGATTTTATTTGAAAATTTTAAATTACTTGATTCCAATGCTACATCACATTTAAAAATTCTCACTGACTGGTAGGACTCGTATGTGAACCTTGCCTGAGGCACTTTTGGATTATGAATCTGTTGCATTAGATAATACGCCACTTCTTCAATCGATATAAGCGTCTTACATTTTGTTGTCTATATGTGTTGTGATTAATACAGTAATATAATTGTTTGATAATATAATTTAATAAAATGATATAATTTCAATAAAAATTATATTTTTCGCACTTTTATTGTTAATTTAACCGTAGCTTTTACTCTAATGAGGTGAGGTTGAAATAAAAGTGAGGGAAAATCCCGCACTTTTATTTCGTTATTTTTAAATTTTTATAGTAAAATTTTTTTTATTGCTGATTGTTATTAAATAAATAAAATCATGAAAGACTATAAACTTTGAGTAATTATAAAGGAGTACATTTAAAAGAAGGAGAAATCCACCTTACCATATAAGATTTCATTAAATTAATTAAATTTATATATAAATATAAAAATTAACGCTTATTATAAGCGATTTCTGAAATATTTTAGTGAAAAAAATTTTGATAAAATGTTTCACAAATATTTCTAAATTATTTCAATATTATATTTCAATATAATTTCCAAGATATCTTTCGGAAAACTTGCTGTATAGAACCCTATTTGGACTCGCCTTATTTGGAAGACTGTATTTTTGAGAACCAAAATCATAGGTATTTTGGTTTTACTTCAAACTTATGTGAATTTTACATCAGTCTAACACTGTGAACTAAAATTCTGTAAGACTTTAAACTATTTTAAGAACTGAATAAACGAGACTCAATTATAAAAGTACACGTCTTGTTATGTTGATGTCTACGGACATCCACATCTGTGCCTATTATATACAGAATTTTAGTTTACAGTGTTAGACTGATGTAAAATTCACATAAGTTTGAAGTAAAACCAAAATACCTATGATTTTGGTTCTCAAAAATACAGTCTTCCAAATAAGGCGAGTCCAAATAGGGTTCTATACAGCAAGTTTTCCGAAAGATATCTTGGAAATTATATTGAAATATAATATTGAAATAATTTAGAAATATTTGTGAAACATTTTATCAAAATTTTTTTCACTAAAATATTTCAGAAATCGCTTATAATAAGCGTTAATTTTTATATTTATATATAAATTTAATTAATTTAATGAA
>NW_022639453.1:4535297-4536069 GCF_010583005.1 Odontomachus brunneus
CAAATAGGGTTCTATACAGTAAGTTTTCCGAAAGATAACTTGGAAATTATATTAAAATATAACATTGAAATAATTTAGAAATATTTGTGAAACATTTTATCAACATCTTTTTCACTAAAATATTTCAGAAATCGCTTATAATAAGCGTTGATTTATATATTTATATATAAATTTAATTAATTTAATGAAATCTTATATGATAAGGTGGATTTCTCCTTCTTTTAATTGTACTTGTATAAGATTTGCGTTTTCGTTTCGCGCAAAGTCTTATTGCCGGGACAGCCTCGCAGGAGACTCGGTGACGTGAGGAACGGGATATGATATGGTTGTAGACCAATTGATGTGAGTCGATATATAAACAAATAACTTTATTTACTGGGCGCTCTTGGTCAGCGCGATCTTGACAATGTCTAGCGCGAGAGAGCACAATCGCCAAAAGTGAGAGTAGCGCACCGCGGACCAAACTGCGGCGGAGGTCACAGGTCTCCCCTGAAGCCGGTCAGCGACTCGAAGTATCGACTGCGTTTTGAAGGATAGCGATGGTGCCACGAATCTACAGCGAAAATCTGTCGAATTGCCGCGCGCGGTATCTAATATACCCGTTGGGTGTGCTCTGTCGCGCGCTGATTGGTGGGTTTTTCGCCGTTAAGTTAAAGCAGTCTTGCTCTCCTTAAAGGGAGATCAAGCGGTGCGGAGAGAAGATCTGCGGCGCGTGCCGCCTGGTGATTCGCGGAATCATTGTTTCGGCCGCGGTTGCTATGCCAACGTCAAA
>NW_022639453.1:4539210-4555712 GCF_010583005.1 Odontomachus brunneus
TATCTAATATACCCTTTGGGTGTGCTCTGTCGCGCGCTGATTGGTGGGTTTTTCGCCGTTAAGTTAAAGCAGTCTTGCTCTCCTTAAAGGGAGATCAAGCGGTGCGGAGAGAAGATCTGCGGCGCGTGCCGCCTGGTGATTCGCGGAATCATTGTTTCGGCCGCGGTTGCTATGCCAACGTCAAACTTATTACCGCAACAAGATGATTATACAGCATGCGACACGGACTCGCTTGTTTATGTGTCCTTGATCGATCTAAGTCGCGAATAAACATGCTCGAAATTCGTGATATGTTACCTATCTGGAGTTGTATATTCGCTCGAGTTTCTGAAATATTATAACGGCAGCTCGTTGGCGTCGAATCCCGAACAGTACTCCTTTATAATTACTCAAAGTTTATAGTCTTTCATAACTTTATTCATTTAATAACAATCAGCAATAAAAAAATGTTATTATAAAAATTTAAAAATAATGAAATGGAAGTGCGGAATTTTGTAGATCTTACCTCATTAGCTAAGGGTTAAATTAACAATAAAAGTGCGAAAAATATAATTTTTATTACAATTATATCATTTTATTAAGTTATATTATCAAAAAATTATATTACTGTGTTAATCACAACAATATAGACAACAAAATGTAAGACGCTTATCGATTGAAGAAATGGCGTAGTGTCTAAGGCAACAGATTCATAATCCAGAGATGCTTCAGGCAGGATCCAAGTTCGAGTCCTACAAGTGGTCAGTGAGAATTTTTAAATGTGATGTAGCATTGGTATCAAGTAATCTAAAGTTTTCAAATAAAATCAGCAAACGCTATGACTTTTACGAATAGCTTTTATTAGAAAAAAAAATAGTACATATTCATACATAAAAGAATATTTTTTTCTACTTAGGCGTGTCCAGATAGGACCTATTTAGGCGTGCCAGAATAGGGCTCATCAGATTTACAAATCGGGCCCTGACTTACAAAAACGATACATCTCTACAGGGCCTATTCGGGTTTGCCTGAATGGCGCCTAGACAGAAATAAGGAAAAACTATCTAGGGTCTTTACAAGCCCATTTTTTAATTTTTACCCGGATAATTAGAGTAGTAGTCGATGTGTTCTGAATACCAAAAAGCTGATTAGTCAATTGAATAAGGTTATTATTAATGGGGAAAACATATGTTTTGCTATATATTCCGTTGGTAGCGAAAGAATTAAACAGGGATACTAATGATAATAGAAACATTTTCATACGATTACATTTGTCCGTCTCGACACGCGCGGGCGAATACGATTGAATGAAGACTAATGTTCTTGCAACGATGGAGTCCCTATCGTAGGTTATGTAACTAATGTCTAATGTTAAATTATAGAAAAATGTCCACGAATTGCTTTCGAAACTAATAAACGAGAGGAAGCTGGTACAAAAATTGTATCACACCGATAAACATACGGTCTCACCAGTACAATGCACTTGTTTGGATTGAAATGATAATCAAAAAGTGTGGCATGCTGCCACATCTTCGTATACGTAAGCAAAATTGCTCGAGTTATTTGAGTGTGCGCTTTGACTTGTAAAAGATTAAACAGATACGCGGGTTCGCAACAAGTGCTGCGATACATCGCGTACGTATTGAGGAGCGGCGTTCACTGAACGCGTACTGCGATATACGAGCGACCAGATACGCGTTAACGACAATTGATTTCGCGAATAGCGAATTTATCTGAAATGCGCAGACCCGAAATATTACCCGAGGTGTAACGGATTACACGGTGGCGTGTCGACGCAAAACGACGTCGCGTGCCATCACGCGAGTCGCGTACCACGGAGATATCAATCAAATTATAGCAAATAAAACAAGAAACCCGGAAAGTCCACGTGTTCGGTAAATAAGATTTTTTGAGAAAAACTGAAACGACACCTGATAGGTGCACGAAAGTCTGTGTAACTTAATTTTAACCATCAGTGAGCAATAAAAATTTAAATAATGACACTTAGATTTTAGCGACTGAAAAAGGACGTTTCCTCGAATGTCCTATATATGTGAGGAAAGTTTCAACATTCTCAACGTCTTTCGAATTACTTGCCCCCGTTTGTTGATCATTACCACTATGCATTTGTAAATATGCATTTGTAAATATTATTTACAAAATATAGGCAGGAAAAAGTTAGACAGTATACATTTAAAACTAATATGCTCAGATTAACAATCATTGTTTTATATATAAGTAACGATATATAATTTTGTTAAAAGAATTAGAATTTTGAATAAAAATTTTGTTAGAAGTATAAACAGAGAGAGGGAGAGAGTTTTGAATTTATAGCAATGTTATAATTTTATTTGAATATTATAATGATTATTATGTATTGAATATTATAATGATTATTATGATTATTTTGATGATAATAACAGCTTCTTCTGACATTTAAGAATTTATTCTTAACCTAATTTATTGCGTACTTTTTATTTATGAAAATTGTTATTAAATAAGAATATATTTTCTTCGTTAAAGTATATATAAAATATATTGATGCTAATAATTTATATTTGTTTAACGCTATATAATC
Organism: Odontomachus brunneus; assembly: GCF_010583005.1. Lineage (NCBI taxonomy): Eukaryota > Metazoa > Arthropoda > Insecta > Hymenoptera > Formicidae > Odontomachus > Odontomachus brunneus. The sequence goes on from NW_022639453.1 coordinate 4,541,768, forward strand.
TTCTTTTAAGATTGTGTTAAGAATTAAGATATTTTCAAAACAAAAACATTTTTTTTCTATGTGAGTAAAACAATCAGTTATGCATGACGGCAAAATTATGAGTACTGGTCGGTGGCAAATGTAAGGCGAAGTTTAATTCATTAATAACGATTACTTCCCTATGTACCTTCGTTCCACCGTAAACGACAGATCGGATGTAACGCTAGTTAATACAGTCTACATGGCCGGAGGTAAACGTCAGGTTACAGTACCTACATATAGCGCATGTCTGGGGAATAATTTCTATAGAATTTCTACTAGACAAGGAACGCAAATTTAGGTCATTAAACAGTAGGACTGTTTAATCATTACATTTAATCGACGCGAATAATTATCCGTTACATTCTTATTTATAAAGAAAATATTCTGGTAAATTATTGTCGTATGCAGCGTGAATGATCTTTCAGTAGGAATATAGTAGTCACTATGTTCCTACTGAACACAAGTTATACGAATACCCGCAGAGAGGGTATTTTCATCTTGTCGAGATGAGAATACTCTCACGTCCGATCAAGATCGCATCGAATCGGTAACTCTCGTCCTTGCTTATCGTCACGGCTTAACCGGATCGGCGCGATGACGATCGGTTACTCGCCGCTAGGTAAATTTCCGCGGGAACGACAGGAGCGGATAGTAGGAGTTACACGATGAGCCGACTGGTAAACGCCACGAAGCAATATCATGCGCGCTTCTCGGCGAGCCAAGCTGCTCGGAGATGCTAGATACGAGGCGTACAGCACGGTATTTTGGAGCATAGCCAAGTACAGTCTGGCTATCGTACGTACGTACGCACGTATGTATATATCTAATCTGACCTATACGTTCTACGCCTATGCGTAAGATCATAGACCCAAAGCACCTTTTCTCTTTTTTTTCCCTCCAAATACTATCTCTCTTTTTGCTTCCTCTTTTACCCTTTTTTTTCCCGTAACGCCTCAAAATCCTATCCCACCCCTTTTCTTTTGTCATTATCTTATCTCTTTTTCAACTTTTTTCTTTTTTTCCCTCCTTTCTTTTTCCCTTTCTCTTCTTTTCTATTATTTGTTCTTTCCTCTTACTTTCTTCCATTCTCTCCTCCCTTCACCTCCTCTCCCACTCCGATTTATTTTTCTCCATATTTCCATTAAAACTCTCTTTCTCCCCTCTTTCTCCCTCCCCCTCTTCCCTCTCTCTCTTTTTCTCCTCTCTTTATTCTTTCGATTCTTTTATTCTCCTTTTCTCTTTTCTTCTTCTTTTTTCCTTCTTTTATGTTAGGTTTTTATTTTCTTCGCTTCTTCTCATCTCCCTATTCTCTATCTTGCTATTATTCTCTTAAGTTTAAAGTCTATCTCAATCTCATTTCTCTCACTTTTCCTTCGCTATTTTCTGCGCTTATTCTACTTCTCTCTCCTTTTTCTTCTTCGGTTCCTTTCTTTTTTCTTTTCTTTTCTCCTACATTAGCTGCTTGTTTATCTGTTCTCCTTATCTCTTTCTCTTTCTTCTTCTCTCCCTATTTTTCCCTTTCAATTTTTACTTTCTTCCTCTTCTTTCCTTCCTCATTCTGTTCTTCCTCTCTCTTAACCTTTTTATACTTTTATTTTTCTTTATCCTTGTTCTATTTTTGTATATCTCTCTTTCTCACCAATATGTAACTTTATACTGTAGTTCGCACACTCATACACACATAGTTCTCGAATCATAGACGTTTTCACCTAGGTACACTATGGCTATACCCCCTTTGGCCTGCAACCTATGTACATGCTAAATATTTTATGATGAAAGTACCTCTTGTTAATGTACTGCTTGATCTTTTGACACCTTCCATTATTGATCGCCTTCCTTTGGACTTTATGCGCTGAACGTCCGGCAGTACATGGCGAGTGCGTGTTTGTCAGCTCGAAGTTTTGAAATTAAAACTTCTTATTCTCTTTTTTCCTTTTTTATAATTGTTACAATTATATATATATATATATATATATATATATATATATATATATATAACGGAAAGCAAGAACTCAATTGAAATAAGTACTGTTAATTATCACTAAAAGCCTTATTGCCTAATTTATTTTACGCATATTTTGATAGTAATATAAAGCCACTCTCTCTGTAATCTCTAATCTGTAACATAATTCATTTATAATATCGTTCATTCATTTTTATGTATGTACTTTTTTCACAAGTATGTAATTTTTCACATTTTTGCATTTTTGTATTTTTTTTCTTATAAATCTAAGGATAGGAAAAGGCTAATCTGAGTTTTTTCTTATAGTTCTTTAGATTATCTCATTAATTTTAATTCTAATCAGTTATTGTGTATCATTATTGTATGTTAAACTTATTTGTAACTGATGAATATTAGTGATAGGAAAATTAATTAAAATATAGATTTTTCTACGAGATTTCTGCTATTAACCCTTTAATGCATAGTGTAGATACAAACAACAAATAAATAATGATTCAGCTTGGTTTTTATAAAAAAAAATTTTTTTTATTTTTTCTGTTTTAATTCTGTCTGTAATTAGCAACCATTGTAATTTATTTTTTAGTTCAAAATGAAGATTCATACATTTAAAAGTTAATAATATAATTCTTAGGACTATTACATACGTCTTGCAATATAACGATCTGCGCACGGTGATCGGCGATTTTCGCATCCGACAGTTTCATAATGACGCAATAACGCAGATATGTATAGGATCACGATTAAAATTCATTGGCAAGCCACGCATATTCGTCAATCCTTGTTGATCGCGAAATAATGACATTGAGAAAGAAGGATAGAAACGTTGTGCACGCTCTCTGACTACTATTGTGATATACCGTCTGTCGCATATGTATTGGCATTTGTGTCTTGTCGTATACGCTGTACCTCAACGATGTACTGCGACTAAAGCAGATGCGTTGTAATTTGTGCCGAGATTGCTCGCCAATCATTCTTGTCCGATATATCTCACGATTCGAAGTAATATTCGATTACCGACAACATCATTCGACTTTTCATGATACGGTTATCTTTTTACTCATTTTATCACGTTGATTATTATGCGTGGAACGCCGAAACTGAATTTTTGAGAAATATTTCTCTTACTAATTATATGTCCGTATGTTTACATAATTCATTACACGGATTCCACTAATTGTAATAATTCAATTATTGATATGTAATAACACATATGAATTTTCAACATTTTATTCCGATAGAGAAGATCACCCCAATAGAGTAGATGATCCTTCGTATCTTACTCTGAAATTTAAAATTCTTATTTCTATTTTTAAATTTCTTCGAATATCAAGTTAATTTCTCGTATCGTTCGATATAAATTTTGCGCTTATTTCGTTAACTAGGAAGAGATAACACATCTACGATGTAGAGAATGCCTGAGATTTATATTATATTAGAGCAATTTATATCTCAACCACAATTGCATTTCGTCTCTTCTATGAGAAGAAATTATTAGAGGATTACATAAGGAAGAGAAATCGACAAACAGAGAGAGAAGAAAATTTGATTCTTGTTCAAATGAGAGCAACTGTGATATGGGATGATCAAAGTGTATCCATGCTCGCGCAAACGTGTATATGTATACTTGTGGAACATGCGATAGATATTCGACGTAAATTATATGCTATAATATTTTGTTCAATGTCGCCTATTTATCCATCTTCTCTCTCTCTCTCTCTCTCTCTCTCTCTCTCTCTCTCTCTCTCTCTCTCCCTCTCCCTCTCCCTCCCTCTCTCTCTCTTTTGCGCCTCATTATATTGTTAAATTATTTTGCATTATCATTGTTTTTTTTCGGTGTATAATTTAATAACACGTTTACACGACGATTTATTTGGGGAGTTCTTTATATAGACTACATAACATTTATTTTCATGTAACTTTGTAAAATAGACAGTTTGTTTATAAGTAGATATTCAAGAAAAAATGTTGTTATTATATATACATATGACTTTGGTAGCGAACATTTTAAGTAAAATTGAAAATTTTGAGTAAAGTTGAATTTGAAATGAGCAATCGGCATGTCACACATGTAACATTCTGGTAGTGAACATATTAATAATATCACAAAATTCCGCGACTCAATACGACATTTCATTCGCTGTTATTAACAATATGTTACAATGTGAATGTACAATTTGCACTGTAATATCGTCGCTTTGAGTACCTCGGGACAATACTGAACGTCTGTTAAGAATCGTGTTGTGAGACTGAAATTTCCTGTGACTGAAATTACAACTGGCTTTGTTAACACCCAGGTAGAACACGAAATGATTTTGACATCAAGATGGTATCATTTAGCATCATTGTCATGAAATTGTCATGAAAATGATATCGTTTGATGTCAAAATAATATTACTTTTATATCATTTAACGTTATTTTGATTTTTATATGACTTTGTGTTCTACCTGGGCACATCTTCGTTTGAGATAAAATATAAATATAATAAAAAATCACGAATATAAAGAAGTAAACTGCATACGCGTGTGTCTAGGGATTGACCTGTTACGAGAGAAAGAATTTAGTTCCCATCATGTCTTTGTTTCACGAATTAACTCTTTCGTTGTCGCATGCCACTACAATAGCTTTACGATGAATAGTTTTTTAGGATAAAACGTCATTGTGTCGATTATTTTCTATAAGCTGCATTGAAAGCCATTGAAAAACTTATGGTTGTTAAAGTAATTCGCGTTGTTTGTTTTGTTCGCTTCTTTTAGTGTTGTAAATGCATTGTTGATTTATTTTATTTATTAATAACTTTTAAATGAACAATAATCAACGGCTAAAATTTTTTAATATTATTCAGGACGACGACCTTGACAACGTATGTCAAGTTTAAGGTATTTGGAGTTGAATTCACTAATCGAGAAATATTAACCGTTACTACTTTATATTTAATTTAAATGTAAATGAATTATGCAATATAAAACAACAAATGCCAATCACGCTGCTAATGTCCACTATACGTAGAGAAAATGTGCGATCAAGTTTAACCTCACTTTACGGCATTTGAAATCTTAAATTATTTTTTGATAAAATTGTAGCTGTTCATGAGTAGATGAAAGATATATAAGTATAAAAATGATGCGTCTTTCACTATTTGGGAAAAAAATGGCTCAAAAAGATACATATTCTGTCGAAATAAATAAATCGAAATAACGCCTAGAACCTTTAAAGGAAACGTATAAGAAATGTTGCAAAGAATGTAAAATGAAACATTTATTAATAAAATAATACGAATTATAAATGCTAATAATTTTTATTAAATTAAAATAATTTTTACCATTTGATTAATTTAATCGTTGATTAATTGCACTACTAGAATTGGCACAATTTTTGAGTCATTTTCTCTCAAATGTTGAGACGCTACTTATATATCTTAAATCTATGCATCAATAGCTATAATTTTATTAAAAAATAATTTAAGATTTCGAATGCCATAAAATGGAATTGAAAGTTTATGGGCCATTGTCTTTTTTGAAAATATAAACTCTTGTTAACTGAAAAAATACCATAATATAGTCTTTCTAGCTAACCAGAGAGACGTACGAGGTGGTGAACAGAAATTTCTTAACCACATGCATATAGTGATAGACATAGGTGTCAGAAGCGGAGTGGCACATATAAACTTCTTCCGAACGATACAGAATGTTCTATGCCAAAAAAAAATGCCAAAAATTGCGAAAACATCCACACGAGTTTTCATATGCTCAATAATTCGCGCAAATGTGCAACAAAGAGTGCCATCTTAACATCTATGAACATGTTTATCTGTATAGGAAACACAGAACCTGTTGGCTCCTTTATTACGTTGCAGCTGGTGTTAATGGATTTTATGTTTTCGGCGCTTCTATATAGATAGACATGTTCATGGATGTTGAGACGGTAGACGCACTTTTTGTTGCACATTTGCATAGATTATTGGACATATGAAAACAGATTGTATTGGTATTGGTATTGTATTGGTACGTTTCGCGAACACGTCTCTCAAAATTAGTTGTTACTCATCGTTACTGTGAAACTATCAGAAGTAAGCTATTTTTCTTACACGTTGACAGCTATCTTCTATTAAACATCTTTATAGAATCTGTTCTATAATTTTTCGTACGCTCATTGATTCGTACGTTTTGATTGATTACGAAGTAAATATTAGGAGTAAATAGCGAAATAGCGGAGTAAATAGCGGAGTAAATAGCGAAGTAAGTTACTAAATGTATTGTACATAACTTTTCTGATTATTTTCATCCATTCTACACCGCGACTATTCTATAAGTTACCCTCTGTGTGTGTGTGTGTGTGTGTGTGTGTGTGTGTATTTATACAGAATATCTCAGACTCTCCTTCGCATTTTTTGTGGGAACGGGTTGAGGTAAATATAAAAGTCCATACCGATTTACGATATTTGTAGTAATAGCCGAGATATTAATTGTAAAAGATTAAGGAAAAGCGCTCGTTGAATGGTAGAGGGAGGAACACTTGAACCGCAGCGCACCGAGACGAGACGTAGAAGCGCAGCGATATAAACATAAGCGCGTTGTTCTTTCATTCGGCGCACCGACATCCGCGCACTATATTACTAGTCCGCGCTGCAGCTTGAGTGCTTTTTTCGTTATCGGACAAAATTCGGAGAAAGAATTAGAAGAAATTAATGAGATACAGAGAGAGAATAGAGTACAAAGATACATGGAGATAGGAAACGGTGGAATTAAAAGCGATTGGTAAAAGGAAAAGGTGAGTGTCAATTGTTAAAAACTATGAATTTCGAAATTCATGGTTTTTAATATTTGGCTCACTCCTATCTCCATGTATCTTTGTACTCTATTCTCTCTCTAGTATCTCGTTAATTACTTCTAGTTCTTTCTTTTTAACTGAAAAAGGTATAAACGACACAGCATTTCCAAATCCTTTATTGTTTATATATTTGTGTATATTATATAAACGATACTTATCTGATATTTTCCTCTCGTTCTCTTCATAAATTTTACTAGAAAATATCATACGGCGGATATTTCGCAACAGATTTAAAAGAGATATCAAAGATGTAACACTGTGTATTAACCTTTTAACCTAACACTCGGACGAACTATTACTCACTTAATGACAACGGCAAGCAACTGACTGCGCGGCACAAGGAAACTTTTGCATCTCTACACTTCTAATTTACTTCTGATAGTTTCATAGTAACGATGAGTAACAACTAATTTCGCGAAACGTACCCACACAAGTCTGTTTTCATATGTCCAATAATCTATGCAAATGTGCAACAAAAAGTGCGTCTACCGTCTCAACATCCATGAACATGTCTATCTATATAGAAGCGCCGGAAATACAAAATCCGTTAACACCAGCTGCAACGTAATAAAGGAGCCAACAGGTTCTGTGTTGGTACGTGCATCAGTGATATTAACCTTCAGTAATGAATTTATGGATCTTAGAGACTTTTAAATGTTGCCAACATTGTCTCTTCTTTTTTTATGGATTTTGTCCGGTAACCCGCTTTTTCTTAATCTTTCACAATTAATATCTCGACTATTATTGCGAATATTGAAAATTGGTATAGAACTTTTATATTTACCTCAACTGTTCTACGTTCCCACAAAAAATGTGGAGGAGAGTCTGGGACACTGTATAATGTAACAAATGATATACAGGGTGTCTGATAACTCATGCTGAAGCTGGCGTTGTATAGGTAAATTAGGTCAAACAGAAAAAAAAATTCTTCTACTATTTTGCAAACAACCACGTAAAATTTTGAATTATTAATTAAAGAATGTTTGTGAATAATCACGCGCTATACGATGAGCTGTGATGGCGATGTCTGCCGCTGTATGTTTATATATTAAGTCAAACTGAATAAAAAAGTCCTCTATCATTTTTCAAATGATCACGTAAATGTTTAGTTATTAATTAAAGAAGATTGGTGCACAAATAATATTCTTTAATTAATAACTAATAACATATAACTAATAACAACTAATAACTAATAGCATATACGTAGTCATTTGAAAAATGATAAAGGACTTTTTTGTTCAATTTGACCTAATATATAAGCATACAGCAGTAAGTATCACAACTCATCTACTATATGGCGCGTGATCATTCACGAATTTTTTTTGATTAATAACTCAAAATTTTACATGGTTGTTCGCAAAATGGTAGAGAAATTTTTTATCCAGTTTAACCTAATTTACCTATATACCGCGGCTCCTCTGTAAGATAACAGACACTCTGTATATTTACCAAAAAAGAACCAAGAACTTTCTCTCTCTGCTCTCTATTATCAATAGTATACTATATATAGTATTATTTTATATTATTATTATATTATTTAATAAAAATTTTCTGCGTGTACGCGTGTTCAACGATAAGATTATGCATATAGCAATGTAGTTCTTCGTCCAGTTTCACTGACAACGAAACGAGTTAAAGGACGTGCTAATCTGATACTCGAGATTACATGGAAATTCAAACAAGATCATTGTAATGTACAACAACTGTGCCAAATGACTTTTTCTTATTTGTTATCACATTTCAATTTTGTTATCTTGCTAGTTTGTCACATATACAGAGCTGCCAAAATGTTCACACGCGAATCTGTCCAGTGTTATTAATTGAGACAAAGGAAGTTATCCCGAAGCATCGTTACTTTGATCGTCGTCAGGGTGATGCAGGCGTAAACCGCGATATACGACATACGTACGTATGCGCATACGTACTACCCGAGTTTTCCCACTTGATGCGAGTTATGCTGCAGTGTATACACGCGCGGAGGTGAAGCGCAAAATTATCTTAGGCAGCACTCCGCAATTCTGGTTTCACGTTGGAATCCACCACGCACAAAGGCAAGTCGCATATCTAGCAGCTACCGGAGATGTAATTGTTCACCTAGCTGTTCCGGCGGCGCGTCATATCGGTTTATCCTTCGTCGATCTTATCTGCATTTACTAATCGTTTAACTAAAAAGCCCTTCATTATGAATTTAATAGCATTTTTGTGATCTGTTTTATGATCAGATTACCGCATTTCAACAACTCGCTGATACTCCTCTCCTCTCCGAGTGAAATTTCGTCCGAATTTGTTGAAAATGTGTTGCTGAAGTTCGGTAATGAAATCAATAGGATGTTTTTATTTTTATTGATTTTGTTTTACCTTTTTGTTATCACCAATTATTATCAAAAAGTAAGTAATAAAGTTTGAAATAAAATTGATGTCTTTTTTTTAATATAATTATATGCTTTTTTAGGTTTTTGTTTACTGATATATTAAGTACATACTTATATATCGAACACGCCACACATACATCACGCACATACCCGCAAACTCGCGGTACAGCTGCCTCCACCGCAAACGCGATAATCCAGACGACGGCATTGTGTCACGATCGTTGTGAAACAATGTCAGAAGGTGGCGAGGACTCTGCAGTTTACACTCGAAAGTTTTCGAACTTTGCGCAAATTATATCGCGACAGGGCGAACGTGCGAAGATGAAACTCGCGGTTGTTTCCTGCGGCGTTTCGCAATTATCGCTTACTCGCGAAATTTACAATGGAAAATCTTATTGTGCAAACCTGCGAGCGATTAATGAACGTAAATCGCGACGGAATCATAACGCACCATGAAAATATATTTAACTCGCGTGTCAAAATGTGACACAGCTCTTAATGCGTTCTGCTTTACGATAATAGCACGGTTTTCGATAGCGATGTTTAGTGGGAATAGAAATATAGTTAGTATTATGAAGGACTATTTTTTTATTTACATTGTACGATGCAGTTTCGTAATTCATTAATAGTAACGCTATATTGTTACTATTATCGAAGCATCACATTTTAATGGCAAAGATAAATGAATAATATTGATATAGATATAAGTATGTAAAGGAAAGTACTTTCAATAAAGCTAAAAAAGAGAATGTTACGAATTAACTTAACTTTATTTTTTATTGGCACTTGGATGTAAGTTATTGCGCAATAAAATCTTTCATTTTTATATACTTCATCTTTTTCTGCATTACATCAAAACAGGCATTCTTTTAGAAAGAGGAAACAAAAAACTTAAAGGTATATCATCATTAATCTTGAAGATTAGAATAAAAAAATCTATAATGGTAGAGGAGGAAAACTGCAAGTTATATGAAATTTTTTTGTTCTATAAGTCATTGCACTTTAATTACTGGAAATTGTTGCATTTGTTAAAACTCGTTATATATAACGCTAAACATCAAACGGAAAACATGTATAGAGATATATATGATGTTCGTCTGGAAATTAGACGTTGTCGCAATCGAGTTGTTCCAACTTGTTTAAAGTAAGTTCATTAATGTTTATATCCACAATGTAAGTCTTCCATAGTCCTATTAATGATGTGTTTTTTTAATATGTAATCCAATTTATATTTTCTTAACGACATCAGAAAGTTGTTTCTTATGCAAGATGTGCTGATAATATAAACTATTTTACAAAGATAGATAATAATCTGAAAAATTTGTGTAAAAAATGGGATAAATTTTTTTCTGTTTCTTTTTATTGTTTATTATGTTTGGTTCTCTCTCTCTTTCTCTCTTTCTCCCTTCTCTCCCTTCTCTCTCCTCTCTCCTATCTCTTCTCCCTTTCTCCCCTCTTTCAAATATATTGAATATATTGAAATTTTACTAGATTTATACTGCTTAATAAGCAAACTGTTAACAGTATACTGTTGAATTGGCAGCAAATTCGATTAGAGTACTATAGCAGAGTCCATTTGTGTTTGTATTAAACTTGTGTTTTGTTAACAAATTCTTATAGTTTTTTTAAATGGAATATACTGTAAAATTTATTTCTTAACCTTTTTTTAAAAACTCCCAATTATATCTCATTATACTTATATTTTCTATATCTATATTAATATCTGTCGTATATCAACTCTTGTTGCGTTGTTTCTAATATTTGTTATCAAATATGTCATTACAATATTTTTTAAACGAATTATAAGAATATATTATAAGTATAATCCATAAAAATAATATCGGAGTTTACTGGAATCACCAGTTTCTATTCGATCATTGAAGCCAAGCAATCGATGACTACAGGTAGAAAAAAATGGGTGACCATTATAGATTTAATATCATGTAACATAAATGTAGCAACGTAAAATATGAGATGCTAAATTTTTTACTATTTAAATAAAGTGATTAAACATTAATTGATTTGGGCCATTCCAATGTATGAAGTTATATAAATTCAACCAAATTTATTATCTTTTTTATAGATGACATTCTTAGTACGTAATGAAAAAGTGAATATAAAGAGAGACGGGAATGTTCTTAATACATTATTTGCAGAACGTATCTCGAATATATATTTAAGTGATATCACAATTTATTGTGATATCCTTCAAACATTCTCAGAATTTACATGTACTATTAATAGTATGGTACTTTATGGATTGTATTACTTATATTAATATTCTTTGAATTTTTTCAGTAGTCTATATTATCTTCCATTTTTCTAACGTCCTGGTTTCCACACTTTTTATTTTCTTGTTAGTATTCAAGATGCAATTAAATTTTGAATAATTCTTTTTATTAGGTAATATTATATATTTCTTAATGTTTCTACGCTATTAAAAAAATGATATATGCACTTGTATTGAAACAATGTTAATTTAGAAAAAAGTTTTTCTATGATCAGTTTCGTTACCTAACTTTTATTGAGAGACACGTTGATTATATCTTTTTCCGCTAAATGCATTGTTAAGTTCCAAAATCTAAGAAGGTTGTTATCTTTTCTCTTCTTTGAAGAAAAAAAAAGGAAAAAAAAGCGATATAGACAAAATAAAACAGAAAATAATTTAAATAAATAAAATAACGATATGTCATGTAGATGTAACACTACATAGTTTCTTTAAAACTGCAGAGATTGGGCCGTATTTATATCTCATCAGTGTAATTAAATCTAATGTCATTCATACTGTCATAATTTCATCAAGTCAGTTATAGTACGTTTGTGTGCACTGTATTTTTGTTTGTCTTACTACTTAGTATACTTAATCTTCTGATATTCGGAGTATGTTCTGGCTTTTAAAAGTATTCGTTGTTGCTATGATACTGATAATAATAATATTAATTAATCCAGGTAAGCTTTAAATTTTACTTTTCTATATTTTTTTCATAATGATACAATCGGAATTGTTCGGCAGATATTGAAAGATGCAGGGATTATGCATCATTTTCATTGCAAGACAAAATAATGTTCGAAACGTCAGTATTAACACATCGATGGCCACGTTGTAATTTGAAAAAAGCGGCGCGTAATCCATAATTTGTAATGAAATTTCCCTACTTGCCGCAAATCCAATCGTTATCGTATCTTAAGCACGAACACACCTGCACCTTCGCTGTTGTCTCCCGCGGCGCCTTGCAATTGTTTTCTTGCAGGATTTATAGCCAAGTCACGAATTATCCCATGATAAACTTTGATATTGAATTAAAATACCGAAAACATTGTATACAGAGAGTTTTATAACGAGCACGAATAACTTAGATAATTTGTTGGGAAAAGTATTTTTTTTCTGTTTAATAAAAGACGCCGCATATTATACAGATTTTATTTCGGACAATTAATCTTCAAAAGATTTGTCATGTCTATCAACCAATATTATAAACCGAATTATCCAGTTTCGAAATATTTATAACTTTCATGAATAAATGACATTGACTTGGTATTTTTCATACATTTAACGACGTTTTTTCAATTTTCTCCCTAACGAATTGCCTATGATTCTTGAAATATTCCATGTTTAGCAAACTATATATTGAAGTCACGAGATGTGTCACGTTTGTCCACTTTCCTACAATCACATACTGATATTAATCGCATTGATGTTATGCTAAATTTAAAATAATTTGTCCTAATTGTTTATTGTTACAGTAACGGAAGCTTCTTAGGACCGATCATGAAAAAATATCGAGACAATTTATTATCAATATAACAGAAAAAAGAGTAACACAATTGTAACGAAAGGAGTTTGGGAAAGTTGTGTATACAAGATGTCCCAGCTCAAATCAAATGAGCTGTAGTGGCATTTGTCGTGTGCATATATATTAAGTCAAACTGAAGAAAACAGTGCTCTACCCTTTTCTAATAATTTTGTAATAATTTTTAGTTATTAATTAGGAAACATTAATATATTATCGCGAGCCATCCACTAATTTTCTTTAATTAATAATTAAAAATCTACAATGTTATGAAGAAAATAGTAGAGGACTTTTTTGTTCAGTTTGACTTAATGTACAATCACACGACGGCAGATGTTACCACTACACCTCATCTATCATATCTCGCGTGATTATTCACAAATCTTCTTTAATTAATATCTCGATAATTATTGCGAATTTCACAAAACAGTATAGGACTTTTATGTTCATTTTAATCTGTATTACTACGAGAATTTCGGAGGTTTTGCAGCACCCAGAATGTCCTGGGAATAATATCATGAGAATGGGAGTTAATAGAACACTATATGCAATATGTTTATACTTCGGTCATTGTTTATGAGTCACATACGTTTTAATATTTGAGACTTTTACGATGCGGAGAAATACTAGATTTGGCTTCCAGGCTGAGGTTGCATTTTTTGTGAACTTGTTTCCAACATCTCATGAATATTTTTAATTCATTTTATCAGGAAGAGAAGCAACTTGATACTTAGTTGCCTGATACTTGATACTTGAATCGCTTCTTAGTAAGTGCTTCTTAATAAGTGTTTCCTTGTAAATGGAGATTGATTAATTAATGGCAGGTAGGGTGGAAAATCTGTTGCATTGGCCTAATATATAAAAAATCTTAATTGCGTTTAATCATGTTTAGAAATCAAAGTTTTTGACAGAATGAAACGTGGATCTCTCTCTCTCTCTCTCTCTCTCTCTCTCTCTCTCTCTCTCTCTC